>NC_139668.1:20543437-20597558 GCF_951799395.1 Argentina silus
CTCTATCTCTGATACTCTGTCTCTGAGTCTCTGACTCTCTGTCTCTCTATCTCTGATACTCTGTCTCTGAGTCTCTGACTCTCTGTCTCTCTATCTCTGATACTCTGTCTCTGAGTCTCTGAGTCTCTGACTCTCTGTCTCTCTATCTCTGATACTCTGTCTCTGAGTCTCTGACTCTCTGTCTCTCTATCTCTGATACTCTGTCTCTGAGTCTCTGAGTCTCTGAGTCTCTGTCTCTCTATCTCTGATACTCTGTCTCTGAGTCTCTGAGTCTCTGACTCTCTGTCTCTTTGTCTCTCTGACTCTCTGTCTATGACTCTGCAGGCAGAGGACTCCCAAGGCTGAGGCTCTTTGGGACAGTTTCTTGGACATGGATTAAGCCTAGTCTTGGACTACATCACTCTGTCAATGGAAGATCTGCTTGCTTTTTAGTCTAGGACTAGACTTAAACTGTGTCTGGGAAACCAGCCCTCAATGTCACTGACAGTTTAATACAAGCTTCTCATCTGAAGTTTAATTCAATTCGAGTCCAGATACATAAAAACAACATAGAATAGATCACAACAACAACAACAACAACATCATCATCAACAACATCAACAACAACATCATCAACAACAACAACATCATCAACAACAACATCATCAACAACATCAACAACAACAACAACAACATCAACATCAACAACAACAACAACAACAACAACAACAACATCAACAACAACAACATCATCAACAACAACAACATCATTAACAACAACAACATCATCATCAACAACAACACCCCAACATCTAGCCAGGGTCTAGCCAGAGGTAACACCAGATGTACATACATATACATAGAAAGTGACTAAGTGCTTTTCCTGTGCACAGTCGAGCCGCGGCTCTCATTGGCCAGCTAGGTGGCGGCTCTCATTGGCCAGCTAGGTGGCTTCAGGGACACATCTGACCTTCCTCGAGCTGGTCTTGCACTAGGGGCAGCGGAAGAACCTCCCGGAAGGCAGGAGGCTGAAGGAGGGAGAAGTGTTGATTGCATCACCCAGGATAGCACCCCCCCCACCCTCCCCCTCCCTCACTTCCAGAGCCGTCCCCTGTGGAGGTTTTCAGGACGAGGCTTTCCATGAAGAAACGCTGGGTAGAAAAAACCTCTTTGTTGAGACCAAAAGTGTCTGGATGTCTCTGATGTAGGAGGGGAGGTGGGTACAGGGCTGAGGACTATTAGGGCTGAGGACTATCAGGGCTGAGGACTATTAGGGCTGAGGACTATCAGGGCTGAGGACTAAACTGGCGGCTTTAGAGCAAACATTTAACATACCCGCATGTGCCTAAACTTAACTGTTCTCCTGTTGTTATAAATAAACTGTTCTTCTGAACATGATCAACTGTTCTTCTGAACATGATCAACTGTTCTCCTGTGTTGCTGTGAAGGAAAGGGTTATGGTCCAGTTGTCATGACGTCCACATGTTCTGATGACATGGTTTAATGCATTTAATTTTGGTCCCTGTAGGTGACCTCAACTTCCTGCGTTTTGCATGTGTTCTGAACAACCTGACAACGGATCAGAACGTGGGTTCAGTGGAACAGCTCTCCTTATCTTGATGATTCATCCTATATTGTAGACCACACGTACAGATCCAACGGGGGAGGCTGGTGGAGGTAGAAATTGGAGGACGGGCTCATTGTAATGAATGGAACGGAATGAGAAAAAGTATCCCACGCGTGGCCGTCCTCCGATTTCTACCTCTGCCAGCCTCCACTGAGATCCAAACCTATGAGGATTGTGTTTTCCTATGATTTCAACATCAGTGTTTTATTTGTTTAATCATGGATGATGGTTGGATACATCCGTTGTCCAGTAGAGGGCGCTCCTACACCAACCTGACATCAGAGGCGCCATCGAGACGGCCTTCAAACCTTCAGAGTGATTATTGATCGTCCATTTCCCTGAAGACCACCACTAAATAAAGCCCTCCATTTAATAGAATTGGCGTTGCCTGGTTTGAGAGAGAGGGAAATGGAAAGGCAGCCTATAGGTCATAAATATCACTAAGTAAATGAAATGTCGGACTTCTTGTGACGCACAGGGATGGTTAATTGCTCGTCCATGGAGGTTTGATGGTTTGAGCACCGATTCCTGAAGGCTAGGATGCAGTGAACGGTGAGACAGGTGAAGAGTTAGAGTACTCTTCTGATTAAAAAGGCTTAATGCACTCACACAACGAACGTCTCATTCATTATTGTTTTAATTCAACACTGTCAGTCCTTTTCACAATGGACTCGAATATGTGCAAACGCATAGGCCTATAATACAGATTATAATGCCACAATAATACAGATTATAATGCCACAATAATACAGATTATAATGCCACAATAATACTTAGATAATTTTATTAGATTATTTTTCAATGTATCACAATATTATCCAATAATTACAATTATGTTATATTACTGGAGACCATAGCGAGTCGTGGTGGTATATACATCATTGCTATTGCTATATGCTGTATTGGCACTAATATTACAATACAGTCCCAAATTCTGCTTTAATTTGATTATTGATGTCTGTATCTCCTTGTTATGTGTTGTATGTTATTCAGAACTATGATCTGATCATATTCACACAAATCTTCAAGGTGTTCCCTATCAAATGGCCTCCTGCTTTTGCATCTGATCACCATATTTCATATTTCTTCTTTGAGTCTGTTTTTTAGGCGGAAATTAGTCAAATAGGGCTTTCAGCAGAAGAGGTTAATACAATATATAATGTTAGTGTTTACATATTGCATAATCTAGTGCTATAGCACACAGCCGAGACAGGACAGGCTCTAGGACCTCCGGCAGCCCGGCAGCCCGGCAGCCCGGCTGATTGGTTCATCATCAGCCGCTGGGCGCGGAATCAGCGGACAGGACTCAGCTGCGAAACCAACGGCTGCGTTTTACACAACAAGTCTGTTTCACAGTATTGGTAGATTATTCAATTGACTTTTATTATTATTATTATTATCATCATCATCCCATAGACTATTGTTATTATTTCTCTTCAATATGGTGTGAGTATGGCCAAACGGCCCGGGACGGACGACGCGATGTTGATCTCACCGACGCTCCTCCGAGACTTCGGCGGTGTGGGAGACCCGAGCCCCGGCGGGGAGGAGGGGAGCACGGACTGTACCGACGCCTCGGAGGACCTGGCCCTGGAGGACCTGTCCCTGGAGGAGATCCTGTCTCTGTACAGCCAGCCCATCAACGAGGAACAAGCCTGGGCTGTTTGCTATCAATGCTGCAGAACTTTGGCCCAGAAACAGCGGAGGAGAAATTCCCAACCCAAGTCCGCCGATGGCGAGACGGTTGTGGACCAGACGAGGAGGATCGAGGGACCGGGAGATGTACGGATCAGGAGGGACGGGACCGTTAAAATGCTTCACCGAGAAGACCGTGAAGGTAAACAACATTAGGCCTGTTCACCTCGACGCGTTGGAATAACTTGGTTCACCTGAACTCGAGTCGACACGTCTGGATAGGCCTACCTTTCTATTTCAAAACAGTTATAGTTTTGATAATTCATAATGCAGGTCGTAAAGCCTTTTCCTCCACGTCACACAGTATGGCACACGTCTGTAAATAGACGTCAAAGAGGGAGAGAGTTACCTCCAGACAAGAGAGTTACCTCCAGACAAGTCACTATGAGGTGAAAATAAAGCTTTGTTTTGTTAAGTCACTATAAGGCGTTATGATGCTGCATGACGGGACATGAGAATATGAAAATCATAAGTGGATCTCCGTGTTCCAGGGTGGCCGTGTTTGTGCCTGCAGACATGTGCTGAACCTGATTACAGACGTAGTAGTGCAGTTATTACTGGATGCAGTTATTTATTTAGGCTTAAGAACGTGACCATTATATTATGTCAGTTTACGAGGAGATTGTTAGACAGAAGCGCAGTAGTCTAAAAATAGCACATTCACACAATCAATAACTCCTCATAAAGGTTGTGACATTTCCATTTATGGCATTTAGCAGACGCCTTTATCCAAAGCGACTTACAACAATACATTTGACTAAGTTAGTGAATCACCTATCCATCAGTCATCATAAGAAACATTAATTTATGCTGGGACCAGGGTCTAATAGGTTGTGTTTCTGAAGTCGTCTGATGTCACATTCCCCTCCACGCTCCTCCCTGTCTTCACGGAGTCAACATTTTCTAATTGAAGTGGCGCGTCTGCGCCTCGGACTGCGGCTGCGGTTGAAGTGCGTGTGCAGCGGTCAGCCGGTGGAAACAATAGAGCCATGGGATTCTCACCACTGATTGGTCAGTTTCTGCGGAGGAACACAAGGATCTCGTCGATCTTTCACCTTGCAACATCGTTGTATGGTCATCAACCAGAGACGCCGGTTAAAAATGTAGCGGTATGTGGCATACTGGACGTTGTATTTCTGTCAATAGGAACACCAGGCATGTTAATAGAGCTCCACGCCTCCCAGAGAGCCCTGAAGGGGTTCCCAGTTGCCCCGTCATGGATACCGACAGATGGGTTCCACAGCAGAGATCTCCGTCCAGAGTTTTGAATATCATCAATCAATAAAATGTATTTGTATCGCGCTTTTTACTTGGACAAACGTCCCCTCACAACACGAACAATACTAAACGAGAAATGCAATACAAACGATATGATCTAACACCAAACCACAGACCCCCAAAAAGCAAGCCAAGAAAAACCTTGAGAGGAACCTTTTTTCTTCAAACGTTCCTCTTGCTGTTACTCTGGTACATGGTAATACTCTGTTTGCAGACCTCTGCAGGCTTCTTAGGTAAACACTTACTATGGGGTCAAACCTTGAGGAACAGGCTTCCATTAAACCAGTTATATTTTGCCATATAGATACGCAAATTAAAACCGACTGTCACTGTGTGGAATTCTATAATTATTCACCACTGTCATCATCAAGCCTAATATCCACACATACATCCAGGCCTGGTAATGAAGCTGGCTGGAGATGATGTTGACACGGTGTTGGGGAGATGACTGACTGGTGGTTATTATTGTGTGACAGGGTGGCCTGTGTTGTGTGTCTGTAATGGGCTGGTGTTCCCCAGTGAGGGGCTGTCTGTCTGTAGCCTGTCACATCTAGCCGGAGGCCTAGAGACCTCATCATGGGTCCTGTGTGTGTGTGTGTGTGTGTGTGTGTGTCACAGCCTCGGCATAGCGTTTGATTTCCTGTTCACTCTGTTGAACTTACTAACCGTCTCCTTCTCCCCTCTCTTCTGCTCCTCCCACTCCTCTCCCCTCTCTTCTCCTCCTCCTTCCTCTCCCCTCCCATCTTCTCTTCTCCTCTCCTCCTTCCCCTCCCATCTTTCCTCTTCCTTCCCGGTCTGTTCTCCATGGATGTTCAGAGATCTCCTCTTCTTCCTCCTGCTCCTCTTCGTCCTCCTACTTTAACCTCACAGTAGTCAGGGTCAGGGTTAGAATACAGAGTTAAAAGACACAGTGCTTCCTGCTGGTCAGTTCAACCTACACCTGTACATTCAGACCTGGAGGAGTCTGTGTACCCCCACCTGGTGGAGGAGTCTGTGTACCCCCACCTGGTGGAGGAGTCTGTGTACCCCCACCTGGTGGGGAGGCCTGTTAGCGGTGGGGAGGCCTGTTAGCGGTGTTGGTCTGCAGCTGGTGAGGAGGCCTATTTTGGGACGGCAGGCCTTCCTGTTCTGCCTCTTATTAGTCCTGGATGAGAAAGACGTGAGGTTTATTAACTGGAGAGAGGAGAGGACCAGACGGGAGGTTTATTAACCGTGTGTGTGTGTGCGGTTAGACTGAGGCCAGTGGAAATTGGACAAAATATTTATTATTCCACATGGTGTTATTTTAGTTTCTATTGCTGGAGAGAAGGAGTGAGGGAGTGGGAGGGAGGGAGTGGGAGGGAGGGAGGGACGGACGGACGGACACTGACCGACCTCACTCAGTGCTGCCAGAAGCTAAAATAAGACGGAGCGCCAGTCCTCTCCCTCTGCTCCGTCTCCCTCAGGCTTCAGCCTGACTGCTACATCAACACCACACACTACCTCTGAAACACGGAGGACAGTCACATGGCACCGTCCAAATGTCCTCTCTCTCTCTCGCTCTGTGTGTGATGTCTTTACATGGTGACAGGGGGGCCTGTGTTCTCCGGAGGGAGGGAAGGAAGGAGGGATGGCTGGCAGGCAGGGGTGAGCCTCTGAGCTGCTCCAGAAATGTCTGTAGAAATTTAGTCTGTAGGAGAGACTCTGTCTCGTCCCCCACAGTCTCACCTCTCCTGGAGGACCTCACAAGGGCCAGCGTTATAGAGGGGAGCAGTGAGCATTAGCCAGCGCAGGAGGGTTCTGCTCTGCTGAAAGCCCCCAGGATGGTGCTCTGAACACTGCTGCTCCTACGAGGAGGAGAGGTTGAGGCAGGGAGGGGCAGGTTCCACCCTCTGGACCCACATCAAAGTCTGTCTGTCTGTCGTTTTGCCCCTGAAGCGTGTCTGTGTCTGCTTGTCTGTCTGTCTCTCTCTGTACGTTTGCCCCTGAAGTGTCTCTGTCTGTATTTTTAGCTGAGGTACTGTTTCTCTGCCGGGGGTTTAAAGCCACTTCTGATCTTCTGCTTCCATCTCAGGAAATTGTTCTGCCTCAGATATCTGAATCTAAATGAATATCTCTGACGGCAGGCGGGCGTTCGGCCGGCGGGCGGGCGGGCGGGCGGGCGGCTCCTCTGACTGTCAGAGGACATGGCCCTGTCAGGACTAGAGAACTGGTTATTGATAATAACAGATGATGCATTTCATTGCTTCGACCTATTCCTATATTAATGAGACGAATCCGTTAGCATTGTAGATGAGATGCATTGTCCACTATTAAAATCAATAAAAGATCAACCGTGACTGTCTGTAGGTAGTAACAGTAGAGATGTTGTCTGTAGGTAGTAACAGTAGAGATGTTGTCTGTAGGTAGTAACAGTATAGAGATGTTGTCTGTAGGTAGTAACAGTATAGATGTTGTCTGTAGGTAGTAACAGTATAGATGTTGTCTGTAGGTAGTAACAGTATAGAGATGTTGTCTGTAGGTAGTAACAGTAGAGATGTTGTCTGTAGGTAGTAACAGTAGAGATGTTGTCTGTAGGTAGTAACAGTAGAGATGTTGTCTGTAGGTAGTAACAGTAGAGATGTTGTCTGTAGGTAGTAACAGTAGAGATGTTGTCTGTAGGTAGTAACAGTAGAGATGTTGTCTGTAGGTAGTAACAGTATAGAGATGTTGTCTGTAGGTAGTAACAGTATAGAGATGTTGTCTGTAGGTAGTAACAGTATAGAGATGTCTCTCTATGTTGTAGATGAGATGTTGTCTGGTAGGAATGAGAGGTTAATGGTAATAATCAGCTGAAGGTTTTTATCTGTTTCTTTGTTTTGGCTTTTTCGTTACCTTACTGTCCAGGGAGACAGGTTCCCATGGTAACAGTCGTCATATGCAGGCGGAATGGGGGGTGGAAGATCACCCCAACACCCCCCTCCACCTCTCCTACCCCCCTCCACCTCCTCCCCCCTCAGGCAGTCTGCCTTTCATTTACACATTAATGTCCATCCATCAGCACTGCACAGAACCTCCCCACAACACCAGCACAATACCCCCCCCCCCCCCCCCCACAGAACCTCCCCACAACATCAGCAGTTGGTGGTTGTTAGCTGAGGGGGGGTTCTCTGGTCCTTTAGAGGGTCTCCATTCAGAGGTAAGGAGGAGGGATGCCCCCCCCCCTCTGGTCCCCCAGCACCTCCAGTGTGGGCTTGGACCTGACCTTCACCCCCCCTCCCCCCCGCCCCTCCCCTCTGTAGGTCTGTCGTTAATATTTTAACACTGTGTGGTGAACCCTGAAGGCCCCACCTCCCAGAGATGTGTGTGTGTGTGTGTGTATATATATATGTATGTGTGTCTCGGTAGGGCAGTATTGATGTGGAGCCTGCGTCTGTCATAAATAAAGCATCACTAACAGAATGACTTATGATGTTTACAGATGGGCCATACAGAGAATATGATGCATATGTAACGCGGTAAAACTCTGTTCTGGTTCTCCTTGGTCATGTGACTGTTGTGGAATGCTGTTTGTAATAATAACACTTCCCTTTCTTCTGTTTACAGAGAAATACAGATCTGGGAAGACGTCGGCGGAGGTGAGTCCACTCTTCAGGGGAGGCTTGGGAGGGTAGACATCAGAGGACGGGCTCGTTGGAATGCATTATAATGAGCCTGTCCTCCGTTTTCAGGTTTGATACCATTCCTCAGAACATTCCATGCATTCCTGTAGAGGCAGGGCTGAGGTTTGGGGAGTGTCTTCCTGCTTAGTCAGGTGTTTTGTGACTCGACACGTTTCTGATCTTTAACTCATCCAGAGCCGAGGGTGAATGAAGTCGCCCAAATGTTCAACATTCTAGAGGGCCGAGGGCGACTTTCTTCACTAAAAATGTATCAATGATGATGCTTCATTTTGTAGCCAATCAGAGTGTTGTTGCTAGGTAAACACCACATGGAACACCTGGCTCTCTATGCCTCCTGGACCTCTCTGGGTGGGGGGGGTTCTGTGTGTGTGTGTGTGTGTGTGTGTGTGTGTGTGTGTACAACCAGAGGGCAGCTTGTAGAGGTACTCTAAGCAGGGTCTCGCAGGGAAATATTTGTTTAAGAGTGTGTGTGTATGTGTGTGTGTGTCTAATGGTGTTTCCAGGCAGTGCTGCTTGAAAAAGCAAGCCCATCACTCCGCCCGTTGGCCACCATGGAAACCGCCGACCACCGTTTATACCACAGACGGTTGGCGTGACGAAGCTGATGCAAGGTCGCGTCCCGCTTTGCCAGGAGAGGGGGGGGGGGGGGGTTTCTCCTCCCCGAGGGCGCGTCAGTACAGCTTCTGCTGCAGTGAGAACTCAGAGAAGGCTCATTTAAATGACTCTTCAGGACGTCCAGGTCTCATTTTAGACGCTTTGCTTTTTCCAGCGTTATTTCAACTGGAAACTCCCTGGAAAAAGGTTGTTTCTGTGTTGTTGATGGTCTGATGGCGGAGGATAACATGTCTCCACTGACGTTAGTGGAAATGTACCCACAATGCCGCAGTCAGAGGATGTGAGGTCATCATGTGAATATGGGACTGTTCTGGAAGGCTTCTCAGCAGGCACAGATGGGCACAGGACACACACACACGGAGTCATACACTGATGCACACGTGTGTGTGTGTGTGTGTGTGTGTGTGTGGGGGGCTTGTCAGTTAGTCTTCACATAATGCACAACTCCTCCACAATGTACGTGTCCTGCTCTTCAGTACACGTGTACAGGCACACACAGGCATACACTGAATCACACACACACACTTTTCAGTAGAGATCAGCTCCTGCTGGCCTTGTTTGAGTGTGTGTGTGTGTGTGGGAGGCTTGTCAGAGTCACTCACCACATAATGGACATGGCCTCCACACTGTACATGGCCTGCTCTTCAGTGTACACACACACATCCCTCCCTTCACAGTTCTGTATGCAGCTGACAGTCATGCACTTGGCAAAGAATGACAAGGCCAGACCATGAAACACACACGCACGTTTTCATGGTCTGGCCTTGTCATTCTTTGCCAAGTGCATGACTGTCAGCTGCATACAGGACAGTGAAGGGAGGGATGTGTGTGTGTGTGTGTGTGTGTGTGTGTGTGTGAATCATGTCGTGACTCTTTGTTCAGATTAAACAGATCCTGAGAGAACAAAAGACTCTCCCACAGTTTCACTGTTGACATGCAGTAATTACACTGTGTGTGTGTGTGTGTGTGTGTACAGTGGTCTGAGTGGTTGAACAGCTCTGTCTGTTTACCCAGATCATCTCCCCGGCTGTTGTTCTCTGATCATGTGACCTCTCAGAGACACGGGCTGTGTTCTAGTATCCACTCTACCATGACACACACACACACTATCATAACACACACACTCACACACCAGTGTTTGATGCCATTCCTCATTCCATGCAAGGACAATGAGCCCATCCTCTGAATCTCCCTCGCGTGCAGACCTGTCCCCACACAGGAGGGAGATGGGTCTCAGCTGTTTTAATACCAGAATGTATTGACCATTCTAATGTGTTCTCGTTCAAATACATTTTAATTCTAGTTATGATAGGCCTTCTCCTCCAATGAGAACGCGATCAATCCCTCTTCCCTAGCTGCTATTGGCTCCCTCTCTTTGTCTGTCAGGGTAGTCTTCCAGTGATGTGGTCCAGAGCCGGGCCCTGGGCCTATGGGGTTCCGGGGCCGGGCCCTGGGCCTACAGAGTGTCATACTGTCTCTGTTTGATAGGACTGCTGCCCGTCTACGGTCTCTCTCTTCTCCTCTCGCTGTTCTCATCCTTCTCTCTGTCTCCCCCCTCCTCCTCCTCCTCTCTCCCTCCTCCTCCTCTCTCCTTCCTCCTCTCTCTCCTTCCTCCTCCTCCTCTCTCCTTCCTCCTCCTCCTCTCTCCCTCCTCCTCCTCCTTTCTCTCCCCCCTCCTCCTCCTCTCTTCCTGAGTGTGTCTGGTCTGGAAACTCTCTGGCCTGTGTCTCTAATCTCTAATCACCGGCTCGTGTGGCCGCTGACCCACTTTGTCAGCCTCCGCTCCTCCCTCTCCCAGCCTCCCTCTCTCAGCCTCCCAGCCTCCTTCTCTCAGCCTCCCTCTCCCAGCCTCCTTCTCCCAGTCTCCGCCTCTCTCAGCCTCCCAGCCTCCTTCTCTCAGCCTCCCTCTCCCAGCCTCCTTCTCCCAGTCTCCGCCTCTCTCAGCCTCCCAGCCTCCTTCTCTCAGCCTCCCTCTCCCAGCCTCCCTCTCTCAGCCTCCCAGCCTCCTTCTCTCAGCCTCCCTCTCCCAGCCTCCTTCTCCCAGTCTCCGCCTCTCTCAGCCTCCCAGCCTCCTTCTCTCAGCCTCCCTCTCCCAGCCTCCCTCTCTCAGCCTCCCAGCCTCCGCCTCTCTCAGCCTCCCATCCTCCGCCTCAGCCTTTCCCAGCCTCCTTTTCTCTGCCTCCGTGGTCAGGGTGCATGTCAATCATACTGTCTCTCGTACAGCAGAAGGGGAGGAGCCGAGCTCCTTCAGTTGAATGTGGTTGTTCTCCATGGTTACGGGGCTGTTCTCCATGGATACGGGGAGAGTTGCAGTGCCTGCTGGTCTGTCTCACCGCAGGGTCGTGTGTGTGTGTGTGTGTGTGTGTGTGATGAGCTGCTGGGGATGTAGTGTGGTGATCCATGATGAAGAGCACTGGAGCCCCCACCGTGGAGACACACACACACACACACACACCATCCCCCAACAGGCAGACAGGAAGGAAGGCGGGCAGGTGGGGGTTTAACCCAGTCTCTCGTCAGGGATTAAGGTGGGATTAGCAGGTATCCTCTTAGAGGGCTTCCCTGCCAGCGTGTGTGTGTGAGTGAGGGGCTTCAAGGCCTCTGTCTCCTGCAGTATGTAGGCCTAGTTATTGACGGGCTTGTTGTTCAGTCTAAAGCTGGCTTCTGTGTCAGTAAAATCAATAGGATGTTTATTCAGTGTTAGTCCCAAGGCTAGTCCTAACCCTAACCCTGTCCCAAGGCTACCTGTTTATTCAGTGTTAGGGTTAGGCTACCTGTTTATTCAGTGTTAGTCCCAAGGCTGCCTGTTTATTCAGTGTTAGTCCCAAGGCTACATGTGTGTGTGTGTGTGTGTGTGTGTGTGTGTGTGTGTGTGTGTGTGTGTGTGTGTGTGTGTGTGTCCTCTTGATGTGTCCTAAAGCATGCATGCCACAGTAGCTCTGTCCAAAGACACACACTCACTCACTCTGTCTCTGTCTGTCTGTTTCTCTCTCTGATTAAATGCTGTTCTGCTGACTACTGTGTGTGTGTGTGTGTGTGTGTGTGTGTGTGTGTGTGTGTGTGTGTTCGTTCATATAAAGTGTTGAGGAATGTGCATGCATGCTGTGGTTGTTTGGGTGTCCCAGGAGTTGATCTAATGTTCTCTGGGTGACTGTTGTGGCCTCCTGGACTGACACATGACGAGGCCTTGAAATGCTCTGTCAGGTGTGTGTAGGGGGGGGGGGGGGGGGGGGGGGGCTCTGGGTCGGCGGGGTCCACATCCACTCAGCTGAACACTAATGCAGGTATGTACTGATGAGATGTGTGGGAAATCACGTGAGGTGTGTGTGTGTATGCAGCCCCGTCTGCCTCCCTGATGAGATGTGTGTGTGTGTGTGTGTGTGGCCACCGTCTGCCTCCCTGTGGAGTAACCGTTAGCTTCCACCAACCCCGAGTCTGACCCGTATCCATGGTGACCTGCTTCAGATCACATGACTTCCTTCTCTTTTTGTTATACTGTATAATCCATCTAGTGTTTTTTCTACCATTGACTGCTCTACCACACACGCACGCGCACACACGCACGCGACACCCATGATCTCCCCGACAGTCCCATCAGTTGGTCTTGCACCTCTCTACACCCCTGGAACTGTGTGCGTCCTAGCAGGGGAGATGCTAGGTGGGATCCTTGGGAAGGTCTACAGCCTGACCCTTTCCTGTGGATAGAAGGCCTCCAGGAGCCTGACATCATGTTCATACGTGTCCACCTGTTGTTCACACAGGCAGGCTTTACTATTGTAGAGGAGACCAGTCAAATGTTAATGCTGTTTTATTTAAATAGGTCAATCATCTCCATTTTGACCAAGTACGAGCCAGATTGAACCACAATAGAGCCTTGTGGATCCTGCATGCTGGTGTATATGAAGATGAACACACACACACCCCTCAAAGCATCATACAGATTTGATTGGTTTCTAGGTTTATGTCCCGTCAGGAGGGATCATGTGACCTGTTGCATGGCTGGGGCATGTTCCTGCAGGAGGGCGTTGTGTAAGGGGGAGGGGCTCTGCAGGTCAAAGGCTTAACCTTCACACAACGTTAGATTAACATCCCTGTGATGCCCTGATCATCCACAGATCCCCTTCCTACAGCCTATTAGACCCCAACCTTAACCCTCAACCCTAACCTAGCCCCAACCTTAACCCTCAACCCTAACCTAGCCCCAACCTTAACCCTCAACCCTAACCTAGCCTCAACCTTAACCCTCAACCCTAACCTAGCCCCAACCTTAACCCTCAACCCTAACCTAGCCTCAACCTTAACCCTCAACCCTAACCTAGCCCCAACCTTAACCCTCAACCCTAACCTAGCCTCAACCTTAACCCTCAACCCTAACCTAGCCCCAACCTTAACCCTCAACCCTAACCTAGCCCCAACCTTAACCCAGGTTCCATCCAGTGTCTCTGCCTCATGGGACAAAGCTCTAGTTGAGCATTGATATTCCTCTACTGTGTGTGTGTGTGTTTGGAGGGGTGCGTTTTATGGCAAATAACAACTCCTCTGTACAGGACAGTGCTGGAGGTGTGTGTGTGTGTGTGTGTGTGACAGTAAGTCCTGGTTGGTTGTGTGTGTGTGAGACGGTGAGTCCTGGTTGTGTGTGTGTGAGTCAGGGAGGTAGTGATTAGTGATGCTGCAGGAGAGACAGGGACACGGCTTCCTCCCTCTGCAGTGGAGGGCTCTAGATTTAGACTGGTTATGTAACGCACTCTCTCTCCTCTCCCTGTCCCTCTCTCTCCTCTCCCTGTCCCTCTCTCTCCTCTCTCCCTGTCCCTCTCTCCTCTCTCCCTGTCCCTCTCTCTCCTCTCTCCCTGTCCCTCTCTCTCCTCTCCCTGTCCCTCTCTCTCCTCTCTCCCTGTCCCTCTCTCCTCTCTCCCTGTCCCCCTCTCTCCCTGTCCCTCTCTCTCCTCTCTCCGTCTCTCTCTCTCCTCTCTCTCTCCTCTCTCTGTCCCTCTCTCTCTCTGTCCCTCTGTCTCTCTCTCTCCTCTCTCTGTCTCTCTCTCCTCTCTCCCTGTCCCTCTCTCTCCTCTGTCCCTCTCTCTCCTCTCCCTGTCCCTCTCTCTCCTCTCTCCCTCTCTCCTCTCCTCTCTCCCTGCCCCTCTCTCTCCTCTCTCCCTCCATCTCACCCCTCTCTGTGTGTCTGTGCTTGGCTGTATGTCTGAGGATGGCTGTAGCCCTGTGTGTGTGTGTGTGTGTGTGTGTGTGTGTGTGTGTGTGTGTGTGTGTGACCTCAACTAGCCTCATCCCAGAGAGAGCCACTCTGCACCGACACATGCCTGCGCTTGGTTAGCTAATGCTATGAATAACAGCCATGAGCGTGTGTTGGTGATGAATGCTACCTAGCACACTGCTAATTATACTTCCTACTCTGGAGGCACAGAACATTCAGCGTTGATCATACTTGCTCCTCACGAGCTGGAGGCTCCATCACAGTTAGCCAGCTAGCCAGTGAGGAAGCTAGCCAGTTAGCTATCCAGTCACATGTCTCCTATGAGATGATATCAGACGGGTCTCTTCAAGTCTGGTTAATGACACACATGAGGCCTGTCAGATACGATCCGTCCCGTCAGTCTCTTTCATAAGGTAATTTAACGCCGGTCCAGATCTGGCCTGTAGCCCGTAGCTGAACATGAGGTCCGTTATGGGCATCAGATCCTGGTTTCAGGGGAGGTTTGTGTTATTGGTACTCGGCCCCCGGACGTTCTGAGATGGTTTCTAGATTTTCCTGCTCTTTCTGCTGCAGGGCAGGCTGTGGCTGACATCCTCCAGCTGTATGTGTGTATGTTTCCCAGTGGCCGTTCCACACAAACAGCTGATTGTTTGGCCGGCCTGTGCGAGTGGAGCCAGTCTTGACTCAGCCACGCAACCACCACCCTAACCCAGCAGTAACAACAACCACCCTAACCCAGCAGTAACAACAACAACCACCCTAACCCAGCAACAACCACCCTAACCCAGCAACAACCACCCTAACCCAGCAGTAACAACAACCACCCTAACCCAGCAGTAACAACAACCACCCTAACCCAGCAGTAACAACAACCACCCTAACCCAGCAGTAACAACAACAACAACCACCCTAACCCAGCAGTAACAACAACCACCCTAACCCAGCAGCAACAACAACAACCACCCTAACCCAGCAACAACCACCCTAACCCAGCAGTAACAACCACCCTAACCCAGCAGCAACAACAACAACCACCCTAACCCAGCAACAACCACCCTAACCCAGCAGTAACAACAACCACCCTAACCCAGCAGTAACAACAACCACCCTAACCCAGCAGCAACAACAACAACCCTAACCCAGCAACAACAACAACCACCCTAACCCAGCAGTAACAACAACAACCACCACCCTAACCCAGCAGTAACAACAACAACCACCACCCTAACCCAGCAGTAACAACAACCACCACCCTAACCCAGCAGTAACAACAACCACCCTAACCCAGCAGTAACAACAACAACCACCACCCTAACCCAGCAGTAACAACAACCACCCTAACCCAGCAGTAACAACAACCACCACCCTAACCCAGCAGTAACAACAACCACCCTAACCCAGCAACAACCACCCTAACCCAGCAGTAACAACAACCACCCTAACCCAGCAGTAACAACAACAACAACCACCCTAACCCAGCAGTAACAACAACCACCCTAACCCAGCAACAACCACCCTAACCCAGCAGTAACAACAACCACCCTAACCCAGCAGTAACAACAACCACCCTAACCCAGCAGTAACAACAACAACAACCACCCTAACCCAGCAGTAACAACAACCACCCTAACCCAGCAGCAACAACAACAACCACCCTAACCCAGCAGTAACAACAACAACCACCCTAACCCAGCAGTAACAACAACCACCCTAACCCAGCAACAACCACCCTAACCCAGCAGTAACAACCACCACCCTAACCCAGCAGTAACAACAACCACCCTAACCCAGCAGTAACAACAACAACAACCACCCTAACCCAGCAGTAACAACAACCACCCTAACCCAGCAGTAACAACAACAACAACCACCCTAACCCAGCAGTAACAACAACCACCACCCTAACCCAGCAGTAACAACAACAACAACCACCCTAACCCAGCAGCAACAACAACAACCACCCTAACCCAGCAGCAACAACAACAACCACCCTAACCCAGCAGTAACAACCACCACCCTAACCCAGCAGTAACAACAACCACCCTAACCCAGCAGTAACAACAACAACAACCACCCTAACCCAGCAGTAACAACAACAACCACCCTAACCCAGCAGTAACAACAACAACCACCCTAACCCAGCAGTAACAACAACAACCACCCTAACCCAGCAGTAACAACAACCACCCTAACCCAGCAGTAACAACCACCACCCTAACCCAGCAGTAACAACAACCACCCTAACCCAGCAGTAACAACAACCACCCTAACCCAGCAGTAACAACCACCACCCTAACCCAGCAGTAACAACAACCACCCTAACCCAGCAGTAACAACAACAACAACCACCCTAACCCAGCAGTAACAACAACAACAACCACCCTAACCCAGCAGTAACAACCACCACCCTAACCCAGCAGTAACAACAACCACCACCCTAACCCAGCAGTAACAACAACCACCCTAACCCAGCAGTAACAACAACAACCACCCTAACCCAGCAGTAACAACAACCACCCTAACCCAGCAGTAACAACAACAACAACCACCCTAACCCAGCAGTAACAACAACAACCACCACCCTAACCCAGCAGTAACAACAACCACCCTAACCCAGCAGTAACAACAACCACCCTAACCCAGCAGTAACAACAACCACCCTAACCCAGCAGTAACAACAACAACAACCACCCTAACCCAGCAGTAACAACAACAACAACCACCCTAACCCAGCAGCAACAACAACCACCCTAACCCAGCAACAACCACCCTAACCCAGCAGTAACAACAACCACCCTAACCCAGCAGTAACAACAACCACCCTAACCCAGCAGTAACAACAACCACCCTAACCCAGCAGTAACAACAACAACAACCACCCTAACCCAGCAGTAACAACAACAACAACCACCCTAACCCAGCAGCAACAACAACCACCCTAACCCAGCAACAACCACCCTAACCCAGCAGTAACAACAACCACCCTAACCCAGCAGCAACAACAACCACCCTAACCCAGCAGTAACAACAACAACCACCCTAACCCAGCAGTAACAACAACCACCACCCTAACCCAGCAGTAACAACAACAACCACCCTAACCCAGCAGTAACAACAACCACCACCCTAACCCAGCAGTAACAACAACCACCACCCTAACCCAGCAGTAACAACAACCACCACCCTAACCCAGCAGTAACAACAACCACCACCCTAACCCAGCAACAACAACCACCCTAACCCAGCAGTAACAACAACCACCCTAACCCAGCAGTAACAACAACAACCACCCTAACCCAGCAGTAACAACAACCACCACCCTAACCCAGCAGTAACAACAACCACCACCCTAACCCAGCAACAACAACCACCCTAACCCAGCAGTAACAACAACCACCCTAACCCAGCAGTAACAACAACCACCCTAACCCAGCAGTAACAACAACAACCACCACCCTAACCCAGCAGTAACAACAACCACCCTAACCCAGCAGTAACAACAACAACCACCACCCTAACCCAGCAGTAACAACAACAACAACCACCCTAACCCAGCAGTAACAACAACAACCACCCTAACCCAGCAGTAACAACAACAACAACCACCCTAACCCAGCAACAACCACCCTAACCCAGCAGTAACAACAACCACCCTAACCCAGCAGTAACAACAACCACCCTAACCCAGCAGTAACAACAACCACCCTAACCCAGCAGTAACAACAACCACCCTAACCCAGCAACAACAACAACCACCCTAACCCAGCAGTAACAACAACCACCCTAACCCAGCAGTAACAACAACAACCACCCTAACCCAGCAGTAACAACAACAACCACCCTAACCCAGCAGTAACAACAACAACCACCCTAACCCAGCAGTAACAACAACAACCACCCTAACCCAGCAGTAACAACAACAACAACCACCCTAACCCAGCAGTAACAACAACAACCACCCTAACCCAGCAGTAACAACAACAACCACCCTAACCCAGCAGTAACAACAACAACCACCCTAACCCAGCAGTAACAACAACAACAACCACCCTAACCCAGCAACAACAACAACCACCCTAACCCAGCAGTAACAACAACAACAACCACCCTAACCCAGCAGTAACAACAACCACCCTAACCCAGCAACAACAACAACCACCCTAACCCAGCAGTAACAACAACAACAACCACCCTAACCCAGCAGTAACAACAACCACCCTAACCCAGCAGTAACAACAACAACAACCACCCTAACCCAGCAGTAACAACAACCACCCTAACCCAGCAGTAACAACAACAACAACCACCCTAACCCAGCAGTAACAACAACCACCCTAACCCAGCAACAACAACAACCACCCTAACCCAGCAGTAACAACAACAACAACCACCCTAACCCAGCAGTAACAACAACCACCCTAACCCAGCAGTAACAACAACCACCCTAACCCAGCAGTAACAACAACAACAACCACCCTAACCCAGCAGTAACAACAACAACAACCACCCTAACCCAGCAGTAACAACAACAACCACCCTAACCCAGCAGTAACAACAACAACCACCCTAACCCAGCAGTAACAACAACAACCACCCTAACCCAGCAGTAACAACAACAACCACCCTAACCCAGCAGTAACAACAACAACCACCCTAACCCAGCAGTAACAACAACAACAACCACCCTAACCCAGCAGTAACAACAACAACAACCACCCTAACCCAGCAGTAACAACAACAACAACCACCCTAACCCAGCAGTAACAACAACCACCCTAACCCAGCAGTAACAACAACAACAACCACCCTAACCCAGCAGTAACAACAACCACCCTAACCCAGCAGTAACAACAACAACAACCACCCTAACCCAGCAGTAACAACAACCACCCTAACCCAGCAACAACCACCCTAACCCAGCAGTAACAACAACAACAACCACCCTAACCCAGCAGTAACAACAACCACCCTAACCCAGCAGTAACAACAACAACAACCACCCTAACCCAGCAGTAACAACAACAACAACCACCCTAACCCAGCAGTAACAACAACAACAACCACCCTAACCCAGCAGTAACAACAACCACCCTAACCCAGCAGTAACAACAACCACCCTAACCCAGCAGTAACAACAACAACAACAACCACCCTAACCCAGCAGTAACAACCACCCTAACCCAGCAGTAACAACCACCCTAACCCAGCAGTAACAACAACAACAACCACCCTAACCCAGCAGTAACAACAACCACCCTAACCCAGCAGTAACAACAACCACCCTAACCCAGCAGTAACAACAACCACCCTAACCCAGCAGCAGCAGCAGCCTCTGTTGAGACAGTAATACTACTCTGAGTGTCCCAGTAGCTGCTTCACACAGCTCTCTCTGTATGTGTGTCTGTCTCGGACTGGGAGGTGACGAGGAGTGATGTTCCTTATCAAATGTTTCTCTGCGTGCATCAGTTCTGAGGAGGTCAGTTCTGAGGAGGTCAGTTTGGTGACGCGACCTGTGTGTGACACAGCAGAGGTCATCTGAGACAAACATCTCCATGTGAGGAGGAGGTCCATCAAATACATGTTCATGTTCATTGACTGTTTAAAAGTTTTCTCCTGATTTAGTTGTGTATGCATGCTCCCGCTTCTCACACTAGATTATTCCTGGATGTAAAACCAGCAGTGTGTGTGTGCGCTTCTCACTAGATTACTATGTAAAACAGGTGTGTGTGTGTTCATTTGGTGTGTGTGAGTGATACGGTGGAGGAGGTCAGGAATGGAAAGATGAAGGAGAGGCAGGTCTTGGCTGGGAGCGGGGAGGTCATGTGACGGCGCCTGCCAGAGCAGGTCTCAGTAGGGTCGTTGTGTGGTGCAGCGTGGGACGTTTCCCAGATGTGTGTGTTGGTAGTAGAGGTTGTCCAGGGTTAGAAGGTCTAAGCTTATAAGAGCATATGGTTGTACCCCCCTGCCCCTCTTAGACCCTCCCTGCCCCTACCAGACCCTCCCTGCCCCTACCAGACCCTCTCTACCCCTCCCTGGCCCTACCAGACCCTCCCTGCCCCTACCAGACCCTCTCTACCCCTCCCTGCCCCTACCAGACCCTCCCTGCCCCTACCAGACCCTCTCTACCCCTCCCTGCCCCTACCAGACCCTCCCTGCCCCCCAGTACCCTGGGTAATTGGTGTAACTAGCTGCTGGTTGTCGATCACTGCTCCATTTCCTCCACCGTGAAAAACTGAAACTGAGCTGAACGTTTCTTTCTAGCTTATCACTGGCTCTGATCTGCACTCACACCACACACACACACACACACACACACACACACACACACACACTCCCTCATTCCTTTGAGTCACAAGTCTTCAAATGAGATTGTGATGCAGGAGTAATTGGAGAGGAAAAAAGTCCTGCTCCCTCCCTCCCTCTCTCCCTCCCTCTCTCTCCCTCTCTCCCTCTCTCTCTCTCTCTCTCTCTCTCTCTCTCTCTCTCTCTCTCTCTCTCTCTCTCTCTCTCTCTCTCTCTCTCTCTCTCTCTCGGTAAACCGGTAGGGGATTATCAGGTTACATAATGACCAACACACTTGTCATATTTATTCTGGCCATGTTGGGGATTATTACCATGAGAGAGCGCCAGGAAATACCTTGACAGGACGGATGAATACCTTCATCGTTGTTATTCTAGTTGTTAATTATTCCAACTGTTGGTAGGTTGTCATTAAAGAACTAGATCCATGTCTTACTGGAAGCAAAGGCCTATTGGGCCAATACGATGTACCGAGGAGCCTCCTACAAGAATACAAGTTATGTTTTAAACCTTTGAAAATAAAACATTATTCGGCACCTACCTGGTACCTTCTGGTACCTACCTACCTGGTACCTTCTGCTACCTTCCTACCTGGTACCTTCCTACCTGGTGCCTTCTGCTACCTACCTGGTACCTTCTGGTACCTACCTACCTGGTACCTTCTGCTACCTTCCTACCTGGTGCCTTCTGCTACCTACCTGGTACCTTCTGCTACCTTCCTACCTGGTACCTTCTGCTACCTGGTACCTACCTACCTGGTACCTTCCTACCTGGTACCTTCTGCTACCTACCTACCTGGTACCTTCCTACCTGGTGCCTTCTGCTACCTACCTGGTACCTTCTGGTGCCTTCTGCTAGCTACCTTGTACCTTCTGGTCTGTAGCCAACCTCACCCATAATCTGGCCCGCGGGTCTCTCTCTCTCTCTTTCTCTCTCTGGGCAACTCCCTTTCATAACAGATCACTCCACTCCTGTGGTGGAGGTGATAATGATGACTAGCACCCCCACGTACACGTGTACACACACACCACATGAACACACATACATACACACACTGAACACACACACCACATGAACACACATACATACACACACTGAACACACACACGCGCTGCTGCTGTACCTCTGGCCGATTGTCCTGCTCTGGAGTTCACCTTTGTTACACAGATAAGAACTGCAAACCTGAACTGTGTCTATATCTAGTTATTGTAGGGGTGTGGTCTGTGTGTTACTGTTATATAGTTATTGTAGGGGTGTGGTCTGTGTCTATATCTAGTTATTGTAGGGGTGTGGTCTGTGTGTTACTGTTATATAGTTATTGTAGGGGTGTGGTCTGTGTCTATATCTAGTTATTGTAGGGGTGTGGTCTGTGTCTATATCTAGTTATTGTAGGGGTGTGGTCTGTGTCTATATATAGTTATTGTAGGGGTGTGGTCTGTGTCTATATCTAGTTATTGTAGGGGTGTGGTCTGTGTTACTGTTACTAGAAGTATTCAAACCTGAACTGTGTCTATATATAGTTATTGTAGGGGTGTGGTCTGTGTGTTACTGTTACTAGAAGTATTCAAACCTGAACTGTCTATATATAGTTATTGTAGGGGTGTGGTCTGTGTGTTACTGTTACTAGAAGTATTCAAACCTGAACTGTGTCTATATATAGTTATTGTAGGGGTGTGGTCTGTGTGTTACTGTTACTAGAAGTATTCTACATGGCCTTTGAGAGAAGTGTTTGGCTGTGTTGTGTGTGTGGTCTTTCTGACATACCATGGCTGTGTTAGGTCTAACATGGGACCACCCTGCCTCCATTAGACCTGAGGCAGGCCAGGTAGCCCCTCAATAACTACCACCCACTGCTGATTGGCTTAAACACTCACTCCCACCAATGACGGCATATCTGCAGCAGGATCTCACACACAGGGGGAAGACAAGGACACACACACTTTTGGGATGATTTAATGGTGTTGTTTTGGCAGGGCAGAGAGGGATGGAGCCCCTAGCTAGAAGCCACAGTGACTCTCTTTGTGTCCTGTTTAATACCAGCTCACTGGTGGATACACTAGGACAGTCAACCAGGGGTTCAGCCGTGGTCACGTCTGGTCCACTCTGTTGATATGAAACCAAGTCTCCAAGTTCATTAAGTCTCCAGCCGCCAGCTGGTCTAGTCTGTGATTGAGTAGTTAGTCTTCCCCACGGAACTGATTAACTTGGTGTCTGCAGCTCATCATCTATGATGCATCAGTGGAGGTTGTTCATGATGTTCTGGTTCTGGACCGTCAGAGTTGGGATGAGGTGTGGTCCTGTGTGCTTCAGTAACCCCTCCCTCCCTCCCTCCAGGTGATTGAGTCTCTGGGCATCATGATCTACAAAGCCCTGGACTACGGCCTTAAGGAGAGCGAGGAGCGGGAGCTGAGCCCGCCACTGGAGCAGCTGATCGACATGATGACCAACATGGCCGCCGCCGCCACTGACCCCTGTCCTGACGAGGGATACGAGGCCACGGAGGAGGAGGACGAGGGGGAGGAGGGCCCCGCCCCCGTCTGCAATGTCCGCGGCTACCGGGACATCATCACGGTAGGGGGCGGACACACACACACACACACACACACACACACACACAGTCTCTGTTACCTTCTCTCTACCTCTAGATGAATCATTTATTATTCCCTGAATCCCAAATGGACCCTTCGCCCTTGCTGACTACCCTCTAGAGTCTAGACACACACACACACACACACACACACCACCAGGGACCAACACTGGCAGACTGGTGATTATAACTCTGAAAACAGACTTACATTTGGGAAATCAGCTTAGAAATCCCTGCAACACTTATAGAGCCCCCCAACACACACACACACACACACACACACACACACCAACATGCTGTGTATAGGTTGTGTGTGCAGAGGAGCCCTCCTGACGTGTAAATCTCTATAAGCAGCTGAACAATGGCTGTGAGTGTGTTACTGCTCCAGCTACACCACGGCCATATGGAAGTACACACACACACACACACCTCGGAGTCTACTGGGTTCTGCCCCTGGACCCATCCACAGTTTTACCCCGCAATTTAGTGGGTCGGTACCATTCACACTGAATGGTTCCGTTTGATGTTCCGGTCTCTGCACCTATTAGAACAACACCGCAGTGTCTGTTAAACAACACGACAGAACCCTAAAGCACTATGAGTCACTGTCGTAGACGAACAGACGGTCAGAACCACAGACGAGGTGTGAGTCCAGTGGTAAAGTAGTTTGAGGGCCTCGGTGGAACAGGTTTTCCTTTCAGAGCAACTCCACATGCCATCGCAATGACATCAGTGGGTTTTCAGCTTGAATGGGACTTTAGAGAACATCTGTACATTCCTCCCCCCCAGGACTCAGACAGGCAGGACTTCCTTTAACATGACCCTGACAGTTAGGCTCCTTCTCCAATCCCCACCCTTCTCATTCACCCCCCGTGATTGGTTGAGGAGGTTAGGAGGGAGAAGGGGGGGGGGGGAGCCTAACTGTCAGGGTCATGTTAAAGGAAGTCCTGCCAGTCTGAGTCCTGGGGGGGGGGGGGGGGGAGGGGCGGCGCGCCCTGCCAGTCTGAGTCCTGAGACTCTCTAAACATCCTCCGATTTCTACCTCCACCAGCCTCACCTGGAGGCTCACTGCTCTGGTCTCCTCTCCTTCTGTCTCTCAGGAATGGTGTCAGAGCCTCCCTGTAGCAGGAAACAGGAAGTTAAAGGGGTTTTAAACTGTGTGTTAAACGCAGCATACCGAACACTCTCACTGCACAGGTGTCTGTTTACCTGTAATCTCCCTGCTACAGTTTACCTGCCCCCCCCCCCCCCCCCCCCACCGCCTGAGCAGGGACAGGACACTGGGTTTCAGACAGGCATTCCTGGGTGGGGCTGGAGGGAGGGAGGGGAGAGAGGGAGACAGACAGACAGCCATTCAGCAGGTTCTTGTGTACTATACCACATCACAGGCTTCTCCAGGGTGTGCTTTCACAGCTAAATACCATAGGGGTCAGGACACACACACACACACACAGACACCCTGCCTTGCATGACTGGCAACACAATATACTTCCCATGGTCCTCTGCTGTGTGTGTGAGACCCTGATGTATTAGATGACTTGCTGTTTGCTAGATGATCAGATGCACAAAATAGTGATAAATTCTAAGTGTATTTGACCCTGTCTCCGCCCCCCAGCTGTGCACCTCCCACCTGCCCCGCCCGTCTGATGCCCCCAGCCACTACCAGGCCGTGTGTCGCGCCCTCTACACCGAGACCCGTGAGCTGCGCACCTTCCTGGAGAAGATCCACAGCGCCAAGGAGGTGAGACGCCTGTCTGTCTCTGTGCCTGTCTGTCTCTGTGCCTGTCTGTCTGAAGAATTGGTAATAAAACTCAGGAATAGAGGACAGGTTAAGAATAAGACTTCAGATGGTTCTGGACATGATGAAGCACACTCTACACACATGACCAACTAACACAGGTTAGCATTCCATTATATCTGACTCCAAAAGATATTCCATGGTTAATAATGATTGATGACGCTTTGCTCATCCCTGTGTGACAGACAATCATATCGGATCCTAGATTCCATTAACAATACCCTACTTTACCCTACTTTACCATGCCCTCAGGTTAAGATGCACATCGTGAGGAGATCACGCTCAAACCAATGTCTGAAGCTGATGACTCACTCTAGAGTCTCTCGTTAACGATGCATGTGAACATTAGTCGTTAAATTGGGGAACCTGGTCACGATGATGTCGCGCTGTTCTAACAGGACCTTAATCACAACCTCACATTAATGAGGAATTAGGAAGAATGACAACAGTCAAAGTCAAAGTCAAAGTGGCTTTATTGTCAATTCTTCACATGTCAAGACATACAAAGGAATCGAGAGGACGTTTCTCACTCTCCCACGGTGAGACAGATAAAGTGCCCAGGCACAACAGATAACACATACTAAAAGTAAAACATTCAATAAAAATAATTTAAACAGTGCAAAAAGAGCAGTCAGTAAAGACAGTAAGTAGCAGCCAAATACTGTGTATTCTGTATAAAAAAAATAATAGTGCAATAGTGCATTGTAGCAATAGAATAGTGGATTGTCCAGAGTCCGTAGTGTTTTTTTGGGGGGGGGCTGAAGGGTTGGGAGGGGGGGGGGTGGTTTCAGCTTCTTGACAGCTTGGAGGATGTGGCTGGGGGAAGTGAGGGGAGAGAATTTAGCTTCCTGACAGCTTGGGGTATGAAGCTTTTCGTGAGTCTGGTGGTGTGGGCACGGAGGCTCCTATACCTTCTTCCAGAAGGCAGGAGGCTGAACAGACTGTGTGCGGGGTGGCTTGCGTCGCTCACAATCGAGGTAGCTTTGCGGGTGAGGCGGGTGGAGTAAGTCTCTTGCAGGGAAGGGAGTGGGGCACCAATGATCTTAGCAGCTGTGTTCACAATGCGTTGCAGTGCTTTCCTACTGTGTTCGGTGCAGCTACCGCCCCACACAGTGATGCAGCTGGACAGGATGCTTTCAATGGTGCCTCGGTAGAATGTTGTCAGGATAGGTGTGGGAGCTTTCGCTCGCTTCAGCTTGCGGAGGAAGTAGAGGCGCCGCTGGGCTGTCTTTGCCAGTGATGCGGTGTTGGTGGTCCAGGAGAGGTCCTCACTGATGTGCACCCCCAGGAATTTGGTGCTGCTCACTCTCTCCACAGCAGCACCATCGATGGTCAGTGGTGGGTGTTCGGTGTGCCCTCTCCGGAAGTCGACCACAATCTCCTTCGTTTTGCTGACATTCAGCAGGAGGTTGTTGTCTCTGCACCACGTGGTCAGAAGGTTGACCTCCTTTCTATAGTGGGTCTCGTCGTTCTTGGAGATGAGACCCACCAGAGTTGTGTCGTCCGCAAACTTCACCATGTGATTGGTGCTGTGGGTTGATGTGCAGTCGTGAGTCAGCAGGGTGAAGAGCAGGGGACTGAGCACACAGCCTTGGGGGGCCCCTGTGCTGAGTGTGATGCTGCTCGAGGTGTTGTTGCCGACTCGTACTGCTTGTGGTCTCTCGCTGAGGAAGTCCAGCAGCCAGTTGCAGAGGGAGGTGTTGAGCCCCAGCTGGTCCAGTTTACAGATCAGTTGTTGCGGGATTATGGTGTTAAATGCTGAGCTAAAGTCTATGAAAAGCATTCTCACATATGAGTCTGCTTTTTCCAGGTGGGTGAGGGCTGGGTGGAGAGCAGAGCAGATTGCGTCCTCTGTGGAACGTTTTGCTCGGTATGCAAACTGAAAGGGGTCCAGGGTGGGGGGGAGGATGGACTTAATGTGAGACATGACTAGCCGTTCAAAGCACTTCATGATGATGGGGGTCAGTGCTACAGGGCGATAGTCATTGAAGCAGGATGGAGCGGATTTCTTTGGCACAGGTATGATGATGGAGGTCTTGAAATGTGATGGGACAGCAGCTTGACGCAAAGAAGTGTTAAAGATGTCCGTGGTTCATTTGTTCAGTGTCAACAAATGAACCAGTTTAACAGTTTCAAAGCAACATATGATTAAGTTTTAACAGTACGTTTAACGCTGTGTGTGTGTGTGTCAAGGACAGCGTGGGAAACCGGCGGCCATGACGGGCCCCAAAACTCAAAGGACACATTGCTGTCCAAGATTAGGACAGGTGAGGGAGCCAGTTGTACAACAGACATTAGAACAGCAAAGGAGTTGACGAGGTGTGATTTCTCCAGGACAGATGGGTGTTCCAGCCACAGTCAAATCAAAGAGCTGGAGCCACCAAGTCTGTCTACGCAGCCGTCAATCAAATGTCTGTATAGCACTTTTTACGTCACCAAGTGCTTCACAACAAAAAGCTTTTTGAGAAGGAAGGTCGGACGGACGGAAGGAGGAGAGGAGGAGAGGAGGAGTGGACGCAGCGATTGAGAAAGGGGCCAAGACCTCTGTTCCCCTGCTAGGACCACCAGCTCTGCTGACTTTGTTTTGTTTCTGTCTATTCTTGTTCTCTCCATGGAATGTCGTGTCTTTGAATCCTGAGAAAAGCGCTACAACAAAATAAATGCTTTATTCTTCTGAAGGCGTTCTGTGCTGAACACAACTGTTCAATATGACACTCTTGGCCTACTTAGAAAACATGTTAGTCATTCCACAAATGATTGACAGAGTGAGTGTAAGGAGATATTTGTGAAATTATTAAGTGCTAAAGTTGTCTCACTCTGGCCAGAGTGGGAGAGAGAGGGAGGGGGAGAGAGAGGGAGGGGGAGAGAGGAAAAAACAGTGGTTCAACCATGACACGGTTAGTACAGACAGACAGACAGACAGACAGTAGGAGTGTGAGTCATAACTGCGGCATTTAGCTTGATAGCATCACTGGGACTGGAACAAAAGCACACACACACACACTCTCACACACACTCTCACACACACACTCACACACACACACACACACACACACACTCACACACTAGCTTATACACACACTCTCACACATTAGCTCTCACACACACACTCTCACACACTAGCTTATACACACACACTCCAATAACAGTCAGAGAAAATGGTAGGCATGCAGGGCTGAGGGTGGGAAGGCACACACACACACACACACACACACTCCCTCTCCAATAACTGTCACAGTGAGAGTGGTAGTAGACAGCATTACAGTTGACTGGTGGAACTGGGTCAGGGAGGCGAGCCCCCCCCCCCCCCCCCCCCCGGGCCATGGTAATTAGGCACCGAACACAGCAGAGAAAACACTTCAGAGTTCTAATTCGTCTCATTTAAAAACAAAAAAATTTCAGCCGCAGAAAGTTTTTCCTCCTGAATACGACACCTCCTCCTCCTCCTCCCCCTCCCCTAACATCACATCTCTCCTGTGACTGTGGTTTCACCCCTAGCTTCTCTCCCTTCCTGCCTCCCTCGCTCCCTCCACCCCTCCCTCCCTCCCCCTCCCTCCATGGCTCCTGTTCCTCTCATGGTGTTTAGCCCTGACTGGTCTGGGTGTGTCTGAAAGCTGTCAAGCGTGCGTTGCCCTGGGGAACAGTGGAAGGATTAATCTCTCATTATGACACCTGGTGGTTTCTACCCTTTAACTAGTTCTATTAGGAGGATGTTAGGAGTCCAGACGGACACTTCTGATTGGTTGATGGGTACAGCGTGCCACAGATGAAACGCATCACTGTAACAGGAACGAAACACACACACACACCTCTGACTGGTAAGCCTGTTTTTCACAATATATAATTATTCAGAATTGGATTATGCAGCCGTCTGAAAATAGACTGGTTGAAAAGCAGGCTTTTATACACCTACACACACACAGACACACAGACCTACACTCACACACACACACTCACAGACGGACACACACTCACAGACAGACACAGTTCCCTTGGGATGGGTTTTGTACAAGGGCAGAACAGCCCTGAATCACAGTCAGATTTGGCACTAAAAGCATGTTATCTCTCTCTCTCTGTGTGTGTGTGTGTGTGTGTGTGTGTGTGTGTGTTAGGCTTATGTAATAGCTGGTTCGAGAAGTCACAGAGCCTTATTAGTAGGGGTGTGTAAATGGATTACAGCAGGGTTAGGGTTAGCCTAGCTTAGCTTAGCACAGGAACAGAAGGGGACGGGGCTGCCTAGCTTAGCTTAGCACAGGGACAGAAGGGGACGGGGCTGCCTAGCTTAGCTTAGCACAGGGACAGAAGGAGTGGGGGGGGAGAGATGCTTTGCGTAGTTCAGAGGTACATGAGATGTAATCACTCATACATAATCGGATATCATGTAACTACCATACAGAACCACTTACCCCCCCCCCTTAGCTGTACAAGGACAGATCCAGGACCAGACAGAACGCTTGTCATTGCAGAGTGAGAATGAGTCAATGATTCTTTCTCTCTCTCATTCCCCCTCTCTCTCTCCCTCTGTCTTTCTCTCCCTCATTCTCTCTCTCTATAGGATTCTCTCTCATTTCCCCCCCCTCTCTCTCTCTTCCTCTGTAGGATTCTCTCTCATTTCCCCCCCCCTCTCTCTCTCTCTCTCTTCCTCTGTAGGATTCTCTCTCTCTCTCTGCTACTTTACTTGGGCGAGAGACGACTGAAACCTTGCCATAGCTTTGAAGAGGGGATGAGGGGAGGGAGGGAGGGACGAGGAAGTAGAGGAAAGGAGGGAGAGAAGAAAAGAGATCAGCGGCTCTCTTTGATCTTCCTCTGCTAGGGAGAGATGTTGGATCACTCCTGGTTGATGAGTCAGGCCTAGAAGAACTCCGGGTTAGGGAGAGGGAGGCCTAGAAGAACTCCGGGTTAGGGAGAGGGAGGCCTAGAAGAACTCCGGGTTAGGGAGAGGGAGGCCTAGAAGAACTCCGGGTTAGGGAGAGGGAGGCCTAGAAGAACTCCGGGTTAGGGAGAGGGAGGCCTAGAAGAACTCCGGGTTAGGGAGAGGGAGGCCTGGAAGAACTCCGGGTTAGGGAGAGGGAGGCCTGGAAGAACTCCGGGTTAGGGAGAGGGAGGCCTGGAAGAACTCCGGGTTAGGGAGAGGGAGGCCTAGAAGAACTCCGGGTTAGGGAGAGGGAGGCCTGGAAGAACTCCGGGTTAGGGAGAGGGAGGCCTGGAAGAACTCTGGGTTAGGGAGAGGGAGGCCTGGAAGAACTCCGGGTTAGGGAGGCCTAGAAGAACTCCAGGTTAGGGAGGTGTAAAGATGGATTTATTTCTAGACCAAACAAGGCTTGTTAGATAAGAGCTGAGGAGGTCTGTTAAGGCTGGGCTCCTGACAGGAATCGTGTGTGTGAGCGCGTGCTGGATGATCAGGTGTGTGTGTGTGTCTGTTGGATGGTCGTTTCTTTGTGTGTTGTGGTTTGAGGGGGAGGAACATCCTGAGGCTCCACAGCTGCACTCAGTAGGGTGTGTGTGTTCTCTCATCTGGGTAAGATCACAACACAAGAACTTTAATATAAACTGACTCATCTCTGAGAAGACATGACCTCCCTACATATCACAGCTGCAGGGGAGGCTGGGCCCGTCCTCCAATTTCTACCTCCGCCAGCCTCCCCTCTTCCACAGTGACAGGCAGGGTTGAGAGGAGCTCTCTGTAAGCTGTCTGCTAGCAGAGACACTGGTACTCAGACATCATTAGAAGTCAATTAGAATTGTTGCCCTGTTTTTAAAATTCTCTCTCTCTCTCTGATGGATAGAACCTGCGGAAGATGGAAGGTTACACCCGTGAGGAGCCAATCAGAGACCTGAATGAGTTGCAGAATGCTGATTGGGTAAGAGCGGAGAGACCACTCCCACCAGGCTGGTGGAGGTAGAAGGTGATTGGAGGACGGGCTCATTGGAATGAGGAACGGTATAAAAACCCACATCTTTGATATCGTTCCTCATTCCGTCCCATCATGCATTGCAGCGAGCCCGTCCTGCGTGAGTGTGTGCGTATTTTCCGATTGTCACATCAACCAATCCTGAGACGGCGTTTCAGTGGCCTGCAGCCCAGACTGCTAACCCAGTGTCCCCCCCCCAGGCCCGGTTCTGGGTCCAGGTGATGCGGGACCTCCGGGACGGGGTGAAGCTGAAGAAGGTCCAGGAGCGCCAGTACGACCCGCTGCCCATCGAGTTCCAGCTGACGCCCTACGAGATGCTGATGGACGACATCCGCTCCAAACGCTACAAGCTGCGCAAGGTCATGGTGAGGAGGGGGGGGGCGAGGCTGGCTGAGGGAGAAGGGAGGGAGGGGGGAGGGGGGGGGGGGGGGGCGGGCCTGGGGAGGGAGGGAGGCAGGCTGGCTGGGAGAGGCTGGCTGGGGTAGAAATCGGGGGGGGGGCTCATTGTAATGCACGGAACAGAAAGAGGACTGATATCAAACACAGTGTGTCAAAACATGTTGGATACCATTTCTCGTTCTGTTCCGTGCATTACAACGAGCCCCGTCCTCCGATTTCTGCCTCCCCCAGTCATTCCATTGAAGACCAGTGTAAACACTGTGCCTGAGGCAGGGCATCATCATCATCATCATCATCATCACCACCAACAGAATGAACAAGGGAACAGATACTAATAAACACTAACAGGAAAAATAATCAACAAAACAATTAACAAATAAAAAAGGTTTACAGCCTGAGGTGTATTCTGGCGGGGGGGTATTTTTTGGGGGGTAAAGGTGATGTATCACCCTCTGTTGGACAGGATGAAACCCTGGTCCAGACAGTGATGAATGGGAGCAGGCTGTGGTAGTGAAGGACAGATTATACACTGTTTAGTGTTGATGTATGAATCTCTGATCCAAACCCCACATGGTGGATGTGTGTGTGTGTGTGTGTGTGTGTGTGTGTGGGTTGGTGTGTGTGTGTGTGGCGTCTCTTCCAGCTCTCCCAGGAAGCGTTGTCTGTCTCTGGGCAGCATCATCATTTATCAAACTATTTCTAGACTTTAACTGTTAAGTGTTTTGGGAGGAGGGAGGGAGGAGGAGGAGGAGGGAGGGAGGGAGGGGGGAGGAGGAGGAAGGGTGGAGGGAGAGAGGGAGGGGTGGAGGGAGAGAGGGAGGGGGATGGGCCCAGAAAACAAAACGACCCACTGGGACAGTTTGTCCTTTCCTGCTCATTTGTCTGTGTCTGTATTCTGGCTGAGAGAACTCTGCCTAACCGTTAGTGTGTGTGTGTGTGTGTGTGTGTGTTGTAAAGCCCTGTGTCAGACTCAGGCTTGTTGGATTCTCAGGACAGCCCAGGTTTTATTACTCTGACAGGATGTAGCCAAGGTGAGGTGGTGACTTCTGTGCAGGCAGAGGGGTGTGTGTGTGTGTGTCAGGTTAGGGGTGAGGTGTGTGTGTGTCAGGTTAGGGGTGTGTGTGTGTCAGACTAACCCAGTCTCTCCTCTCCCTCCCAGGTGAACGGAGGAATCCCTCCCAGGTTAAAGAAGAGCGCTCACGAGGTCATCCTGGACTTCATCAGGTCACGACCCCCACTCAACCCTGTGAGTACTGACCCCTGACCCCTCAACCTCTTGCTGCTAGTGAATATGGTGGTCATATTGATGTCTGTCAGCACCCAACTGTCACTGCTGAGAGCAGAGTAGTGGAGAGAGTCTTCATTAGGGTGGGGGGGCGGGGGGGGTCTGTCCTGTGTGTGTGTGTGCTGCTCTACACCACACTGTCAGAGAGAGTCATCATTAGGGTGGGGGGGCGGGGGGGGTCTGTCCTGTGTGTGTGTGTGTGTGTGTGTGTGCTGCTCTACACCACACTGTCAGAGAGAGTCATCATTAGGGGTGATTGACTGTAATTAGTGCTCCTCAGCGTGGTTTCCGTGGCAATGGGAACGGTCACTCACTCGTGTGTCTGTCCTGTGTGTGTCTGTCCTGTGTGTCTGTGTGTTGTGACAGGCGGCCGCCCGCAAGCTGAAGCCCCACCCCCCACGGCCGCGGAGCCTCCATGAACGTCTGCTGGAGGACATCAAGGCGGAGAGGAAACTCAGACCTGTGTCACCTGACATGATCCGCAGGAACCGCCTGGGTGAGCAGGACCCACACACGCACACACACAGAGGACACACACACACACAGAGGACAGACACACACACACGCACACAGAGGACAGACACACACAGAGGACAGACACACACACACGCACACGCACACAGAGGACAGACACACACACACAGAGGACAAACACACACACAGAGGACAGACACACACACGCACACACAGAGGACAGACACACACGCACACACAGAGGACAGACACACACACACAGTTGAGATGAGGATAACTATTTCCAGAGCGCGTGTGTGTGTGTGCGCGTAGAAGAGTTAGAGAGGTTGACATGAGGATAAATATTGGAGCGAGTGTGTGTGTGTGTGTGTGTGTGTGTGTGTGATGGATAGAGAGAGATTGTGTGGGTGGATGGATGGAAGAGGGTGTATTAGGGAGGGAGAGAGAGAGAGAGAACACTGAAGGTTGGTATGAGGATAACCAGGGAGAATGGGTGTTATCAGGACAACCTATTGATCCTACTAATCTCTCCCTGTGTGTGTGTGTGTGTGTGTGTGTGTGTGTGTGTGCTGTTCTCTCTGCTTGGCTAATGTGTACATTAACTACCAGTCAACTACCTGGTCTTCAGTGCAGTACCACTAACACAGATGCTGTCATTCACCTACCGCTGCATTTCTCTAATCTCATTTATCTTGATTTTATTGATTCATTTATGGTTTTGAATGAGAATGGAACTCATGTATTTTTCATATGTTTTGGGGACCTGTATTCTGTTGGGGGGGGGGGGGGGGGGGGGGGGCACTGGTGTGGTAGACCTCGGGTTCAAACCTTGTGTGTCGGTGTGTGTATGGTTGTTTAGGTGTGTGTGTGGTTGTTTTGGTGTGGGGTTGTTTTGCTGACTAATGACATTAGGGGTAAATGTTTGATGGAGTGTTTAGACAGTTGGGGTCAGGTGGGGTCAGGAACACAGCCTCGTTCTCCTGAGCCAGATGAATCCCATTGGCTGGCTGCCTTTGGGAAAACAAAACAATGTGACTTGCATTTGAGAGGATTTCTGTGTCGGGATGAAATGTTTCCAAGTTATAGTTGAAGTAAGCGGAGGCAGATTTCTGCCTCCCCTGCTAGAGGCACTGTACTACAAGTCTCCCTCAAGTACCTCAGTTATTAAGGGTTAAATCTACTGCTGTGGACGTTCTCTGTTCACTGCTGATACTTAGGTTCTCTTAAACATTGTAAGGAGTTCTGACAGAGGGTTTATGAATAGTTGATGGTTTAGGATATTGTACAGTTCACAGGGCAGCTTTGTTAGTGTGTTCTGTATGCTTCCTGTATTTACATGGTCTGGTACCATGCTATGCAATGTGTTAAAGTACCTCAGGGAATGATGCTTTCTGTGTTGACAGACCTCTCCTTGATTGACACTGACGGCTTATATAGTTTACGTCTTTGAGGACAAATTGCGTCGTATTTGTGATGCTTTATATCCTGACCAGGCCTGGCCTATAGGGAAAGACTTCCTGAACAGTAGCCAATTGGGAAAGACTGTCTGACATACAGCCAGACTTCTGTTGTTGTTTTGGTACTCATGGATTGATTTGATTTGATTCTGCTGCTTCTTCTCCTTTTTAACATCCTTCTTTTCTTTTCTCTCTACTTTGACATCGTTCCTCCTCTCAGTCATTCAGCCTCTTAGAATGTCCATCAGTTTTGACTCGTCAGGTAAAGACTCAACCCCTTTGCCCTCGCTGTGTGTTCTGTTCTCTGGCCGTCGGGGGCTGTGTGTCACGCTTACACCCCCACCCCCCCCCCCCTTACACCCCCCCACCTTCTCATTTCACGCTTGTGTTGTGGTCCAGGTTGGGTAGAGGGGGTCACAGTGCGGTCAAGGTCTGGTTAGGACAGTCAGACCATGGTCAGGTGAAGGGGTGGTTGGGTAGAGGGGTCACAGTGCGGTCATGGGCTGGTTAGGTTGTGGTCCAGGTTGGGTAGAGGGGGTCACAGTGAAGTCGTTTTATCCATCAGCTTTTAGAGTTGTCTGAAAGGCAACATTCCAGGGTAGCAACCAATCAGATTCCTACTTTTTACAAGACACAACTCCTTATTGCATCTCTATGGGAGAGAAAGCAGGTGCCTGCTCTATGCATCTCTATGGCCAAAGGTGATATCTCAGTTCTCTAGCATCGCCCCAGTGGAACAGAAGTCACATTTCATTTTTAATACCTGCATGTTTTCATATGATCAGTTCTTAATACGGTGTTTAAAAGCACTGGATTTCCTAATGCGTTGTTTAAAATCTCCACAGATACATGGTTGGAAGTACCCAAAAGACACGCTGTTCCATGGAGAGAACAAGAACAGACAGATTAAAAAGTCAAACAAAGGCACAATCAGTCAAAACAACAATAAAAATAGTTAAAGCTTAAAAGCAGGTTTAAAAAGCAGGGTTCTGAGGGCGTGCTGGAAGCGTTCTATTCTGGAGAGTAGACATTGGCCCTCCTGTGGGATGGGAGGAGCTACTGACGGTCGACAGGAAGGATTAACCTGTTACATCCACTCTAAAGCCAAGCTCCGCCCCTCCCCCCGTCACCCTAATCCGTCTGTCAGATGACGAGTTGGGTAACCGTGGTTCCCTGACCTCTGACCTCAGCCCTGCAGCCTCCCTTCTGACACAGGACCGCGACCTTTGAACTGCACACTTTGACCCCTTACCACCTCTTACATTGTTTCCATGGTGTCTGATGCCCCCTTGTCACCAATAACTGTGAGTGTGTGTTTCACATGGATGTGTTTCACGTGTGTGTGTGAAACACACAGAATCATGCTTCCTCACTCATACTCACACCCGAGGTTGCAGCTTGTCTGACCTCCCTAGTTCACCTCACACCAGCCCAGAGAGGGACACACACGGGGATTAGATCTGGGAGGAGGAGGAGGAGGAAGACGGGGTGGTATTGAAGGATGTGTATCTGTTCTCTAGGGTTAGGGTTAGGTAAATTAGATTAGATCTGGGAGGAGGAGGAAGGCGGGGTGGTATTGAAGGATGTGTATCTGTTCTCTAGGGTTAGGGTTAGGATTAGGTAAATTAGATTAGATCTGGGAGGAGGAGGAGGAGGAGGAAGACGGGGTGGTATTGAAGGATGTGTATCTGTTCTCTAGGCGCAGGGAAAAGCATCAGCACCCCTCACGACTTGTTCCGCGGGTCAGGTAACGTATAATTACTGCTCTCTCACCTGTCTGTCTCTGTCTGTCTGTCTCTGTCTGTCTGTCTCTCTGAGATTCTGTCTGTGTGAGAGGGAGATTGGCTGCTCCATGCAGGGGTGTGTTGGGCATAAGCCTTTGTATGAATCTAATTTTATCACAAGTGTAAAACCAAATGACGTTTTTCCATCTGATTTGCGTCACCGCTCCGAATGTAGGAATACTTGAACGGTGTCTGTATTGAGGTGTAGTTTTACCCCTCAGTCATCACCATGTCTTCTCAAACACTCTTCAACTAGTTTCTAGTGGCCTCTTCTGTTGGAGAGAGAGAGAGATCTAGTCTGAGTCTGTTATATTGTATGTTGGGTGTGCAGGTGGGTGATTCCATGCCTTCTGGAAGTGCAGGTCATTACATGTTGTTATGGGTTTCTTAAGGCTCATACATGGTAACAGAACTGAAGGTTTAACATGTCGGCTTGTTCCTCCTGGTTAACAAGCATCTCACCTATGAACCCACACACACTTACACACGCACAGGCCTCCATGTACAAGTCTACTGCCTCCCAGTGACTCATGGTGTTTACCACTCAGCCACACACCAGGGGAGGCTGGCAGAGGTAGAAATCGGAGGACGGGCTTATTGGATGGCATGAAACAGAATGAGGAAGTGGTATTAATGGTTTGATGCGTGTTGTGATACAGTTCCTCATTCCGTTCCATGCATTACGGTGAGCCCGTCCTCTGATTTCTACCTCCGCCAGCCTCCACGGAGGTAGAGGTGTGCTGTCTTCCAGTGGTTGATGTCTGTGGAGAGCATCCATGTCTCTGTTCTCTACAGACACGTCTGATCCATGTCTCTGCTCTCCACACAGACATGTACACGCCTGACGCGCCCAGGAAGCTGGCCCTCAGCACGCTGGCCCTGGCCAATGGGGCGGCGCCACCTCACGGGGTGGGCGGGGCTCAGCCTCTGGGTCAGAGGAAGAGGCTGCTGAAGGCTCCGACTCTGGCCGAACTGGACAGCTCAGACTCTGATGTAAGGGGCTGTGGAGGGGGTGTGTAGTGTTTGAGAGAGCAAGAGAGGTGTGTAGAGGGTGTGTGTGTGTGTGTGTGTGTGAGAGATGGTTGGCTGTTTGAAGAAGTCCATCCCCAGATCTCACACCTGTTGTGAAGGCTGTACTTCTCTGCCTGACGTGTGTGTGTGTGCTCCATAGGAGGAGCCCACGGCCCAGTCTCCCAGCAGCTCCAGCAGGTCCACCTCCATGTTGGATGACACGTCACCAGAGTCAGCCCTGGGGAAGAAAAGTAAGATTCTCCTGCTCTGCTCTCCCCCTGCTCTGTTCTCTCCTGCTCTGCTCTCTCCTGCTCTGCTCTCCCCCTGCTCTGTTCTCTCCTGCTCTGTTCTCTCCTGCTCTGTTCTCTCCTGCTCTGTTCTCTCCTGCTCTGTTCTCTCCTGCTCTGCTCTCCCCCTGCTCTGCTCTCCCCCTGCTCTGTTCTCTCCTGCTCTGTTCTCCCCCTGCTCTGTTCTCTCCTGCTCTGTTCTCTCCTGCTCTGTTCTCTCCTGCTCTGTTCTCTCCTGCTCTGTTCTCTCCTGCTCTGCTCTCTCCTGCTCTGCTCTCTCCTGCTCTGCTCTCCCCCTGCTCTGTTCTCTCCTGCTCTGTTCTCTCCTGCTCTGCTCTCCCCTGCTGAATGTCTGAAATGACTTAAGCCTCATCTGAAGACTTGAGATGCTTCCTCCCTCCCTCTCTTCCTCCCTCCCTCTCTCCCTCCCTCCCTCTCTCCTTCCTAGAGGTAATCAGCTTGGCTCTGAAGTGTGTTATGGTTTAGTGATCTACGTGTTCTCCCCCCCCCCCCCCCCCCAGCTCCTCCCAGGTTCCTCCCCATGTCCGTGTCCTCCACCCCCCAGCCTGACCGACGTCCCTCCCCCCAGAGGAGACACTCCATCGAGAAGGAGACCCCCACCAGTGTACGGACATTTGCCCCCCCCACCAGGGGGAGCTCCAAGTCTCTGGTATGTACCAACCCCACACACACACACACGACCCCCGAACCCTGACCCTGACCCTTCTGTCCGAGACGAGCCAAGTTGTTTCTAGGTGGTTCTTGTGCCAACGTATGTGACCCCATCCCCCTGACGGTGTGGCTTCACAAGGATTGTTGCATGCTGGGAAAAAGTGTGATTGGTTCTCAGGTCAGGGGGGGGGTGGGGGGTGGGTTGCTGTTGGTCATGCGACTCTTACACAGGAAGGGGCTGGGGGGGGGGGGTGTAATTGACATCACAGGGTGGTGTGTTGAGAGTGGGGGGGGGGTTTAGAACAGTGAAATGGTAGAGTAGTGTTTTTTAACCTTTGACCTCTACAGTACGCATGTCAGAGATGCTGTGTAACTGACTGCTTTAGTAGAATCCTGCCACCACTGAACCACACACACACACACCTGAGACACCTAACACACACGTGTTAAAGACGCTCCTGACAGGCCAGGCTAACGGAGGCTGCGTTAGCGTTAGCGTTAGCGTTAGCCTCATTAAGGTTAAACCCCCGTTGTTTCCTCTCTTATCGAACGTTGCAGCTGACGTCAGAGACGATCTCCAAGGTAACAGAATCACAACGTCAGTCAGTCTGTCTGTGTCTCATCATACAGACATGTCTGTATTTCATCAGACCACCTACATGTCATGTAGAGTACTCTCTCTGTCCATGTGACTCACCCAAGCTCTGCCCGTCTGCCTGCCTACCTGTGTGTCTCTGTCTGCTTGTCTGTCTGCCTACCTGCGTGTCTGCCTGTCTGTCCTCACCCCTGTCCCAAGACTGCCACTAGGACATGACTTCAGAACCCAGATATGAACCCACAGGCGGGGGTCAGACCTCTCCATTATTCTGGATCATCGCTCAATGAACCAATTAAAACAGGAGAACAGCAGTAATTGCGTTAGTCTTATGCAATGACAATCATCACTTTGAGAGCAGATTAGGTTGTAGCCAGGACACACTGTGTGTGTGTGTGTGTGTGTGTGTGTGTGTGTGTGTGGAGAACGTCTTCATGTGCGCCCGGACTTGTGAGAGGTTAGGCTATGGAGGGTAGTAATAAAGTTTGATTGAGATGCGTCTGAATGACCTCAGGGCGTTGTGTTTCTGGTCAGGTGGCGCTCGCCGGCGGGGCCCAGCAGGTAGGTTGCACGCCATGACATCATCATCCTGAGACTAACCGTGACGTCATCAATCATGGCCTGCATTGTCTGACTAACACACCTGAATCTAAAACTCACATGGTTTCAGACCTGATCACATGCTCAGACTACGTGTGTGTGTGTGTGTGCGTGTGTGGTGTTTATGTAACTCCACCATGGGCTTAGAGGTGAACAGGACTCTTCCAGGCCTTCTGTCCATCCACATGTTTACATGGGGCTTGTGAGTGTGTGTGAGTGTGTGTGGGTGTGTGAGTGTGTGTGGTGTGTGAGGTGTGTGAGTGTGTGTGGTGTGTGTGTGGTGTGTGTGTGGTGTGTGAGTGTGTGAGAGAGACTCATCTGCGTTCATTTCAGTGGACTCCCCTCCTGAGCAGGGCGTGTGTGTGTGTGTGGGGACCCCTCCTGAGCAGGGCGTGTGTGTGTGTGTGGGGACCCCTCCTGAGTAGGGCGTGTGTGTGTGTGTGTGTGGGGACCCCTCCTGAGCAGGGCGTGTGTGTGTGGGGACCTGTCCTGAGCAGGGCGTGTGTGTGTGTGTGTGTGTGTGTGGGGACCCCTCCTGAGCAGGGCGTGTGTGTGTGTGTGTGTGTGTGTGTGTGGGGACCCCTCCTGAGCAGGGTGTGTGTGTGTGTGGGGACCCCTCCTGAGCAGGGCGTGTGTGTGTGTGTGTGTGTGTGTGTGTGTGTGGGGACCCCTCCTGAGCAGGGTGTGTGTGTGTGTGGGGACCCCTCCTGAGCAGGGCGTGTGTGTGTGTGTGTGTGTGTGTGTGTGTGTGGGGACCCCTCCTGAGCAGGGCGTGTGTGTGTGTGGACTCCCCTCCTGAGCAGGGCGTGTGTGTGTCTGGACTCCCCTCCTGAGCAGGGCGTGTGTGTGTCTGGACTCCCCTCCTGAGCAGGGCGTGTGTGTGTGTGGACTCCCCTCCTGAGCAGGGCGTGTGTGTGTGGACTCCCCTCCTCAGGGCGTGTGTGTGTGTGGACTCCCCTCCTCAGGGCTTGTGTGGTTCAGAGCTGCTGTCTACTGGTGGTGGTGGAGGCATCTCATTAACATCTCATTAACATCTCATTGACATCAGCTGTGTTGAGTTGGAGCATGCTTGGTGAGGGGGGGGGCTCACGCTGAGAGGGGGTCTCTATTCCAGCATGGTGTTTGGGGGGGGGGGGGGGCCCCACCGCTCACTGTTCACCCGTATCCATGGTAACCAACATCAAGATCATCTGGTGTGTTGTTGTTGGGAGGGGGGTGGGGGGGGGGGTGTATGAAGAGTTGGCTAGCTTACAGGTACTGCTGGGCCCATGTGTTAAAGGTGTGTGTGTGTGTGTGTAGGAGGAGTTCTGCTACCCCGTGGAGTGTCTGGCGCTGACCGTGGAGGAGGTGATGCACATCAGACAGGTCCTGGTGAAGGCTGAGCTGGAGAAGTTCCAACAGTACAAAGACGTCTACACCGCACTGAAGAAGGGCAAGGTAACACACACACACACCTGGTACACCTAACACACACACACACCTGGTACACCTAACACACACACACACACACCTGGTACACCTAACACACACACACACACACACACACACCTGGTACACCTAACACACACACACACCTGGTACACCTAACACACACACACACCTGGTACAGCTGGTATTAAAGTTCTTAAAGAACTGAATGACAACTGATGTTCTGACCACAGTGCTGTTTCTCTCTTCTCCTCCTCCTCCCCCTCCTCTCTCCTCCCTCTCCTCTCCTCCCTCTCCTCTCCTCCTCTCCTCTCCTCTCCTCCTCCTCCTCTCCTCTCTTCTCCTCCTCCCTCTCCTCTCTTCTCCTCCTCCTCCTCTCCTCCAGCTCTGCTTCTCCTGTCGGACCAAGAGGTTCTCCTTCTTCACATGGTCCTACACCTGCCAGTTCTGCAAAAGGTAACACACACACACACACACACACACACACACACAGACAGACACGGTTATCTTCTTTAGAAGACAATGTTGTCTTCATGAATGTAAAGCAGCTGCAGTCTGCACAGGATCTCCTACAATGGAAACAAATACTAAGTCTTAGAATGAGAATAATTCAGATATTTAATAGTTCATTATACTCTACTATACTATCCTCTATCCTCCTCAAATCAACCGTCTGCTGGATGACACAAAAGCCTAACTAACACATGACCACCAGCAAGAAGTGATCACCTCGGTGGTCCTTTCTGATCTGACGTGATCAGGATAAACAGACTGAGCACACCTATCAGAATGAAGAAGAGTGGTGAGGCTTACAGTACTGTGTGTGTCTGAACCAGGTGTGTGTCTGAACCAGGTGTGTGTGTCTCTCCCCAGGCCTGTGTGTTCTCAGTGCTGTAAAAAGGTAAGCAGAGTTGCTGACCACATCTTGACCCCCTCTCTGACTGCTGTTTGACCACCCCTAGCCCTGTAATAAATCTAATGTATTTATAGAGCACTTTTTACATAGACAAATGTCACAGTGCTTCACAACAAAAAAATCCTAAACAATATGATTTAACACCGAACCATAGACCCCCAAAAGGAACCATAGACCCCCAAAAGAACCATAGACCCCCAAAAAGAACCATAGACCCCCAAAAGGAACCATAGACCCCCAAAAGGAACCATAGACCCCCAAAAAGAACCATAGACCCCCAAAAGAACCATAGACCCCCAAAAGAACCATAGACCCCCAAAAGAACCATAGACCCCCAAAAGGCAAGCCAAGGAACATAACCACTCTAACCATAGAACATTAGTAAACCCAGTACCAATAACCTCTAACCCCCCTCCCTCTACCTCCCTCCCTCTACCTCCCTCCCTCCTTCTACTCCCTCCCTCCCTCTACCTCCCTCCCTCTACTCCCTCCCTCCCTCTACCTCCCTCCCTCTGCCCCCCCACCCACATCTCTAACCCCCCTCCCTCCCTCTACCTCCCTCCCTCCCTCTACCTCCCTCCCTCTGCCCCCCCACCCACATCTCTAACCCCCCTCCCTCCCTCTACCTCCCTCCCTCCCTCTACCTCCCTCCCTCTGCCCCCCCACCCACATCTCTAACCCCCCTCCCTCCTTCTACTCCCTCCCTCCTTCTACTCCCTCCCTCCCTCTACCTCCCTCCCTCTGCCCCCCCACCCACATCTCTAACCCCCCTCCCTCCTTCTACTCCCTCCCTCCCTCTACCTCCCTCCCTCTGCCCCCCCACCCACATCTCTAACCCCCCTCCCTCCCTCTACCTCCCTCCCTCCCTCTACCTCCCTCCCTCTGCCCCCCCACCCACATCTCTAACCCCCCTCCCTCCTTCTACTCCCTCCCTCCCTCTACCTCCCTCCCTCTGCCCCCCCACCCACATCTCTAACCCCCCTCCCTCCTTCTACTCCCTCCCTCCTTCTACTCCCTCCCTCCCTCTACCTCCCTCCCTCTGCCCCCCCACCCACATCTCTAACCCCCCTCCCTCCTTCTACTCGCTCCCTCCCTCTACCTCCCTCCCTCTACCTCCCTCCCTCTGCCCCCCCACCCACATCTCTAACCCCCCTCCCTCCTTCTACTCGCTCCCTCCCTCTACCTCCCTCCCTCTGCCCCCCCACCCACATCTCTAACCCCCCTCCCTCCTTCTACTCGCTCCCTCCCTCTACCTCCCTCCCTCTGCCCCCCCACCCACATCTCTAACCCCCCTCCCGTCCCAGATGAGGCTGCCCTCCAAGCCCTACGCCAACCTGCCCATCTACTCGCTGGGCTCCAGCACGTCCAGAGAGGAGGCTGGCACCGAGCAGACCTCTGCCCAGCCAGAGAAGGCCTCGTCCAGCCACGGTCACCACCGACACAGCCTCCGCAGGACCGTCTCCAGGTAAGCTGCCTGCGGCTCGGCCCACGCCCCTCCAGGGTCTCTGGTGCGTATGGTGTTCAGCCCTGGAGATGAAATGGAGGTGGAATACGGACACTCTCTTTTTAGTGTGTTTGTGGCAGGGGAGGCTGGTAGAGGTAGAAATTGGAGGACGGGCTCATTAAACAAACTACAGTAAACAAGTTCACAAGGGGAGAATCAGACTGCAGCTTCTGGAATCATCATCTCCCCCTCCCCCCTTCCTCTCCTCTCCCCCCTCTCCCAGGTTGTCCAAACACGGCAGCAGCGAGGGTTCCCGGGAGGAGGCGGAGCTTCCCAAGGAGCTGACAGCCGATTGGTCCACCATGGAGGTGTGTGTGGACTGCAAGAAGTTCATCTCTGACATCATCTCCTCCAGCAAGCGCAGCCTATCAGTGGCTACCAAACGGGCCCGCCTCAAACGCAAGACCCAGTCCTTCTACCTCTCCTCCCCCGGTGCCGCGGACTACCGGCCCTCAGAGAGAACCATCAACGAGATCTAGAACCCTCAGAACCATCAACGAGATCTAGAACCCTCAGAACCATCAACGAGATCTAGAACCTTTAGAACCATATCTCCTCAGACCATCACACCACCATGGCTCCATACTCTAGCAGCTAGCAGGGGGGGGGTTATGTCACGTTCGGGGGGGGGGGGGGGTTATGTCACGTTCGGGGGGGGGGGTTGTGGTCACGTTGAGGGTCAGAAGGAGAACCCAGCCAGAGAATGTGTGTCAGGACACGCTCCGCCCCCTCCCACAGCTCAGATGGAAACACATAGTGTCCACTTCCTGTTTACGACGAGCACTCAGGAAGCACTAGCCAACTGTCTATCCACAAGACGTGCACTGTAGATCGATTAGTCAGGTCTGACGGACTAACCCCTCCCCCCCCCCATTGTCTTCAGCCGTTTAGCTTTGGTCCGTCAGATCTGAGGTGTCTTCTAGGGCAACACAAGTCTCTCTGCGGGAGGAGATGTTGTGACCATGGCGACGGAGGTCCGAAGTGTTTGGGTGCGTTTTAGCTACTTGTTTCTGTGCCTGGTGCCAAAAGGCTCGTCTGTCTGAACGACGTACAGAACTCTGTGACGAGGGCCAATGGGAGACCGCTTTCTACAGGCGCCCCCATTCTCAGCCAATAGGAGGACAGAACACTGGGACGTGATTGTGTACATGCTGTATATCCTCATCTGTTTCTAATGTTCAAAATTGGATTATCATTATTATTATATTATGTTCTAATGTTATTATGGTTTCCATTAATATATTCTTAAAGATGTTTATTTCTTCTGTATTTGACATTGACTTTGTCCTCTGTTCAGATCAAGATCTGTAAAAGCACTTTTACTGGACCAAGGCTTGTTTGTTTGTTTTGTTCATTTTTCTGTTAATTTAATTTCTAAATCTTTTGTTTGTTTCACCCTTTGAGGTTCACAGTGCCATTTCTGTGTGTGTGTGTGTGAGACTGCCCTTACCTCCAAGGCCGTCTTTAAGAGGGTTAGGGGTTGATGTGTGTGAGACTGCCCTTACCTCCAAGGCCGTCTTTAAGAGGGTTAGGGGTTGATGTGTGAGAACACGGCTGTTGGTGACCCTATTTAGGCCAAGCACATCCCACTAGGCTGAATGTACAGGGTAAAAAGGTTTATTTTAATGAACATATTTGCAATTTACAAGCAAAGAATTGTACATCATCCTTTTAAAATGACTTGCATACAAACACACGATGTGCAGTTTGAAATGGGCCAGAAGGTTCTGAATTGTACTGAAATATTCCATGTGATTGTTTGCTCGGCTACCAGTGAAGAGTTAAAGGGTTGCATGCTACGCTACGCTATCATTGGGATTGTTTTAAAAATGAAAGAAATGACAATAAAATGATTAAAACTCTTTAACCTGTTTCCTCTGTGACAGCTGTCATGTTCCCATGGCAACCAGACATCCACAGACGAGGCACGATGTAAAACACCCACAGTTTTTTAACACAAAAAGTTATGAAAGACACAAAAAAAAACATGTTTTATTAAAATAAGCGAAAGGTCAAGGTAAATTTCACGAGGCTGGTCTGTCCGTCCTGCATGTCTGCTCCTCTCCTCTCCTCTCTCCTCTCCTCTCCTCTCCTCTCTCTCCTCTCCTCTCCTCTCTCTCCTCTCTCTCCTCTCCTCTCCTCTCTCTCCTCTCTCTCCTCTCCTCTCCTCTCCTCTCTCTCCTCTCCTCTCCTCTCTCTCCTCTCCTCTCCTCTCTCTCCTCTCTCTCCTCTCCTCTCCTCTCCGTCGACGCGACATCCCGAGCATTCCTACATTTAAAAGGCCAGAAAGGAATGCTTTCAGTTATTCCAATTTGTGGAATATTTATTTTAAAACCCCAGACTCATGAATAAATAAATACATTTCATATTCTCTCTCTGAGATGTGTTGGAGCGGCAGGCTTTCCAAGGGAGGACGAGGTGACCTCTGACCTGTCCACGTCTAGACGAGGCTGGTGGCGACCTCTAGTGGACATCGACAGACATCGTCTATTATTGACTATTGTTTTGTATTAAGTCGTTACGGCGGTGGGCAATAACAGTTTCAGATGCGTTTCCTCTTTTATGGTATCAAAATACAGGTCTATCTGTTTTACACACAGGAAGTCGTCTTATAGAACCACGTGATGAAACACTGTCTTATTGTGGTTCAGAGTGACGTCAGTGATGTCATTCTCCTGATGGGAGATCTGATCTGATCTGATCTGATCTGATCTGATCTGATCTGGCTCATTTGTTTTGATTGTGTTATGAATGTAACGAGTTTGTAAGGGAAGTGTGCCTGCGTGTTTAATTTGCTTTGTGATGTGTGTGTGTGTGTGTGTGTGTCATCGTTTGTGAGTCGTCTGAAATATTGTTTTTCTTGGCTGCTGTCTTGGACCATACTCTCTTGAAAAATAGATTTTATCTCAATGAGACGAACCTGGATAAATAAAGGTTAAACAAATAATAACAGTAAAATAACCAGTCATGAGCGGGTTGTTGTGTGCTAACCTAGTTAGTCCAGAAGGGGGCAGAGGAGAGCTTCAGATGGAGTTTTGGGCGAGTAGAGGAATGTTTCTGACGTCACCTTTAAACGCATGCTCACACTGCACAGCATGCTATGTATGTAAACTACATTACCCAGAGGGCTGAGGTATCAAGCTGACCAGAACCAGACCAGGGTTTAAGGTTAATGTTAGGGTTAAGGTTTGGTGTTACGGTTAAGGTTTAGGGTTTGGTGTTAAGGTTAATGTTAGGGTTAAGGGGTTAGGGTTTGGTGTTAGGGTTAGGGTTTGGGGTTTAGGGTTAAGGTTAGGGTTAAAGGTTAGGTTTAGGGTTAAGGTTACTTAGCATCTATAATAATGAAATAGTGTACCTCCATAGTAGCCCCAGGAGTTATTCCTGATCACGTGACCTTGCCAGGAAAAACTCCCATAGAAAAAAAACCAGGGAACCCCCCATAGAGCGTATACATATCACTGTTGCCCCAGCCACAGTTGCCCCAGCCCTCTATTTTCGGCTCGTCCCCGTAAGAGTCTAGACCCAGGCTGGGTCACATGACCAGGAAAAAATAATGGCCATAAAACATTGTGACTGTTTCCATTCAACAGTGGACCTGTTCCTGACAGGCTGGGTTAGGGTTAGGGTTAGAGTTAGGGTTAGAGTTAGAGTTAGAGTTAGAGTTAGAGTTAGAGTTAGAGTTAGGGTTAGGGTTAGGGTTAGAGTTAGGGTTAGAGTTAGAGTTAGAGTTAGGGTTAGAGTTAGAGTTAGGGTTAGGGTTAGGGTTAGAGTTAGGGTTAGGGTTAGGGTTAGAGTTAGAGTTAGGGTTAGGGTTAGGGTTAGGTTAGGGTTAGAGTTAGGGTTAGGGTTAGGGTTAGAGTTAGAGTTAGGGTTAGGAGTTAGAGTTAGGGTTAGGGTTAGAGTTAGGGTTAGGGTTAGGGTTAGAGTTAGGGTTAGAGTTAGAGTTAGAGTTAGGGTTAGGAGTTAGAGTTAGAGTTAGAGTTAGGGTTAGGGTTAGAGTTAGGGTTAGAGTTAGGGTTAGGGTTAGGGTTAGGGTTAGGGTTGGGGTTAGGACTGGGGGTCCCATTGGACATGCATGTGTGTGCGCTTGCGTGTGTGTGTGTGTGTGTGTGTGTGTGTGTGTGTGCGCGCTTGCGTGTGTGTGTGTGTGTGTGTGTGTGTGTGTGTGTGTGTGTGTGTGTCTGTGTGTTTAGTGTGGGATATCACTGTAATGTAACACCCTGGGTTAGTAACAGTGACAGCCTGAAATAACCCTCCAGCTAGCTGCCTTCCTCTCCACCCTCCACCCTCCACCCCTACATCCTCCACCCTCCACCCCTCCACCCTCCACCCCTACACCCCTCCTCCACCCTCCACCCCTCCACCCCTCCTCCACCCCTACACCCTACACCCCTCCACCCTCCACCCCTACACCCTCCACCCCTCCACCCCTCCTCCACCCCTACACCCTCCATCCCTACACCCTACACCCCTACACCCTACACCCCTACACCCTACACCCTCCACTAACTGCTCTGTGCTTGGAGGTGACCTCCCTCTCTGAGGCATTTAGCATGCTTTACCTGAGGTAACCCTGCTGGTCCTAGCTAGCCTAGCATGCTAAGGTAACCCTGCTGGTCCTAGCTAGCCTAGCATGCTAAGGTAACCCTGCTGGTCCTAGCTAGCCTAGCATGCTAAGGTAACCCTGCTGGTCCTAGCTAGCCTAGCATGCTAAGGTAACCCTGCTGGTCCTAGCTAGCCTAGCATGCTAAGGTAAACCTGGTGGTCCTAGCTAGCCTAGCATGCTAAGGTAACCCTGGTGGTCCGTCAGAGGGCTCAGGGTAACTGGAGCCTGCAGCATGTGGACCCCCCAGGGCTGATGAGGGTTATAGGAGGAACGTGCCACATGACGGGCTCACTCATGGTTTGTGCGTGTGTGTGTGTGTGTGTGTGTGTGTGTGTGTGTGTGTGTGTGTGTGTGTGTGTGTGTGTGTGACTGTAAGGTCGTAGCTGACAGTGGTCACGAGAGCCTTCCGGATCGTGACTCAGTCACATACAGGCATACCTCCACCAGCCTCCCCTGGTGTTCTACCTCCACCAGCCTCCCCTGGTGTTCTACCTCCACCAGCCTCCCCTGGTGTTCTACCTCCACCAGCCTCCCCTGGTGTTCTACCTCCCCCAGCCTCCCCTGGTGTTCTACCTCCACCAGCCTCCCCTGGTGTTCTACCTCCACCAGCCTCCCCTGGTGTTCTACCTCCCCCAGCCTCCCCTGGTCCCCTAATCATAAATAAATCAGAAATATCCATGTCTATGTTTATGCAGATGTTGGTAATTTCACTTTATTATCACTTCATAAATAAATAAGACATCATTCTTTTATAAAACGCAAAAAGTCACAGAAAGTCCGGTAATAAATATTGAAAATGTAAAAGCATAGATATTTACTTTACAGGTTTACAGGTTTTTTCGTTTTTCGTTTGTGCAAGCCCGGTGTGTGTGTGTGTGTTTTGTGTGTGTGTGTGTGTGTGTGTGTGTGTGTGTGTGTGTATGATGTTAACATGACAGATCAGAGACCACAGGAAGATACAGGCAATCACATGACTCACGGTTCCCATGACAACAGTTGTCAGGGACTACTTGGGCTACAGGCGGTATACGCCTGTCGTACAGGGGAGGCTGAAAATCACACCTATGTGTTTGATACCAGTCCTCCGATTTCTACCTCCGCCAGCCTCCCCTGGTCCTCAGTGTTGTTGAGGAACGCAGTGTCCTGTGACCCAAAACAAACTAAGAGGAGAAAATATATTAATATGTATATAAATATGTTGTGTACATTGTGTTGCACATACAGATGAGAATAAACCATAATCATATAATAATAATAATAATAATAATAATAATAATAATAATAATAAAAGTGTTTCTCTTTGGCCTAAAACGGATGGCAGCGCAAGCTTGCAAGGAATGTTTTCTATATTACGTTGCCATTATTTACATCCTCCAATAAATATCTAATAATAATAATACTTATAATAATTAATAATAAATATAGAAATAAAACTATGTTTACTATTTACATGCTTAAGAGCCTCAGAATATCACTGACAGAAGGACCCAGGCCTCCTCCTGGGTGTCTCCTGGGTGCCCAGCGGTCCAGACAGGCCTCCTCCTGGGTGTCTCCTGGGTGCCCGGCGGTCCAGACAGGCCTCCTCCTGGGTGTCTCCTGGGTGCCCGGCGGTCCAGACAGGCCTCCTGGGTGTCTCCTGGGTGCCCGGCGGTCCAGACAGGCCTCCTCCTGGGTGTCTCCTGGGTGCCCAGCGGTCCTCCCGTGCCTCTGCTCTGGACCCAGGCTGAGGAGTGGCTGCAGGGGGACATTTAGACCCTGGAGGGTTTGGATGCTGAAGCCATCTGCCAACGGAAAGGTTTGGATTGGACTTGTGTGGGTGTGTGTGTAGGTGTGTGTGTGTGTGTGTGTGTGTGCGCACGCGTGTGCTCGCGTGTGGGCGTGTGTGTGTGTGTGTGTTTGATTGTGAGTGCATGTGTGTGTGTGTGTGTGTGTTATGTGTTATGTGTTTAATCCTCACAGATATGCTAGCTAGCATGCTACTGAAGCCATGTCTGCCATACATCTGTAAGAGAACACTGTCTAACGTTTCAAATGGCTTCCCTTCCCAGCTGTGGCCCAATAACTGGCATCGAGTGGGTGGGGGGGGGAGGGGGAATGTTGAGGGAAGGGAGGGAGGGAGGAAGGGGGAGGAGAAGTGTGTGTGTGGGGGGGGGGGGGCAAGGTCATGGGCGTCATCGGTGCCCAGAACGGCCTTGGGAAACTCCTCCCTCTTTTTAACCAGCCTATCCCTGACCTCTCCCTCCTGCTCAACTCGAGTTAATGTTTCAATTATCTGATTGGTTCTACAACCTGTCAGTCATTTCATTTTGAACAACAAAGCCCACCCCCATCCCCAGGATCTCCGTGGTCATTGGACACGCCGTCAGGTTGCCAGCAGGGTGAGGAGTAGTTCCAGACAGGTACTTCAACTGTCACTTTCACTGCTGCAGCTTGGTGGTCGTTAAACTAAATTCAAATCCTCGTAGTGTTTCCTGTAGTTAACTACTTTTTTACCATGTTGCGGTGTCCCAAACTACTGTCACTACTCACTACATTTACGTTAACAGAAAAAGAAAACAAAAAAACATAGGAACATAACTGTTACTCCAGCCTTCCAGAACTTCAAATTTCCCTACTATTTCTTTCCCTCCAGCTGATCCGGTCTCCTTCGCTCCATCTCACCAGTTTTATTCTCAGTGATTTCAGTTCTGTCACATGACACTGCCTGACGTCGTGTGTTGGATAAGGGAGTTTTGATGTGGTGAACTACTTCATAGTAGCTTTAGTTTGACAAAAACTAGTCGCTTTAGTGTAGTTCAACTTGGTCCCTCCTAAAGTCATTGGTAATCTAGTTAAATACATCTCTAGAGTAGCTTCCCCAACACTGGTTGCCGCGGTTGCCAGACGCTCGGGTACGACAGCCCATGATAATCTCGGCAGGCGAGGCGGCCGGGTGTCAGGGTGGGTGGGGCCTGTTGGAGACACAGACCAATGGGAGGGAGCCGTGGTCGAACAGCTTGTATGGCAGTGTCCCTGTGGACGTCCAGTGGTCCGTCTTGGGGTCGTAACACTCAAAGCAGTCCGAGTCCTCGATGACATCATGGCCGTTCAGGAAGCGTCCGCCAGTCACATAGAGGCGGTTGTTGATCACCGTGGCGCTGTGGTGCATCCTTCGCTCTTTAAGGTTCTCACACTTCACAAACTTGTTGGCCTTGGTGTCGTAGGCGATCATCCTCCTGGTGTACCCTGGGAAATTAAAGCTGATGTTTACAGTGGAGCTGTGGGAAGGAGTGTGACTCTCCTTCCAGAAGCCGTCTTTAATTAATACAAATATGAATTAATATACTTTACATTCAGGTGCCCCTACAGCTGTGTAGCAACTCTGTACTTACTGTAGTAACAGTGCAATAGCGTGGTATTACATAGTAAATTACATAGTAATAAGGTAACCGGTAAAGCTCACCTCCTATGATGTAGATCTTGTCCTCTATGACCGCAGCGGGAGCACAGACGTTCTTCACGGTCCTGGTCTCCAGTCTGGACCACAGGTTACGGGAGATGTGGTACACCTGAGGACAGCAGAGAGAGGTTCTGTTATAAGGCTGTGACTTGACCCCTGACCTTTCAACTCTACCTGTACCTCCCAGACACACCAGGGAGGTCAGAGGTCAGAGTGGTATATTCCATCTATATTTGGGGAAATCAGGAAGGAATCTTTGGAACTATTTGAAGCCTAAGACCTAATATCTAATAAACCACTGTGACATCACAGAGAGAGATAGAGACCACCAGGGGGCGGTCCCTACCTGCATCTCTCTGACTCACCTGGAGGACATCACAGAGAGATAGAGACCACCTGCATCTCTCTGACTCACCTGGAGGACATCACAGAGAGATAGAGACCACCTGCATCTCTCTGACTCACCTGGAGGACATCACAGAGAGATAGAGACCACCTGCATCTCTCTGACTCACCTGGAGGACATCACAGAGGGGGAGGTCCTACCTGTATGACATCACAGAGGGGGCGGTCCCTACCTGTATCTCTCTGACGGGGTTCTGCATGGCGTCCTCGCCCCCGAACACGTACACCTTCTGGTCGTTAGCGGCGACCGCCGGGTGAAGCACCGCCGTGGGCAGGGGTGCCATGGCCTCCCATTGGTTGAACATGCTGTTGTAGCGCTCCACGGAGGCGGAGATCTGCTTGTCAGCACCGATGCCCCCCAGGACGAAGATGAAGTGCAGGTAGGAGACGCTCTGGTGGGCGTACCGCGGCGCCAGCATGGACTCGGCCGTGCGCCACTGGTTGGTCTTCAGGGACAGCGTGTAGACGGCGGCGCTGACGCGGCTGTCCCCGGACGCCACGCTGAGGCTGAGGCCGCCCACCACGTACAGGATGCTGTGGATGCAGACGTAGGCCGCCCTGTAGAGGCGCAGCGGGAGCTTGGCCAGCCATTGCCAGCGCTGCGTGCGTTCGTCGTACAGGAGCGCTTCGCGGGACGTCTGCTCGTTGTTCTTGCGCCCGCCGACCACCACCAGGGTCTCGCGGCAGGTGTAGCGGCGTGGCGTGGTCCAGAGGGGCTTCAGCTCGCCGCCGCACTTGGCGCTGACGGAGAACATGAGTCGGCGGACAGACTCGATGATCTCGGTGCAGAGGGTGGAGCTCTGGACCAGCGGGTCGTTGGCGATGAACTGGAACAGGTAGGTGGGGTGGATGTACCTCAGACGGACCTTCAGAACCAACATCAACAGGCAAGGGTTAGGACGGGGTTAAGACGGGGTTAGGACGGGGTTAAGGCAGGGTTAAGACAGGGTTAGGACGAGGTTAAGGCAGGGTTAAGACATTGACATCAGTCATTTCCTGTGACCCCCAACAACTTGATTGCACGCCATGCCAACAACTAATAATGGTGTCCAGGTGTATTCTAATCGCCTGAAAATGCTCTAATTCGTTGGATTTTAACCCCAAAACATTGCAATACACAGTCGACTGCAGGTGCAATACACACAATGTTTATCTTCATACAAAATACAAATGTGTGTGTGTCTTATTGACCAAACCCTAGAGGTTAGTTTTCTAACTTTCTCAGGAGACCCCAATTTGAAATCGGGGGGGACCCCGACACGGAATGCACGGAACGGAACGACCAAGGCTATCAAACACCCGTGTCATCCCAATCCATCCATCCCAATCACCCCGTCCTCCGATTTCTACCTCTCCCAGCCTCCCCTGACGCCCAGCCTCCACACGACGACCAATCACAGGACGACAACAGACAAACCCAGGACGTCACCTTCTTAAAGAGGTCGTGAATGGCGCCTCGGCGTGAGAACGGGTCGTGGTGGATCCATGCCAGCAGCGTCTCGAACACCTGCTCCTCCTCGGCGCACAGGCGGTCGTCCTCCAGGTAGCACAGCAGCTCGGGCAGCGTCAGCTGGCGGAAGTCCTCGGAGGCGGCCACGTCTGAGAAGCTGCGGACCGCCATCTCCTTGGCCCGATCCCTCAGGCTGTCACAGTGGAGGATCTCTGACAGGCGAATCATGGACAGGCAGTTGTCCGGGCTGAGCTGCACCTAGGTACACACACACACACGCACACACACACACACACACACACACACACACACACACACACACACACACACACACACACACACACACACACACACACACACACACACACATATACACACACACACGGTTGCTCTATGGGTTAGGGTTGGGGGGGTGGGGGGGGTGTCAATAAAAGTACTACTCACTAACACTGCCTATCTCTCTCTCTCTCTCTCTCTCTCTCTCCCTCCCTCCCTCCCTCCCTCCCTCCCTCCCTCCCTCCCTCTCACCTGCAGGAAGGCAGAGCAGGCCTCAAACAGACGCCCGTAGTGCAGCATGGACGCCGCCTGCATCAGCGGCAGGACGATCTCCATCGTCAAGGTGATGGCGCCGGTGTAGACGTAGTCCACGATGCCGCTCAGCACCTCGGGCGCCACGCCCTTCAGCTCCACGCGCGATTGGCTGCTCTCCAGGAAGTGGCTGCAGAACATGGCGCGGAAGTAGGGGGAGGAGGAGACCAGGACGTTGCGGTGGCAGGGGACCTCCAGGCGCTCGCAGCAGAGCAGCACGTCCGTCAGGACCCGCTCCTGCCTCAGGACGTTGAGCTGGGACAGCAGGAGGGACGACAGCTCCGGGTCCTTGAAGGGGAACACCTCACGGACGCAGGGAACGGCGGCCATTTTCTAGAGGACAGGACAGAGAACAGAAGACAGAATAAGTGGAATAGAAACAAATAAAGGCCGGCAGGCTAGAGTAGGGCAGTGGTGTGGAGAGACCATTGATTGGCTAGGACTTTGTGTGGAGACCTCTGATTGGCTAGGACTTTGTGTGGAGACCTCTGATTGGCTAGGACTTTGTGTGGAGACCTCTGATTGGCGTCATCTCCTCATCCGTCATCAGCGAGGCTTTATCAGATATGTCACCACCACCACC
>NC_139668.1:20597758-20602758 GCF_951799395.1 Argentina silus
GTGAGGAGTAGTTCCAGACAGGTACTTCAACTGTCACTTTCACTGCTGCAGCTTGGTGGTCGTTAAACTAAATTCAAATCCTCGTAGTGTTTCCTGTAGTTAACTACTTTTTTACCATGTTGCGGTGTCCCAAACTACTGTCACTACTCACTACATTTACGTTAACAGAAAAAGAAAACAAAAAAACATAGGAACATAACTGTTACTCCAGCCTTCCAGAACTTCAAATTTCCCTACTATTTCTTTCCCTCCAGCTGATCCGGTCTCCTTCGCTCCATCTCACCAGTTTTATTCTCAGTGATTTCAGTTCTGTCACATGACACTGCCTGACGTCGTGTGTTGGATAAGGGAGTTTTGATGTGGTGAACTACTTCATAGTAGCTTTAGTTTGACAAAAACTAGTCGCTTTAGTGTAGTTCAACTTGGTCCCTCCTAAAGTCATTGGTAATCTAGTTAAATACATCTCTAGAGTAGCTTCCCCAACACTGGTTGCCGCGGTTGCCAGACGATCGGGTACGACAGCCCATGATAATCTCGGCAGGCGAGACGGCCGGGTGTCAGGGTGGGTGGGGCCTGTTGGAGACACAGACCAATGGGAGGGAGCCGTGGTCGAACAGCTTGTATGGCAGTGTCCCTGTGGACGTCCAGTGGTCCGTCTTGGGGTCGTAACACTCAAAGCAGTCCGAGTCCTCGATGACATCATGGCCGTTCAGGAAGCGTCCGCCAGTCACATAGAGGCGGTTGTTGATCACCGTGGCGCTGTGGTGCATCCTTCGCTCTTTAAGGTTCTCACACTTCACAAACTTGTTGGCCTTGGTGTCGTAGGCGATCATCCTCCTGGTGTACCCTGGGAAATTAAAGCTGATGTTTACAGTGGAGCTGTGGGAAGGAGTGTGACTCTCCTTCCAGAAGCCGTCTTTAATTAATACAAATATGAATTAATATACTTTACATTCAGGTGCCCCTACAGCTGTGTAGCAACTCTGTACTTACTGTAGTAACAGTGCAATAGCGTGGTATTACATAGTAAATTACATAGTAATAAGGTAACCGGTAAAGCTCACCTCCTATGATGTAGATCTTGTCCTCTATGACCGCAGCGGGAGCACAGACGTTCTTCACGGTCCTGGTCTCCAGTCTGGACCACAGGTTACGGGAGATGTGGTACACCTGAGGACAGCAGAGAGAGGTTCTGTTATAAGGCTGTGACTTGACCCCTGACCTTTCAACTCTACCTGTACCTCCCAGACACACCAGGGAGGTCAGAGGTCAGAGTGGTATATTCCATCTATATTTGGGGAAATCAGGAAGGAATCTTTGGAACTATTTGAAGCCTAAGACCTAATATCTAATAAACCACTGTGACATCACAGAGAGAGATAGAGACCACCAGGGGGCGGTCCCTACCTGCATCTCTCTGACTCACCTGGAGGACATCACAGAGAGATAGAGACCACCTGCATCTCTCTGACTCACCTGGAGGACATCACAGAGAGATAGAGACCACCTGCATCTCTCTGACTCACCTGGAGGACATCACAGAGAGATAGAGACCACCTGCATCTCTCTGACTCACCTGGAGGACATCACAGAGAGATAGAGACCACCTGCTTCTCTCTGACTCACCTGGAGGACATCACAGAGAGATAGAGACCACCTGCATCTCTGACTCACCTGGAGGACATCACAGAGAGATAGAGACCACCTGCATCTCTGACTCACCTGGAGGACATCACAGAGAGATAGAGACCACCTGCATCTCTCTGACTCACCTGGAGGACATCACAGAGAGATAGAGACCACCTGCATCTCTCTGACTCACCTGGAGGACATCACAGAGAGATAGAGACCACCTGCTTCTCTCTGACTCACCTGGAGGACATCACAGAGAGATAGAGACCACCTGCATCTCTCTGACTCACCTGGAGGACATCACAGAGAGATAGAGACCACCTGCATCTCTCTGACTCACCTGGAGGACATCACAGAGAGATAGAGACCACCTGCATCTCTCTGACTCACCTGGAGGACATCACAGAGAGATAGAGACCACCTGCTTCTCTCTGACTCACCTGGAGGACATCACAGAGAGATAGAGACCACCTGCATCTCTGACTCACCTGGAGGACATCACAGAGAGATAGAGACCACCTGCATCTCTCTGACTCACCTGGAGGACATCACAGAGGGGGAGGTCCTACCTGTATGACATCACAGAGGGGGCGGTCCCTACCTGTATCTCTCTGACGGGGTTCTGCATGGCGTCCTCGCCCCCGAACACGTACACCTTCTGGTCGTTAGCGGCGACCGCCGGGTGAAGCACCGCCGTGGGCAGGGGTGCCATGGCCTCCCATTGGTTGAACATGCTGTTGTAGCGCTCCACGGAGGCGGAGATCTGCTTGTCAGCACCGATGCCCCCCAGGACGAAGATGAAGTGCAGGTAGGAGACGCTCTGGTGGGCGTACCGCGGCGCCAGCATGGACTCGGCCGTGCGCCACTGGTTGGTCTTCAGGGACAGCGTGTAGACGGCGGCGCTGACGCGGCTGTCCCCGGACGCCACGCTGAGGCTGAGGCCGCCCACCACGTACAGGATGCTGTGGATGCAGACGTAGGCCGCCCTGTAGAGGCGCAGCGGGAGCTTGGCCAGCCATTGCCAGCGCTGCGTGCGTTCGTCGTACAGGAGCGCTTCGCGGGACGTCTGCTCGTTGTTCTTGCGCCCGCCGACCACCACCAGGGTCTCGCGGCAGGTGTAGCGGCGTGGCGTGGTCCAGAGGGGCTTCAGCTCGCCGCCGCACTTGGCGCTGACGGAGAACATGAGTCGGCGGACAGACTCGATGATCTCGGTGCAGAGGGTGGAGCTCTGGACCAGCGGGTCGTTGGCGATGAACTGGAACAGGTAGGTGGGGTGGATGTACCTCAGACGGACCTTCAGAACCAACATCAACAGGCAAGGGTTAGGACGGGGTTAAGACGGGGTTAGGACGGGGTTAAGGCAGGGTTAAGACAGGGTTAGGACGAGGTTAAGGCAGGGTTAAGACATTGACATCAGTCATTTCCTGTGACCCCCAACAACTTGATTGCACGCCATTCCAACAACTAATAATGGTGTCCAGGTGTATTCTAATCGCCTGAAAATGCTCTAATTCGTTGGATTTTAACCCCAAAACATTGCAATACACAGTCGACTGCAGGTGCAATACACACAATGTTTATCTTCATACAAAATACAAATGTGTGTGTGTCTTATTGACCAAACCCTAGAGGTTAGTTTTCTAACTTTCTCAGGAGACCCCAATTTGAAATCGGGGGGGACCCCGACACGGAATGCACGGAACGGAACGACCAAGGCTATCAAACACCCGTGTCATCCCAATCCATCCATCCCAATCACCCCGTCCTCCGATTTCTACCTCTCCCAGCCTCCCCTGACGCCCAGCCTCCACACGACGACCAATCACAGGACGACAACAGACAAACCCAGGACGTCACCTTCTTAAAGAGGTCGTGAATGGCGCCTCGGCGTGAGAACGGGTCGTGGTGGATCCATGCCAGCAGCGTCTCGAACACCTGCTCCTCCTCGGCGCACAGGCGGTCGTCCTCCAGGTAGCACAGCAGCTCGGGCAGCGTCAGCTGGCGGAAGTCCTCGGAGGCGGCCACGTCTGAGAAGCTGCGGACCGCCATCTCCTTGGCCCGATCCCTCAGGCTGTCACAGTGGAGGATCTCTGACAGGCGAATCATGGACAGGCAGTTGTCCGGGCTGAGCTGCACCTAGGTACACACACACACACGCACACACACACACACACACACACACACACACACACACACACACACACACACACACACACACACACATATACACACACACACGGTTGCTCTATGGGTTAGGGTTGGGGGGGGTGGGGGGGGTGTCAATAAAAGTACTACTCACTAACACTGCCTATCTCTCTCTCTCTCTCTCTCTCTCTCTCTCTCTCTCTCTCTCTCTCTCTCTCTCTCTCTCTCTCTCTCTCTCTCTCTCTCTCTCTCTCTCTCTCCCTCCCTCCCTCCCTCCCTCTCACCTGCAGGAAGGCAGAGCAGGCCTCAAACAGACGCCCGTAGTGCAGCATGGACGCCGCCTGCATCAGCGGCAGGACGATCTCCATCGTCAAGGTGATGGCGCCGGTGTAGACGTAGTCCACGATGCCGCTCAGCACCTCGGGCGCCACGCCCTTCAGCTCCACGCGCGATTGGCTGCTCTCCAGGAAGTGGCTGCAGAACATGGCGCGGAAGTAGGGGGAGGAGGAGACCAGGACGTTGCGGTGGCAGGGGACCTCCAGGCGCTCGCAGCAGAGCAGCACGTCCGTCAGGACCCGCTCCTGCCTCAGGACGTTGAGCTGGGACAGCAGGAGGGACGACAGCTCCGGGTCCTTGAAGGGGAACACCTCACGGACGCAGGGAACGGCGGCCATTTTCTAGAGGACAGGACAGAGAACAGAAGACAGAATAAGTGGAATAGAAACAAATAAAGGCCGGCAGGCTAGAGTAGGGCAGTGGTGTGGAGAGACCATTGATTGGCTAGGACTTTGTGTGGAGACCTCTGATTGGCTAGGACTTTGTGTGGAGACCTCTGATTGGCGTCATCTCCTCATCCGTCATCAGCGAGGCTTTATCAGATATGTCACCACCACCACCTCCACCACCACCTCCACCACCTCCACCACCACCTCCACCACCACCACCCAGCTGTTTCCCTCTCCCTCTCTCCCTCACACTCTCTCTCTCTCTCTGTCTCTGTCTCTCTCTCTCTCTCTCTCTCTCTCTCTCTCTCTGTCTCTGTCTCTCTCTGTCTCTCTCTGTCTCTGTCTCTCTCTCTCTGTCTCTCTCTCTGTCTCTGTCTCTCTCTCTCTCTCTCTCTCTGTCTCTGTCTCTCTCTGTCTCTCTCTCTCTCTCTCTCTCTCTCTCTCTCTCTCTCTCTCTCTACTCTTGGTAGTATGCCCTTGACGATCCTGGCGTGTAGA
>NC_139668.1:20607758-20612758 GCF_951799395.1 Argentina silus
CACAACAAATCACATGACAGCTATCGCATTATCTCTCTTATCAAATAAAACCACCAAGACTGGCTGGATTGTTATTTGTATACGTGCTGACGTAACGCTGACGCGTTCAGAACGTATAATAGTACAGTGTGTCTTTTTGTCTATTTATAGCGTATAATAAAACCCACTTCCTCAAAAGCGATTGAGCTAATGTGCCGAGATGCCAAGTGTGTCCCTAGGTGTGTATCCGTAGGTCGCCTCCAGCCTCAGTGACAGGGACCAGGCCATCTGACCGGGCCGTGGTTATGTAACACTGTCGTTAAAACCTCTTCTGCTGAATGCCCGATTTGACTCATTTCCTCCTGAAAGCCAGAGCCAAACTAAACTGCTTCTAACATTAGAAATATGCCTATGACCCTAACCCCTAACCCTTGTCTGAGCATTGATTACTTTATCTTATGATGACTGATGGATAGATGATTTACTTACTTAAACAAATGTATTTGTTGTAAGTTGCTTTGAATAAAGGCGTCTGCTAAATGCCATAAATGTAGATGTAAATGAAGAAATATGGTGATCAGATGCAAAAGCAGGATGCAATTTGATACGGAACACCTTGAAGATTTGTGTGGATATGATCAGATCATAGTTCAGAATAACATACAACACATGACAAGGAGATAAAGTGATCAATAATCAAATTAAAGCAGAATTTAGGCCCAATTATGGGTCCGTCCGGCTTAAGAGGTTAATACGATGGTCAACCTCCTCTGTCTGATCTTACTGCTGCCTGTGTTGCAATCTTCTGTTTGGTTTTTCAGAGTCTTGGAAACTCTCAGCGTGAATATGAGAAGCACGTCCTGCTGTACAGCATCCGGAACCAGCTACGATTCCGCAATAACCTAGGTGAGAAAGGCTGTACCAGGGGAGGCTGGGGGAGGTAGAACACCAGGGGAGGCTGGGGGAGGTAGAACACCAGGGGAGGCTGGTGGAGGTAGAACACCAGGGGAGGCTGGGGGAGGTAGAACACCAGGGGAGGCTGGGGGAGGTAGAACACCAGGGGAGGCTGGTGGAGGTAGAACACCAGGGGAGGCTGGGGGAGGTAGAACACCAGGGGAGGCTGGGGGAGGTAGAACACCAGGGGAGGCTGGCGGAGGTAGAACACCAGGGGAGGCTGGAGGAGGTAGAACACCAGGGGAGGCTGGCGGAGGTAGAACACCAGGGGAGGCTGGCGGAGGTAGAACACCAGGGGAGGCTGCGGGAGGTAGAACACCAGGGGAGGCTGGAGGAGGTAGACATCGGAGGACAGGCTCATTGTAATGCATGGAACGGAATGAGGAATGGTATCATTACAATAAGTCCGTCCTCTGATTTCTACCTCCGCCAGCCTCCCCTGCTGTAAATCAATAATGGAATGTTGTGATGACTAGGGGTCAGGGTTGGAGCCTGGGTTAAGGTTAAGGCCAGGGTTAGGACTAGGGTCAAGGTTATGGGTGAGTTGAGGCCTGTAGAGGTAGAAATCGGAGGATGGATTCATTGTAATGCATAGAATGGAATGAGGAATGGCATTAAACACGAGATTTCTACCTCCACCAGCCTCTCCAGGGCTGGACATGAGGTCCATCCCCCTTTTCAGGGAAAAGAAGGCACTCATATGACATACTCTGATCTATGAGAAACACATAAACAGGTAAAGAACATGTATTGATAAAGGTCCAGACCGTCGACTTCAGCTTCAACTCACCAACTCCCACAGAGTTCCGGAACATTCACCACCTAGAGTACCAAGTGTTCTATGAGATGTTTTTACCTCGTTGGTGAAGAAAGTCGCCCTCGGCACTCTAGAATGTTGAACATTTGGGGTGACTTTATTCACCCTCGGCCCTGGATGAGTGAAGACTGAGTGAGTGAAGACACATCTGGAAATGCCGTGATAAATCAGAAGCCATGAAGGACAGAGGTCACATGATGATTGACTTCAGCTCAGCATTCAACACCATCATCCCCTCCAAACTGATCTCCAAACTCAGGCAACTGGGCATCAACCCCTCCCTCTGCAACTGGATTCTAGACTTCCTGACCAACAGGCCGCAGTCTGTTAGGCTTCACAACCACACCTCCTCAACCCTCACCCTGAACACCGGCGTTCCACAAGGCTGTGTGCTGAGCCCCCTCCTTTACTCCCTCTTCACCTACGACTGCACACCTGTACATGGCTCAAACACCATTGTTAAGTTTGCAGACGACACAACGGTGATCGGTCTCATCAGCAACAACGATGAGTCGGCCTACAGGGAGGAGGTCCAGCACCTAACAGTGTGGTGCAACGACAATAACCTGGCTCTCAACACCAAGAAGACCAAAGAACTCATTGTGGACTTCAGGAAGTCTAAAGCTGGCGCACACACCCCCATCCTCATCAACGGGACTGAGGTGGAGCGAGTCACCAGCTTCAAGTTTCTGGGTGTCCACATCTCTGAGGACCTCTCCTGGACCCTCAACACCTCCACCCTGATAAAGAAGGCTCACCAGCGTCTCTTCTTCCTGAGGAGACTAAAGAAGGTCCATCTATCTCCTCAGATCCTGGTGAACTTCTACCGCTGCACCATCGAGAGTATCCTCACCAACTGTGTCACAGTATGGTATGGCAACTGCTCGGCATCGGACCGGAAAGCACTGCAGAGGGTGGTGAAAACTGCCCAACGCATCACCGGTTCCTCACTCCCCTCCATCGAGGCTGTCCAGGGCAAACGATGCTTGCGTAAGGCACGCAGCATCGTCAAGGACATCTCTCACCCCAACCATAGACTTTTCACCCCACTCCCCTCCGGGAGGCGCTACAGGTCTCTCCGCACCCGAACCAGTAGGTTCAGAGGCAGCTTCTTCCCTGCGGCTGTCACCCTGCTGAACACGAACACTACACCTACCTGACAACCTACTACCCCCGCAACCCCCACCCCCCCCCCCCCCCCCACCCGGACAATTGCACTATTGCACTATTACTCCCCTCCCCTGCTCTTACTCAATACCACTGCTCTTCTGTACATACCTGTCCATACTGTTCATAATGCACATAATGCACATATCCTATATTTTCTTTAATACTACTGCACATACTGTACATACTTGTTTATACTGTTTATACGGCATTCCATATTTATATTTATTCTGCATCTACCTCATGTTACTGTTAATACATATATACTGCTAGACTGCATTACCCATACAGCTCATATACTGCTACACTGCTCATACTGTAACTATTTATTCTGCTATAATGCTACTGCTACTCACATACTGCTATACTGCACTGCTAGATTATACTGCTTATATTATACTATATTATACTGCACTACTACTGATCATATATTGCACTACCTGTAAATACTGTTCATTGCACTTTCTGCTATTTTGCACTTCTGGTTAGACGCTAACTGCATTTCGTTGTCTCTGTACTTGTACTCTGCACAATGACAATAAAGTTGAATCTAATCTAATCTAATCTAATCTAATGAAGCACGTTCAGTGCAGAGTGCTCTATCGCTGTATCGGTCCAGACTAAGAGTTTCCTGAGCTCTGGTGTCATGGTAGGACACATGTTTAAGAGTTTCCTGAGCTCTGGTGTCATGGTAGGACACATGTTTAAGAGTTTCCTGAGCTCTGGTGTCATGGTAGGACACATGTTTAAGAGTTTCCTGAGCTCTGGTGTCATGGTAGGACACATGTTTAAGAGTTTCCTGAGCTCTGGTGTCATGGTAGGACACATGTTTAAGAGTTTCCTGAGCTCTGGTGTCATGGTAGGACACATGTTTAAGAGTTTCCTGAGCTCTGGTGTCATGGTAGGACACGTTTGGTGCTGTGAGGAATCGTTCTCGTCATGATCACGTTTTCACATTCTCACTGTGGGCAGCAACACGCAAAACTGCATACTGGGCCTTTAAGTCTCTGTAGACAGACACATACACATACACCACACACACACACACACACACACACACACACACAAATGTTCTAATGCTATGCCCCCCCTCCCCGTGAGGTTGTAATGTTCTAATGCTGTGTGTGTGTGTGTGTGTGTGTGTGTGTGTGTGTGTGGGGGGGGGGGGGGCAGTGAGGCACGTGCGTAAGGATGAGAGGAGGTATTATGAAGAGCTCCTGAAGTACAGCAGAGAGCACCTGATGCTCTACCCCTACCACCTGTCTGACATCATGGTGAAGGGGCTGCGCGTCACCCCCTTCAACTACTACATCAGCATCATGGAGGTAACGCACGCTCACACACACACTCACACACACACTCTCCCTCCCAGCTCTCTACTGATAAGGTGTGTGTGTGTGTGTGTGGCCGTAGTAATGTTGACACAGTGGTTTGTTAAGGCCATGTGTGTGTGTCCTGCTCAGCTTACACAGTTACTGTGGTAGACTTTGATCAGGCCAGCTTTCTGTGTGTGTGTGTGTGTGTGTGTGTGTGTGTGTGTGTGTGTGTGTGACAGATGACAAGCCACTTATAGTGTTCTGTCCCCCTCCCCCTCCCTCTCTCTCTCTCTCTCCCTCTCCCTCTCCCTCCCTCCCTCTCTCTCTCTCCCTCTCTCAGAGGTATTCTGTGGTCTTCTGATAATGTATATATTCTGTATTCAAGAGAAGAGAGGGAGAAGAAATGAGTTTAGGGGGGAGGAGAGGGGGGGAGGAGGGAAATGTTTTTTAATGAGTTCCTCTCTTCTCTGTCTGCTCCTCCAGGACATCATGAACAGTGAGAAGAGTTACGACTCTCTGCCCAACTTCACCGCCGCTGACTGTGAGTCCTCCCCCTCCCTCCCCCTCTCTCTCCCTCCCTCCCTCTCTCTCCCCCTCCCTCCCCTCCCTCCCTCTCTCTCCCCCTCTCTCCCCCTCCCTCCCCCTCTCTCTCCCCCTCACTCTCTCCCTCTCTCCCTCCCTCCCTCCCCCTCTCTCTCCCCCTCACTCTCTCCCTCCCTCCCCCTCTCCCCCTCCCTCTCCCTCCCTCCCCCTCCCCCTCTCCCCCT
>NC_139668.1:20620258-20632758 GCF_951799395.1 Argentina silus
TGCCTTGATGTGGCTGGTGAGTTTTCTCTACAGACCACCTGACCTGACCTACTGACCGACTTCTCCCTCTCTCCCTGTTCCTCTCCCTCTCTCCCTGTTCCTCTCCCCTTCTCCCTGTTCCTCTCCCCTTCTCCCTGTTCCTCTCTCTCTCTCTCTCTCTCTCTCTCTCTCTCTCCAGGTCTTCCTCTGGACATGCTCAGGTGTGAGAGTCTACTGGGTCTGGACCCGGCCACCTGCAGCCGTGTTCTGAACAAGAACTACAAACTCCTGGTTTCCATGGCGCCCCTCAGCAATGAGATACGCCCAATCAGCAGCTGCACGCCACAGGTATGTCTGTGTGTGTGTGTGTGTGTGTGTGTGTGTGTGTGTGTGTGTGTGTGTGCGCGTGTGTGTCTGATGATGTCATGTCTTGCAGCACATTGGCCCAGCCATCCCAGAGGTGAGCTCCATCTGGTTCAAGCTCTTCCTGTACCATGTGACCGGCCAAGGCCCGCCCTCCCTGCTGCTCTCCAAAGGGTCCCGCCTCCGCAAGCTCCCCAACACCTTCCAGGTCTGTGATTGGTCCAAACGCTGTGATCTTCATTCTGACTGGTTGAAACTGTTGTGATGATCATTGTGATTGGTCCAGACTGCAATAATGTAGTGTGTGTGTGTGTGTGTTCCAGGCTTACGACCGGTTGTTGATCACTTCCTGGGGTCACGACCCCGGGGTTGTCCCTACATCCAATGTCCTGACCATGCTCAATGACGCCCTCACACACTCCGCTGTGCTGATCCAGGTAACACAGACACACACATACACACACTGGCACACACACACACACACTTTGGTTATTACCATTACCGTATCATATACAGTACATTCAGAAAGTATTCAGACCCCTTGTCTTTTTCCACATGTTGTTATGTTTCTTATTCTCAAATGGATTCAATTACTTTTTTCCCTCATCAATCTACACAAAATACCCCATAATGACAAAGAAAAACAGGTTTATAGAAATGTTTGCGAATTTATTAAAAAGAATACAACTGAAATATAACATTTCCATAAGTATTCAGGCCCTTTACTCAGTGCTTTGTTGAAGCACCTTAGGCAGCGATTACAGCCTCATGTCTTCTTGGGTATGAAGCTACAAGCTTGGCACACCTGTATTTGGGGAGTTTCTCCCATTCTTCTCTGCAGATCCTCTCAGGCTCTGTCAGGTTGGATGGGGAGCGTCGGTGCACAGCTATTTTCAGGTCTCTCCAGAGTGTCTGTGTGTGTGTGTGTGTGTGTGTGTGTGTAGGGTCACGGGATGCACGGCCATGGAGAGATGGTCCACGTCCCCTTCCCCTTCGACAAGGAGGACCTGCAAGGAGGTGCAATAACACACACACACACACACACACACACACACACACACACACACACACACACACACACCTCTCTCCCTTTCAAGTCATAGATCTGTTGCATTATGAAACTCCCTCTTCTCTCTGCTCCTTTGAGAAGCAGAATTAACCTCTCTCTCTCTCTCTCTCTCTCTCTGTCTCTCTCTCTCTCTCTGTCTCTCTCTCTGTCTCTCTCTCTGTCTCTCTCTCTGTCTCTCTCTCTCTCTCTCTCTGTCTCTCTCTCTCTCTGTCTCTCTCTCTCTCTCTGTCTCTCTCTCTCTCTGTCTCTGTCTCTCTCTCTCTCTCTCCCTCTCTCTCTCTCCCTCTCTCTCTCTCTCTCTCTCTCTCTCTCTCCCTCTCTCTCTCTCCCTCCCTCCCTCCTCCCTCCATCCAGACTTCTCCTCCTCTAACATGTGTGTGCACCAGGCTCTGCTGAAGCTGAGGGAGGAGGTGGACCTGGAGCACCAGTGTGGTTACGTCACCATGCTCAACCCCCGGAACACACACCGCCGCAGGGCCAGCGGCGCTGCTGACTGCAGGGGTGGGACGCACACACACGCACGCACGCAGGCACGCAGGCAGGCAGGCAGGCAGGCAGGCAGGCAGGCAGGCAGGCAGGCAGGCAGGCAGGCAGGCAGGCACAGGCTCGTTCCACCAGCGGGGCGCCAGGACAGTGAAAAGCCGTGACCAAGTGGTGCAGCTGCTGCATCCACGTAGAGGCGGTCGGTGCCAGGCGGGCAGCCGAGGTGGAAGAGCGGGCATGGGGGGTTTGGGGGCTGACCCTTGCTTGCAAGTAGGGAGGGGCTGTTCCCTTTGCCGCCCGGTAGGCGAGCACCAGGGTCTTGAATCTGATGCGAGCTGCTACCAGGAGCCAGTGGAGGGTGTGGAGGAGGGGGGTGACATGGGAGAATTTGGGGAGATTGAACACCAGACGAGCGGCAGCGTTCTGGATGAGCTGCAGAGGCCTGATGGTGCATTGCAGTAATCAAGGCGAGAGATGGACCAAAAGTTGTTGTAGAGGAAGAATCTACAGGAGCGTGCTGTCGCTGTGATGTTCACCACACAGGATAAGTGGTTGTCAAGGATCACACCAAGGTTCTTGGCTGTCTGGGAGGAGGTCACAGTAGAGTTCTCTACTGTGATGGAGAAGTCTTGGAGAGGGCAGGCTTTCCCTGGGAGGAAGAGCAGCTCAGTCTTGTTAAGGTTGAGCTTGAGGTGGTGGGCTGACATCCAAGCAGAAATGTCTGCAAGACACGCAGAGACACGTGTTGCCACCTGTGAGTCAGAAGGGGGGAAAGAGAGAAAGAGTTGAGTGTCATCTACGTAGCAGTGGTAGGAGAAACCATGTGAAGAAATTACCGAGCCAAGAGATTTGGTATAGAGGGAGAACAGTAAGGGCCCTAGGACAGAGCCCTGGGGGACCCCAGTGGTGAGGGCTGGTGGAGAGGACAGCGTTGAGGGCTCGCCACGTCACCTGGTAAGAGCGACCGGCCAGGTAGGATGCAAACCAGGAGAGTGCAGAGCCAGAGATGCCCAGTTCTGAGAGGGTGGAGATAAGGATCAGGTGGTTTCCTGTGTGGAATGCAGCGGACAGGTCCAGAAGAATGAGAACAGAGGAGAGGGAGGAAGCTCAGCAGAGTGGAGGGCCTCCGTGACAGCAAGGAGAGTAGTCTCAGTAGAGTGCCCAGCCTTAATGCCGGATTGGTGAGGGTCAAGGAGGTTGTTCTGAAGGAGGTAGTGAGACAGTTGGTTAGAGACAGCACGTTCAAGGGTTTTAGATAAGAAGGAGAGAAGGGATACCGGTCTGTAGTTATGGACAGCAGATGGTTCAAGAGTTGGTTTCTTGAGAAGAGGTTTGACTCTGGCTGTCTTGAAGGCAGCTGGGACAGATCCTGTGGATAGAGAGAAATTGATTAAGGTGGTAAGGAACGGAAGGAGGTCTTTGGAGATGGATTGGAGAAAGGGGGAGGGGATAGGATTGAGGGGGCAGGTGGTTGCCCGCTTGGATGTGACCAGTTTTAGAACATCATATGGGGAGAGGGGGGAAAAATCTGATAAACCAGAGACCGGGTGTAGCACAGTGGGTTTGGGAGGAAAGGTAGCAGTGTTGGTGAGAGGTAGAGGGAAGGAGTTGCTAATGTCATCAACCTTCCTTTCAAAGTAGGTGACAAAGTCATCCGCAGACAGAGAGGAGGGAGGAGGGGGAGGAGGTGGGTTGAGGAGAACAGTTTCCTTGGGTCAGAGGCAGAGGATTGAATTTTGGAATGGTAGTAAGAAGCTTTAGCAGCTGATGCAGATGAGGTGTAGTTGAGGAGGAGAGAGATAAGGGTCTACACACACACACACTCCTCTCTGACTTCAGCGTAACAATGTTCTGATATTACCTGATTAGCTTAGCATGACAATGATATTACCTGATTAGCTTAGCATGACAATGATATTACCTGATTAGCTTAGCATGACAATGATATTACCTGATTAGCTTAGCATGCCAATGATATTACCTACTTAGCTTCGCATGTCAATGATATTACCTGATTAGCTCACCCTGTGACCACTCTCTGTCCCCCGTCCCGTCCCGTCCCCCCGTCAGGAGACACCCACCTGGGTGGGGGGTTTGACACCAACGGGAGTACGGAGTCCTTTGAGCTGGTCACTGAGGACAACAACGCAGGGGAGGCCAAGGTCAAGCAGCCAGAGGGTAAGAACAGACGCACGCACGCACGCACACACACACACACACACACACACTCACACCAACTCACACCAACACACACACACACACACACACACTCACACCAACTCACACCAACACACACACACACACACACACACACACACTGTCTCTCTCTCTCTCTCCCTCTGAGTGTGTGTGTGTGTGTTTGTGTATAGTGTTATCTCAGGAGGAGTTGGTACCTCTGGAGCTCTCTCTCTCCCTCTGACTGTGTGTGTGTGTGTGTGTGTGTGTGTGTGTGTGTGTGTGTGTGTGTGTGTGTGTGTGTGTGTGTGTGTGTGTGTGTGTGTGTGTGTGTGTGTGTGTAGTGTTATCTCAGGAGGAGTGGGTACCTCTGGAGCTGTGTTTTGGGATGCCTCTCTTCAGCTCTGAGCTCAATCGCAAAATCTGTCAGAAGATCGCCTCACACGAACTCTGCAGCAAACACAGGTAACTGCAGTGTGTGTGTGTGTGTGTGTGTGTTTGTGTGTTTACACACTAGTAAGCACAACTGTCCATTAAAAACAGCGTTATTTGACCTTTGACTTTTAAAACTCACCAATATTGGTATTGTTTTATGTGGTGTTTACCTAGCAACAACACTCTGATTGGCTACTAAATGAAGCATCATCATTGAGGCATTTTTGGTGAATAAAGTCACCTTCGGCACTGAATGATTTAAAGAGAAGCTCCGCAATATTCTGACTATTTCTGTATGTTTATAAAACCTGGTGTTTTGGGTTCGGATGGTCCATGTATACTTCCTATAAATAGAATCTATGAACTGAATCACTGTCTGACCTCATCTGGCCAGTCACCCCCCCCCCCCCTCCTTCACAAAACGACCTTTCAAAAACAACGTTTCACTTTCATTCGGTATGGAGCACCCCATGGCTTTGGACTGCGTGGAATCCACACACACACACACACACACACACACATACACATACACACACACACACACACACACACACACACACACACACACACACACATACACATACACACACACACACACACACACACACACACACACACACACACACATACACACACACACACACACACACGCACACACACACACACACACACACACACACACACACACACACACACACACCCCGTGTCCTACAGCACCTCTTTAACCCTCTGTTGTCTCAGCCTCCAGGACCTGCTGCACTCCAGCAGGAAGCTGTCACTGAAAGTCCTGAGCTTTGTCCAGTCATTCCAGGTAAGAACTTCCTGCCTGTCTGTCTGTCTGTCTGTCTGTCTGTCTGTCTGTCTCAGGGGAGGCTGGTGGAGGTACAAAATCGGAGGACAGGCTCCTTGTAATGCATGGAATGATGAATGCATTACAATGAGCCTGTCCTCCGATTTCTACCTCCACCAGCCTCCCTTGCTTGAAACACTTTGTAACTCTGTATATGCACACCTGACCTTTGACCTTTTGACCCCTCCCTGCCCCCCCAGGAGAGTGCGCTGCCCTCGGACCCAGAGTCGGGGGTGTCTGGCCCCCTCAGCCAGCCTGCCCCAGAGGCTGGGGTCCCCCTCCCTGCCCTGAACCTCCTCTTCAAAGACGGACTCCTGAGGGAGTGGAGAGGACGCGCCCCCCCCCCTCTACACATCTCCCCCCTGCAGAAGGACCAGTAGATCCCCCCCCCCCTCTACACATCTCCCCCCTGCAGAAGGACCAGTAGATCGCCCCCCCCCATATCTGCCCCAAGGGAAACAGCAACACACCCCTGACACCCCACTGCCCCCCCCCCCCCCTCCCACCCCACAACCTCTTCAAAGCACACCAAGTAGAAAGCCCCCCCCCCCCTCCTTTGTGTGAAGAGGAGGGCTGCGTTTGGTGAAGCGGCCGTGACATCATCAGTGACATCATGGATCATCGGTCGCTCAGCCTGTAATAATGACTTTCTCTCAGCGGTGCTGATGACATCATCATAGGACACCGGGTGCCGTCGTCCAGGAAACGCTGCCACGGCAACCGTGACCGTAGCAGCGGCTGGTACATATCGACAGTTGTCCAATAGTAGATGTCCCCCCCCACCACTCACAGTGTGTGTCAGTCAAGTCTATGGATATGCAGGTGTGTGTTTGATGGATAGAGAGATGATTATTATTATAATTATTATTCATTCAATGTTCAAAAAAAGAGTCATGAATAATTAACCCTTGTGTTGACCTGAAGTATTGATGGGACTTTTGTTGATGGACTTAAACACCCCCCACCACCCCCAAACCAGGGCCCCCCGATCCCCCCCCCCCCCCCCAGGTCTCAGACCGCCCTGCCCCCCCCCCCAGGCCACAGACCCCCCCCCCCCCCCTCCTGGTATTGTCGCACGTTCAGTGATGCATGACCCTGTGACCCTGTGACCTCATGACCCCACTGCACAGTTTTGTCATAGGTATCCCATAATGACTTTGTTGTTGTCGTTGTTGTCATGGAGATGAAGGGGGAGTTGGGGGGGGGTTGCTCTGTGTTTCTGTTTTTGAAACATGCTCCTTTTCATTTTTCACTTTTTTCAAGAAAATGTGACAGACTTGGTTTTGGTTTTGAACTTTTTGGTTGGCCACCATCCTGTGTGAGCTCTCCGAGCTAAAGCCTGAAGCCTCGGCATTCCCATAATGGTGTTATTGATTTATTGGTTATTGATTATGATTTCTGAGGTGTAGTTTCCTGTCTTTGCCAGCAGGGGGAGTGGCTCAGTTGGCTCCGGCAGGTGACGGGTTGGTTCTCAACCTCTGATTGGAGGATATCAACTCCTCTCACACGTCTCCGTAGAAACACCAAAGACCACATTTTTGTTTGTTATTTTTTACGTTAATTTTTACAAAGTTTTCTTTTCTTTGAATGTATTTTTTCTTTTCTTTGATGCCTTATTTGGTTGGTTTCTCATGTTCTCATCTCTGCTGACTTCAGCTGTGTGACTGATTCAGTCCTGTCACAATGGAACTAAAGCAACATTCCCACCCATGTGCCCCCGCCCCCCCACACACACACACACACACACACACACACTGGGCACGCTAATTCAAGCATACTTAAAGCAACTGAAAAGAAAACAAATATTTGACCCAGGCTTGCTGCCAGTGTCTCTGGCCCTGACCCAGACACACACACACACACACACACACGCAGAAAGACACACACACACACCCACACACACACACGCAGACGCAGAAAGACACACACACACACACACATGCAGAAAGACACACACACAGAGCACCGTCTGTTGACCGGCCTGCCTGTGCCAGTCTCTCAGTGGGTCAGACCATCAGCCTCTCTACAGCTATGTGGTTTAACACACACACACACACACACACACACACACACACAGCATGACAGTTTGTTTTCTGAAGGAACTGTTCCTCCGTAGTGATTGCTGTTGTTTAGAATAATAACGATGATAAAACAGTGACACATGATGAGTGTGTGAGAGACCTGTGTGTGTGTGTGTGTGTGTGTGTGTGTGTGTGTGTGTGTGTGTGTGAGAGACCTGTGTGTGTTTGTGTGTGTGTGAGAGACCTGTGTGTGTGTGTGTGTGTGTGTTTACACCATTCACACTCCCCTCCCCCCCTCCCAATCAAGTCTACCAGACCCCTATCTGTCTGGGTAGACACTTTTCAATCAGCCTCCTCCCTCTTCCTCCCCTCCTCCCTCCTCTCCTCCTCCTTCCCTCCTCCCTCCTCCTCCTCCTCCTCCTCCCCCCTCCCTCCATCATCCGCCACAGTGTTAGGGAATGACCAGTAGTTTTATAAACGTCAACCTCCATTTTAGGAAATCTGTGTTGTAGCTCGTTTGATGGGACTGTGTGTGTGTGTGTGTGTGTGTGTGTGTGTGTGTGTGTGTGTGTGTGTGTGTGTGTGTGTGTGTGTGTGTGTGTGTGTGTGTGTGTGTGTGTGTGTGTGTGTGTGTGTGTGTGTGTGTGTGTGTGTGTGTGTGTGTGTGTGTGAGAGAGAGAACAATGCTCTTGTAATTTACATGGGTTTAAAAAGTGACATTCCTAACCCCCGTCTCCTCCACTGTCCTCCCGAGACGCAGGTTGTTGATGAATATGTAAAAAGTAGATGAAGATATAAAGATAATCTGTAATAAGATCAACCTTCCCCAACCCTCCACTGTCTCCTGTGGTTGCTTTCTTCACACACACACACACACACACACACACACACATACATACACACACACACACACACACTGCTGCCATGCTGAAAGCAGTAGGTAGGCTATGCTAGGTTTGCCTCTGGCTGTGTCTCCATCAGGACCAGTCTGGCACTCTAATTCACCATCTCTCTCTCCCTGGTCTCCACACACACACACACACACACACACACCAACACACACACACCACACACACACACACACACACACACACCAATACACACACACCTCACACACACACACACCCCACACACACACACACCTGATCCAGTAATTAGTGCATAGCGACAGGTGCACAAACTGGGTCACGCCACCCTGGTCGCCAGGGTCATGTGATCAGTGGAGAGGGGAGTTATTTTCTGTGTGTGTGTGAGTGTGTGAGGGTGGTGTGTGTGTGTGTGTGTGAAGTCTTCAACAAGGACAGCTGGTTAACATGTAACTGCAGACAGACTACGTTATCTCTCTTATCTCTGTTTGACCTCCTGACCTCGTCTCTGGAATGAAGCGGCCACAGGTCCAGTTTCTCACGGTCAGCAGCCGACGACCCTGCAGAGCACCTGTCTGTCTGTCTGTCTCTCTGCCTGTCTGCCTCTCTGTCTGCCTGCCTACCTGCCTGCCTGTCAAGCTACATTTTGGAGAATGGACATTAGTGAAGTGTTTTTAATCTGCCGTGGAGTTGTAGTTTGATTGTAGTTTGATTGTACTTTGGTTGTAGTTTGATTGTAGTTTGGTTGTAGTGCTCAGATTGAGGTCAAGGACATGTCCTCTCTCTCTCTCTCTCTCTCTCTGTCTCTCTCTCTGTCTCTCTCTCTCTGTCTCTCTGTCTCTGTCTCTCTGTCTCTCTGTCTCTCTGTCTCTCCCTCTCTCTCTCTGTCGCTCATTTTCACCGTCTCCATCTCCAACTCACACATTTTGTCTCCCTTAAGTCTCACTCTCTATCTTTTCACACACACACACTCACATGCTCACACACTCTCTTTCTCTCTCTCTCACTCAATTAAATGTTTTAATTAAAAGTTTCTAGTAAATATTGCCAAATACACAAAACAATGAAAGAAAAGAAAAACATAATTAACAGTGGAAGGTCTGGGTTGTGTGTACAGCTCTCCCCCTCACACACACACACACACACACACACACACGTACTGTGCTGAACTAAACTACACTCCAACCTGAGGACTGATCCGCTCGGAGAGTTTAGGAGGACGCGGAGAGGAAAATGACCACTGCCGCTTTAAAGAAACGAAAAGCCGTTTCCTAGCGCCGCTATACCGGTGCCAAACCTCTCCCTCCCTCCATCCATCTCCCTCTCCCTCTCTCTCTCTCTCTCCCTTTCTCTCTCACCCGACGAGTCTAGTGCGGAAACAAGTGTCCAGTAGTAGTTTCTCCGCGGAGGAGAGACAGCGCGTTATTCTTCTGCTCCACGGCGCGGAGAGCGGGTGGGACTGTGGGATCATTTCTCCGACAGTTTCGGTAATTCGGTAACGGGTGACGGATAACGTTCCAACTTTGAGCTGTTTGGAGAATAGCCGATAATAAGGTGAGAAGCGAGCTCCACCTGGGTGGAGAGCACTCCGTTTGTTCTTCCAGAATATGAATCCGTGTTGTCTGTCAACAACAACAACAACCAGACACTTGTTGATCGGAATACTATTCAGAGTGTCCGTTTGTTTGCTGTTTGGGGATATACTGGTATTGTACCTCTTTTAAGATAGATAGATAGATACCTTATTGATCCCTGAGGGGAAATGAAGGCGATACAGCAGCTCACATCACAAACAACCAAACAACAACAACAAAATAAAGTGACGATAGAATAAAATAGACATCTGAAACATTATATACAGTAAGAACAGTCCAGTATGATTTAACATCCCCCAGCCTGACTCTGATCCCCCCATCGAGCCAGCCGGAGGAGGAGTTGGACAGTCTTATTGCGACAGGCAGAAAAGGTCTCCTATAGCGCTCCTTAGTGCGACGCTGTCGTATAGTCTGTTTCTAAAGGAACTTCTCTGCTCTGCACAGTGACATGTACGACCATTTAAAGAGCTTTCCGTTCTGGATGGAGTATGAAGTAGTTTCGCCAGGTCGGGTTGTGTGTTCCCGGGGACAGATGGCGAGGCTCCCCGGCTTGTAACCGAACAGGTGGACCCGCGTCCTCTGGCAGCACCGACAACAACAACAACAACAACAACTCTCTCCTCTCTGGTCTGCCTCCCTCCCTCCCTGCTTCCCTCCCTCTCCCCCTCCTTCTCTCCCTCCCTCCCTCCCTCCCTCCCACCCTCCCTGCCTGCCTGCCTCCCTCCCTCCCTCCCTCCCTGATTCCCTCCCTCCTTCCCTCCCTGCCTCCCTAGCCTACCAGCCCACCTCCCTCCCTCTCTCCCTCCCTCCTTCCCTCCCTAGCGGGGGAGGGGTGGCAGGGGGATGGGAAACCAGGCGGACAAACTCTCACATCTAACCTACGCTGAAGTCCCGACCGTCGACCCGAACGGGCCGGACCCGGAGGACGAGGGCGGCGGCCTGCGGATCGGTGTCTCTTACATCTTCTCCAACGACGACGAGGAGCTGGAGGAGAGTGGTACCGTTCACGGACCGGACCAGAACCACGGCCGGGACCGGGAGGAGAAGCCCTACGACAATCGGAACGAGGTGGAGTGTTCCGTCTACAACCGGGACGAGTGCGTCTACGAGCGGACCGCCAGGGGCGGCGAGACGGACACCTCCGCCCCGGAGAACCTCCTGAACCGGGTCAAGCCCGGGGACCTGGTGGAGTTCGTGGCCACCGGACAGTTCCCTCACTGGGCCGTCTATGTCGGCCACTTCCAGGTGGTCCACCTGCACCGGGCCGAGGTCAAGAACAGCTTCCTGACAGACGCCAGCCAGGGCAGGCGCTGCCGGGTCGTCAATGACCTGTACAAGTACAAACCCCTCGGTACCGATGCGGTGGTCCAGAACGCCATGGATCAGGTGGGCCTGAGGGACCGCGAGGTCAGCTGGAGGAACTCTGAGTGCTTCGCTGCCTGGTGTCGGTTCGGGAAGCGAGAGTTCAAGATGGGCGGGGAGATCCGGATCGGGAAGCAGCCGTACCTCCTGAAGCTGCGTCTGGCCGGGAAGCAGACGCAGGTCCTGCACTTCCAGAGTCTGGAGGACCTGGTCACGGAGAAGAGGCGGGGCGACTGCCTGACACCGAGCACCAACCTGAACACTGGTGTTAGAACTGACCCTGACCACCCACCTGAACACTGGTGTTAGAACTGACCCTGACCACCCACCTGAACACTGGTGTTAGAACTGACCCTGACCACCCACCTGAACACTGGTGTTAGAACTGACCCTGACCACCCACCTGAACACTGGTGTTAGAACTGACCCTGACCACCCACCTGAACACTGGTGTTAGAACTGACCCTGACCACCCACCTGAACACTGGTGTTAGAACTGACCCTGACCACCCACCTGAACACTGGTGTTAGAACTGACCCTGACCACCCACCTGAACACTGGTGTTAGAACTGACCCTGACCACCCACCTGAACACTGGTGTTAGAACTGACCCTGACCACCCACCTGAACACTGGTGTTAGAACTGACCCTGACCACCCACCTGAACACTGGTGTTAGAACTGACCCTGACCACCCACCTGAACACTGGTGTTAGAACTGACCCACCTGAACACTGGTGTTAGAACTGACCCACCTGAACACTGGTGTTAGAACTGACCCACCTGAACACTGGTGTTAGAACTGACCCACCTGATTAATGAACAAAACTGTGGTGATGATGATGATGATGATGGTGATGATGATGGATGTTTCCTACCCTCTACTTTAGTGGAGTTTCAAGCCTAAATGTTATACTTTTGTTTTCGCAATAGTGGATTAATGAACCGCGATGATGATGGTGATGATTATGATGATGATGATGATGATGATGACGGCCCTTTCCTACCCAATCAAGCGCTCTACTTTAATGGAGTTTCAAGCTTAAATTTTATACTCTTGTTTTGATTAAATACTATTCTTGAATTCTACAGAACGGTGATGAATGTGATATTTGACTGACGGATGGAAGACAGTTCCATCTGTGACCTGGGGGAGGCTAGCGGAGGCTGGGGGAGGCTGGTGGAGGTAGAAATCGGAGGACGCTCATTGTCATGCATGGAACGGAATGATATCAGTCTCTCAGGAATGATACCTTCCGCGTGTGCGTGTGCGTGTGCGTGTGTGTGTGTGTGTGTGATTCC
>NC_139668.1:20653396-20688396 GCF_951799395.1 Argentina silus
GTCCCTCCTTAAGTCACATGGTGTGCTGGTCCCTCCTTAAGTCACATGGTGTGCTGGTCTCTCCTTAAGTCACATGGTGTGCTGGTCTCTCCTTAAGTCATAGACAGGTGGCAAATAAATCCTACTAATTGCCTCCAGGAATCCACCTCAGGTAGAGCCCCACCTGAAGGTGATCTCCTTGTCAGATAATCAAGGTTGCTGCCGAACATTGACAAGGTCCAGTGGACGCTTTAAACCTGCTGTTTGACCAGACTATAGACAATTTCCTTCAATCTTGTCAATTCAATACGTTTGAAATTCAGATTCAACAATATTTCAATAAAAAAGGGTGGTGATACTTCCTTCTCCGCTGGCCACAAGTTAAGTTGACTTCATTGCAGAGAAACTGTGCTTGTTTCCGGCCGTGCAGAGTAACAGTCTCCTGGCAGAGTAACAGTCTCCTGGCAGAGTAACAGTCTCCTGGCAGAGTAACAGTCTCCATGAAGAGTAACAGTCTCCTGGCAGAGTAACAGTCTCCATGCAGAGTAACAGTCTCCTGGCAGAGTAACAGTTTCCTGGCAGAGTAACAGTCTCCATGCAGAGTAACAGTCTCCATGCAGAGTAACAGTCTCCTGGCAGAGTAACAGTCTCCATGCAGAGTAACAGTCTCCTGGCAGAGTAACAGTCTCCTGGCAGAGTAACAGTCTCCTGGCAGAGTAACAGTCTCCATGCAGAGTAACAGTCTCCTGGCAGAGTAACAGTCTCCTGGCAGAGTAACAGTCTCCATGCAGAGTAACAGTCTCCTGGCAGAGTAACAGTCTCCTGGCAGAGTAACAGTCTCCATGCAGAGTAACAGTCTCCTGGCAGAGTAACAGTCTCCTGGCAGAGTAACAGTCTCCATGCAGAGTAACAGTCTCCTGGCAGAGTAACAGTCTCCTGGCAGAGTAACAGTCTCCTGGCAGAGTAACAGTCTCCATGCAGAGTAACAGTCTCCTGGCAGAGTAACAGTCTCCATGCAGAGTAACAGTCTCCTGGCAGAGTAACAGTCTCCTGGCAGAGTAACAGTCTCCATGCAGAGTAACAGTCTCCTGGCAGAGTAACAGTCTCCTGGCAGAGTAACAGTCTCCATGCAGAGTAACAGTCTCCTGGCAGAGTAACAGTCTCCTGGCAGAGTAACAGTCTCCATGCAGAGTAACAGTCTCCTGGCAGAGTAACAGTCTCCATGCAGAGTAACAGTCTCCATGCAGAGTAACAGTCTCCTGGCAGAGTAACAGTCTCCTGGCAGAGTAACAGTCTCCATGCAGAGTAACAGTCTCCTGGCAGAGTAACAGTCTCCATGCAGAGTAACAGTCTCCATGCAGAGTAACAGTCTCCTGGCAGAGTAACAGTCTCCATGCAGAGTAACAGTCTCCTGGCAGAGTAACAGTCTCCTGGCAGAGTAACAGTCTCCATGCAGAGTAACAGTCTCCTGGCCCACCGAACTGTCCGTCAGTCAATTCAATGGAGCATTTTGGCTGAGTTTGTCATAATCTGTTTTTGTTGTCTGGAATCTAATGATTTCATGTGATAGAGATCGTGACAATCATATCATCTTTTATCACAAATAAGAAATAGCTCTCATAATTCAACTCATCTAGTGGAGGGAGGGACTACACCTTCTGTGTGAGGTTGACCAACCAGAATGGGTCTGGTAGGCTGGGCCCGCCCCTGCAGCCAGCATGTTCCCACAGAGACTGCAGCTGGCAAGTGACACCTCATCCTGATTGGCCACGCTGCGTGCGAGTGTTAACTTCGACTGGTTAAGGTTAGGGTTAAGGTTAGGGTTAGGGTTTGGGTTTGGGTTAAGGTTAGGTTTGAGCAAAAACTGTGAGTGTTGATGGTTAGGGTTAAGGTTAGGGTTAGGTTTGAGCAAAAACTGTGAGTGTTTAGGGTTAGGGTTAGGTTTAGAGTTTGGGTTAGGGTTAGGTTTGAGCAAATACTGTGAGTGTTGAGGGTTAGGGTTAGGGTTTGGGTTAAGGTTAGGTTTAGGTTTGAGTAAAAACTGTGAGTGTTGAGGGTTAAAGTTAGGGTTAGGGTTAAGGTTAGGGTTTGGGTTAGGTTTGAGTATGAGCCTTGAGGGGTAAGGGTTTGGGTTAGGGTCAGGGTCAGGGTCAGGGTTAGGGTCAGGGTCAGGGTCAGGGTCAGGGTCAGGGTCAGGGTCAGTGTTGGGAATCATTAGATTAACTACTCAGATGTATTCTATGTAAGCATGCAGTTCCGCAGGGAGTCAACTGTTTGGTTGCAATTTTCCTAAAATACATTGTTTACAAACAATCAATGACTATATACATCATGAATTCAGGTGATTATTAAACTGAAGAACAAATCCCAGATTGTGCCTTTAAGATACAATCCACATCTACAGCACTAAAAAGCATTTTCAACTAATTTCAACACATTTTAATGAAAGGAAAAGAAATGATGAATTATAGGAGGCGTTTTCACACTGGCCATTTCACCCCGGAGCAACACCGGGCGAAGGAGGGAACGTTTTTTCACTGGAATTTTCACCCCAATGAGGTGAGATGTTCAACCTGGGTGAGTCAACCTTCCAGAGGAGCCGGTTGAACACAGGGTCGAGACGCTCACCCCAGGGTGACACTTCCAATGAGAAAACGCTGTGGTTGAGCTCACCCTGTGTTTAAAGGGGTAATCTGGGATTCAAACAACAACAAAGGGTCAAACCACCCCTTTTTTTGATAAACAACAGGATTGGAGGCAAGAAACAGGATGGTGGCTGGAGAAACTGAAATCAACCCCTAATTCACCCTAACGATACTGTCCAACCCCAACAGCATCATCTCCCAGATAGGAGCCACATCCAGCTAAGAGCTAAGTGATGATGGATGAGGATGCTTGGGATGACCCGACTCTGAATATGGGAAATGTGTGTGTGTGTGTTAACCTCTCTGACTCAGGGAGAGCGGACCTGAAGCCAGAACAAGAGGAACATCACATGGTTCCACCCCCTTCCCTGTTCTGTCACAGCAAACAGACTATGATGGGGAAGCCCAGTGGATTCTGGGATACAGTATGGTATAGGCATGTTCTGGGATAGTATTGGGCAGCAGGTTCACAGTTGTAGCTTTTCTTATCTCTTCCTCTTATTTCCGGTGTCATGGTATTCTTTCATTGTGATGCAATCACTTCAACAGCCTATTGGTTACTGGCAGAGGAAGATCAGGGCAATCACACCATTTTGGCAGTTATCGAAAAAGTCAAAAGGTGACAGACTCAAAATGAGTGTTTTTATGATCTGCCCACCCCGACTCGTACCTCTGACCTCAGACCATCTGTTCATATCGACACTTCAAAAAAGAATGATTGATATTGATAATTCAATTATTTCTATAAACAATTTGAATTCATGTATGTTAAAACGTCTTTCCATAGCTCTGACATGTTTACCTTCACACGAGATGTGGTGTGTTGTGTTTGAGTTGTAGATAGGATGGGACTGTTTCTCTTCATATACCATTTCTGTATTTTACTGTGTTGTATTTTTAATGTTATGTATTTCTTCTGTAGACAGGGATCACCTGCAGAAGAGGCCTTGGTCTCAGTGTGTTTCCCCTGTAGAAATAAAGGTTCAATAAAAACATCCCATGAGCCTCTGCTCTCTTGGCACCATGCTCATTCCTCTGGTCATCTGGTTGTGATCAACATGTCTTACACTGCATGACTTCAGCAAGAAACACATGACTTCAATATTCAAACAACTGCATAATGACTTCATCTCTTTCTTTTTTTAATGATTCAACACCATCATACTCACTGTGACCTCCTGCTTAGAATGAAAGCACCGGAATACTTTGGGATTATTGCTGGTAGTGGTGTTAGTCAGCCAATAGGGGGCACTCCTCCCTCTAGTATGAGTCATAACCTTTAGGTTTGAGACCATCATGCTCTGGTGCCCTGCACTGTTCTGCACGAGGTTCCCTCCCTCAGATGAGACACTAAATCCAGGTGCTGTGGTCACTAATACTCCCAAGGTAGTTATGGTCTGTATCAGACTAATACAGTTATGGTGGGAACCCCAGAGTCCAGACTAATACAGTTATGGTGGGAACCCCAGAGTCCAGACTAATACAGTTATGGTGGGAACCCCAGAGTCCAGACTAATACAGTTATGGTGGGAACCCCAGAGTCCAGACTAATACAGTTATGGGTTAGGGTTGGGTAGATAATATTATTAAAATTATTCAGGATAAGGAAAAAGATACAATATACTGTAAGCTAAGTCTGTACATGTCATGTACAGTAAACAAACAAAGATGAGCCCAAACAAGAAGCTTAGAATTTAATATATTAACCTTTAATAAGATATTGAGAAAGAGTCAATTCAATACAGTAGTGATAGAAAATAAAACAGATTCAACGTTATACATAGGGTTAGTCTTCACTGTATATAGGGTTAGTCTTCACTGTATATAGCACAATATCAGTTGCTACACTTGTTTTATATGTGTTAAATTACCTAGACCGAAAAAATCATTGTGCTGCCTTATTTATAGACCGAGGCAAGGCATTAGATACGGTCACCATTACCTAAATATCCAGAGGTTATCTGAAATAGGTCTCAACGGTTTTAGGTAGATGGTTTGAAAACTATTTAGCGGATAGAGCGCAATGTTTATCTTCTGATGGTGTTAAATCAGGTTTTCTGGATATAACATATAAGGGTGTCCCACAAGGCTTGATTCTTGGTCCGGTCCTTTTTACTATTTATATAAACAATATTAGGTCTTCTATACCAAACTGTAACCTCCATTTATATGCTTGTGTCATCTGTTGTATATTCTGTTGCCCCAACAGTTGAACAGGCTTTTTCTGAGCTTCAGGCTGCATTTACTGCTCTTCAGAAAGCCCTTGTAAAATATAAATTGGTACTTAATGCAAGTATATGTTATTTTACAGAAAAATGATCTTTGCAGATGTACTTTGGGTGGTGGCCCAATTCCTCATATATATATCCTCATGAATTCTTATTTATTATATAAATAGCTGGGCATCTACTATATTGATGATTAATCTTCTTTTAAATTACAAATAGAAAATCTAATTAAGAAAGTTAGAATCAGACTCAGCATTTTTATATAGAATTGTAAGTCCTGCCTCTCTTACAAAAGTAGGGAATGGATAATCCAAGTTAAATTCTATATTTTTTAATTGTATGTTGATATTTTACCCCTGCATGCTCCTAGCACATTACAATCCTTGGATGCTACATATCACTGCATGCTCTGGTTTATAACTGGCCACAGATATACCACTCATCATTGTACTCTGTACCAGCATGTGGGTTGGGTTTCCCTGGCTAATCACAGATATACCACGCATCATTGTTCTCTGTACCAGCATGTGGGTTGGGTTTCCCTGGCTAATCCAAGATCATGGTTTATGTTTGTTTATAAAGCACTACTGTATAAAACTACCATCAGGGTACCTTACCCTACTTTGGAATTGGAGGGTCACAAATGGTCACACAAGATCTCAAGACCTCTAGTTTTGGGTTAGGGTTAGGGTTAGGGTTAGGGTTAGGGTTAGGACTAACCCTAACCCTAGTTTTGGTGGTTCCTGATGCTTCCACAGTTTCTGGGAGAACGGCTTTTAGCGTTGATGCCCCATCCTCTTGGAATGGCCTTCAGGAGGAACTGAAGCAAGAGTCAATGGTCACCTTGGGCCATTTCAAGAGAATGTTAGCAGATTTATTCATTGACAACTTGAACTGTTTTAGCAGGTCCTTTATTGTGTGATTCTTATCTATTGCTTTTTTAATCTAGGTTGTGGGTCTCAAGGGTTAATATCATTGTTGTTATTATTTATTTTTCCCTAATTTCCATTTTGTAGATTTCCATTTTTCCCTTTGTTTTTATCTTGTTAAAATAATGTGTGATTCTGTCTGCCTGTCTGTTTATTTGATCTTTTCCCTCTTGCCATGTGCCTTTTCTGTAAAAGAGACTCAGGTCTCGGTAAGATCTCCCTGTTTAAATAAAGCATCAACTTTATTTACTACCACGATTATTTACTACTTAACAGAATAATTAAAATCTTTTTTTTAAATATATGTGTTACGTTCCACGTAGGTTTGTCTGTGTTCTGTTTTCCCTCTTCCTTTATAGGGCGACATCACCACTCCCATTTGCTGCACCTGCTGCCAACCGTCCTAATCACCTGCCATCCCAGTCCGGCCCCATACCAGTCCTAACCCTAACCCTAACCCAAACCCTAACCCTAACCCCAATCATCCTAATCACCTGCCATCCCAGTCCTTCCCCATACCAGTCCTAACCCTAACCCTAACCCTAACCCCAATCATCCTAATCACCTGCCATCCCAGTCCTTCCCCATACCAGTCCTAACCCTAACCCTAACCCTAACCCTAACCCTAACCCTAACCCCAATCATCCTAATCACCTGCCATCCCAGTCCGGCCCCATACCAGTCCTAACCCTAACCCTAACCCCAATCATCCTAATCACCTGCCATCCCAGTCCGGCCCCATACCAGTCCTAACCCTAACCCTAACCCTAACCCCAATCATCCTAATCACCTGCATCCCAGTCCAGCCCCATACCAGTCCTAACCCTAACCCTAACCCTAACCCCAATCATCCTAATCACCTGCCATCCCAGTCCGGCCCCATACCAGTCCTAACCCTAACCCTAACCCTAACCCTAACCCTAACCCTAACCCCAATCATCCTAATCACCTGCCATCCCAGTCCGGCCCCAATCAACTCCCTTCATTTTATTTAAGCTGTGTGTTTCTTGCCAGTCGCTCTCTTCATGAGCTCATGACTCAGGTCTGGGTAAGATCTCCCTGTTTAAATAAAGCATGAAAAAAAACAAAAAAACAACATCCGCAGAAGTTTTAAGAGAAATGTATATTAGACAACAAAAAGGTATTTAAAGATTATTTACTACTTAAGAGAATAATTAAAATCTAATAGAATCATGAACATGTCACACACAACGCTGTAAATTGTCAAACAAAAAGTAGTATAATAATAAACGTCACAACAGGCCGTGTGAACATTGATTTGCCAGCTGGCAGGCATGACGCACACTGAAAACTATGTGGCTATTTTGTTAATATCAAATTAAACCACAATCTGACGTAATATTATCAACTAAATGGTCGACTAAGAGGGCCGTCATTACAGACCTGATATACAGCCTATAGAAAGTCTGCACCCCTTTTCAAAATGAAATGTTCATCTTTTGCTGCCCACAGTTTGCAACAATGAATTCAAGTGATGCAGCAAAACAAAGTGGCTGGAAATGTGTTTCTTTGGTTTTACTACAAACCATTAAGTTTAGTGCAAATCCAGAACATGTGTCATCGTTTTCACACCATGTCCCGTGGGAGAATAGTGGTGCTGCATCATGTTATGGTTATTCTTGTCACCGGCAGGGGATTTTTTTATTTTTTATTTTTAAATCATTTGTGTCCAGTAGGCGGTGTAGATCAGTGGGGAAAAAATCCTAATTGAATGTATTTCGATTCCAGGCTCTGGTGCAACAAAAGGTGAACATTTTAAAAGGGGGTGTCGACTTTTTATAGGCACTGTATAATGAATTCAGATGATTATTAAACTGAAGAACAAATCCCAGATTGTGCCTTTAAGATACAATCCACATCTACAGCACTAAAAAGCATTTTCAACTAATTTCAACACATTTTAATGAAAGGAAAAGAAATGATGAATTATAGGAGGCGTTTTCACACTGGCCATTTCACCCCGGAGCAACACCGGGCGAAGGAGGGAACGTTTTCTCACTGGAATTTTCACCCCAATGAGGTGAGATGTTCAACCTGGGTGAGTCAACCTTCCAGAGGAGCCGGTTGAACACAGGGTCGAGACGCTCACCCCAGGGTGACACTTCCACTGAGAAAACGCTGTGGTTGAGCTCACCCTGTGTTTAAAGGGGTAATCTGGGATTCAAACAACAACAAAGGGTCACCCCACCCCTTTTTTTGATAAACAGCAGGATCGGAAGGAAGACCTGACCGTCCATGAGACCAACATGTTACTTTTAACCACGTTTTGAAGCTGTAAAATGCTTGTTTACAAATAATGGAGTACAGCAAGCTTCCTTTTTTGGTTCTGACGGGGTAAGACAGTTGAACTAAGCTCATGAGGCACTTATAAGTTATATTCTTCAAGAATCAATGGGTATATATCATCATCATTTACAAGTCAAAAAATGGATGTACCAATCCCAGATTGTCCCTTTAAACAGTGTGAAAACGGGTTGATTCACCCCGGGTCAAAAGTGGCCTAAGGAGACAGTTAGAACTCATCTCTCTTCTTCCTGGTCTTCCTAGTCGTCTCTTGTGTCTCTTTCTTGTGGAACACCTTCCCATCTGCTTGATTTCTCCATGTCAGTTTGAAGCCCTCTGGCACCCCACGCTTCTTCAGCTCCTCATGAATCTACAACATAAACAAGTCTCCCATTTCACAAAACATACATTTTCTCACTCTCCAAAAAGTTTGCATCAAATCACAGTGTTGTTTCTCTTATAAAATCATGAAAATGTCCCATGGCCAGAAATGACATGCATGGAAAATGTTCTTTTTAGGACATGAGACCAGTTGTGTGGGTGCGTTTCTCTGAATCCCACCTTTTCTAAAATCTTTGCATTAATCTCAGGGTCATTAAGGTCCAGCTGTCCGTCTGACTTCAGCTCCACTCTCACGACTTGTCTCTTCAGGACCTCAGGCTTTACTGTGGAACAGACTTTTATGAGGTCTTCACCAGGGATGCAGTGGGGCATACACACACTTAGGGCCCTATTTCCCAAGCAGTGAGCCAAGTTGCCCACAATAAAAGTTAATAAATAAGGTTTTCTATACTTCAGATTGCATGCAATACTGTACATAATCCTGCTGTTCACAAAACCTGTGGTTGAATAAACACCATTGTTAAAGACAAGAGGCTCCATTCAGTTGAATAGTGTGTACAGATGTTTCTATTGTTTTTACAAAAAGAAAGGTATTTTATATCAGGGCCTCAGAACTAATTATTACTCTTAATTTTACAAGTTCCTAACAGCGTTCATGTTACCAAGTGTTCCAAACACCTCCACTAGCTAATAGTCAGCTTCCCCAAACATCCAGAAACCTGCGCTGTCTAAGCGACTCCTCTGCTCAAATCAACCTCTATGGAGGCTGTTTCTTTAACCTCTATGGAGGCTGTTTCTTTAACCTCTATGGAGGCTGTTTCTTTCACCTCTATGGAGGCTGTTTCTTTCACAGTCGCTGCGTGGAATTGATATGTGCAGAATGAACAAGCGTCTTGTGGATCCAATCAAAGGATCAGAGAATGAATCTGGTGTTGAAGGCAGAAGCTACAGCTAAACCCTCTGTGGCTCAGTTGGTGCTAACAACACTTAGGTTGTGGGTTTGATTCCTGTATACCCTCACTGTAATGTAAGTCTCTTTAGATAAAAGTGTCAGGGAAATGGCATATATTATATTATATTATATTATATTATATTATATTATATTATATTATATCATATTATATTATATTATTAACACTGCAGTGCACAAAGCGTGGTGAGTTGACTCAAAGAGAGAGAATGACAAAAGTTGAACAGTTCTGAAGAAATTCATGTATTCTCAAATGAAGGAGAAGGAGCAGAAAGAGAGACAGACAGAGAGAGAGAGCATGCTATTTATAAAATATATATATAAAAATAGTTTAAAACAGAAATGTTTTTATGTAAGCTAGCTGGTTACGTTATCCAACACTGCAACTCCTCTAAATTAAAGAAACCTTTCGGTATTATTGATTATTATTATTATTATTATTATTATTATTATTATTATTATTATTATTATTATCATTATTATACCTTTCGGTTTTCTTACCTGTTGAGACACTGGCTGGCTGGGTTGAGAGCACAACACCTGTGAATATGTTACCATATTAATGTATGATAATTAGGATTCTTTAGGCCCACACTATATTATTATGTACATCTGTTATGGGAGCAATAGTTCAGAGGCATGTTTGAAGTTGCCCAGAGCGTAATAGAGGTGGTGGCAGAAGTGGTGGTGGAGGGGCGGTAGAGGGGAGGTCAAGAGAAAACCACAATCTGACGTAATATTATCAACTAAATGGTCGACTAAGAGGGCCGTCATTACAGACCTGATATACAGCCTATAGAAAGTCTGCACCCCTTTTCAAAATGAAATGTTCATCTTTTGCTGCCCACAGTTTGCAACAATGAATTCAAGTGATGCAGCAAAACAAAGTGGCTGGAAATGTGTTTCTTTGGTTTTACTACAAACCATTAAGTTTAGTGCAAATCCAGAACATGTGTCATCGTTTTCACACCATGTCCCGTGGGAGAATAGTGGTGCTGCATCATGTTATGGTTATTCTTGTCACCGGCAGGGGATTTTTTTTATTTTATTTTTTTATTTGACTTTGTGTCCAGTAGGCGGTGTAGATCAGTGGGGAAGAAATCCTAATTGAATGTATTTCGATTCCAGGCTCTGGTGCAACAAAAGGTGAACATTTTGAAAGGGGGTGTCGACTTTTTATAAGCACTGTATAATGAATTCAGATGATTATTAAACTGAAGAACAAATCCCAGATTGTGCCTTTAAGATACAATCCACATCTACAGCACTAAAAAACAATTTCAACTCATTTCAACACATTTTAATGAAAGGAAAAGAAATGATGAATTATAGGAGGCGTTTTCACACTGGCCATTTCACCCCGGAGCAACACCGGGCGAAGGAGGGAACGTTTTCTCACTGGAATTTTCACCCCAATGAGGTGAGATGTTCAACCTGGGTGAGTCAACCTTCCAGAGGAGCCGGTTGAACACAGGGTCGAGACGCTCACCCCAGGGTGACACTTCCACTGAGAAAACGCTGTGGTTGAGCTCACCCTGTGTTTAAAGGGGTAATCTGGGATTCAAACAACAACAAAGGGTCAAACCACCCCTTTTTTTAATAAACAGCAGGATAGAAGTCTATATTTGGTAATATAATACATGTTTAATAACTAGTTCATGTTACCAAGAACATGGTTTAATAACTAGTTCATGTTACCAAGAACATGGTTTAATAACTAGTTCATGTTACCTGCAAGCGTTCCAAACACCTCCACTTCACACAGAATAAGGTATTCACTCCTGTCAGGGATGACCACACTGACGTAGCGACCCTCCATGTTGTTACACTGGAAGGTGGAGGTCTGTCCTGCTGGGATGCTGGTGATGACATCACATCTGAGAGAGAAGAGAGAGAGAGAAAGAGAGAGAGGGGGGAGGGGGAAAGATTGAGGGAGGGAGAGAGAGAGGGAAGGAGAGAGAGAGAAAGAAGAGAGAGAGAGAGAGGGAGGGAGGGAGAGAAAGAGGAAGAAAGAGAGAGGAGGGAAGGATAGAGAGAGAGAGAGAGAGAGAATGAAAGAGATAGAGCATGGAGGGAGATAAAGAGAGGGGGAGGGAGACAGAGAGAAATGCTCTGGCATGAATCAGGACTGAAGATGTATTCAAACAGCTGACAGAGAGGAAACTGAAGACTTCTGCACCTGTCAGAGAGGAAGTGTTGAATGTGTCACCTGGGGTTGTTGTTGCCGTTGTTCTCCAGTGAGTTACCGATGTGGATCTCAGCTCCATCAAGCCTCTTAGGATAGGAGTCTCCTATGGTGGTGACGGACACAGCAGTGACTCTGTACACATCCAGCAGGTCTACTCTCCACCAGGGGCTGGTCTGCTGTTGAGTGTGGCTGCAGGATCCTCTGTACCAGTCTGGGTCTCTGTTCCCATCAATGGCTCTAGGAGCAGCACCATACTCTGATGACTGAGTGGCCACTCCCTTCAACGCCACGTTTACTGGAGGGAAACACAGAGGAGAAATCACACATCACATCACGGTTAGTGGGCGGGGGGGCAGACCAGGAACATTATCTAGAGGGGGGGGGGGGCTGACCAGGAACATTATCTAGAGGGGGGGGGGGGGGGGGGCTGACCAGGAACATAATCTAGAGGGGGGGGGGGGGGGGGGGGGGGGGGGGCAAGGAACATTGTCTAGAAGGGGGGGCTGACCAGGAACATTGTCTGCGGGGGGGGGGGGCAGACCAGGAACATTGTCTGGGAGGGGGGGCAGACCAGGAACATTGTCTGGGGGGGGGGCTGACAAGGAATGTTGTTAAAGGGGGGGGGGGGGGATTGGTCACCAGGAATGTTGTCTAGAGGGGGGGGCTGACCAGAAACATTGTCTAGAGGGGGTGGGGTGACTAGGAACGTTGTCTTTGGGGGGGGGGGGGCTGACCAGGAATGTTGTCGAGAGGGGGGGGCTGACCAGGAACGTTGTCCGGGGGGGCTGACCAAGAAAAATGTCTCGAGGTGGGGGCTTACCAGGAACGTTGTCTAGAGGGGGGGTGGGGGGCTGGGGCTGAACGTTGTCTAGATGGGGGGGGTGACGGGGAACGTTGTCTAGAGGGGGGGGGGGCTAACCAGGAACATTGTCTGGGGGGGGGGGGGGGGGGGGGGGGCGACAAGGAATGTTGTCAAGGGGGGGGGGGGGGGGGGCTGACCAGGAACGTTGTGTAGAGGGGGGGGTTGACCAAGAACATTGTCGGGGGGGGCTGACCAGGAACATTGTCTAGAGGGGGGGGGGCAGACCAGGAACATTGTCTGGGGGGGGGGCTGACCATGAACATGAACATTGTCTGGGGGGGGGGGGGGCTGACCAGGAACATTGTCTAGGGGGGGGGGCAGACCAGGAACATTGTCTGGGGGGGGCTGACCAAGAACATTGTCGGGGGGGGCTGACCAGGAAAGTTGTCGAGGGGGGTGGGGGCTCACCAGGAATGTTGTCTAGGGGGGGGGGGTCTGACCAAGAATGTTGTGTAGGGGTGGGGGTCTGGGGCTGAACATTGTCTAGATGGGGGGGGGGGGGTTTGACCAGGAATGTTCTCTAGAGCGAGGGGGCTGACCACCAGGAACTTAGTTTAGGGGGGGGGGGGGGGGCTGACCAGGAACATTGTCGAGAGGGAGGGGGGGGCTGACCAGGAACGTTGTCTATAGAGGGGGGGCTGACCAGGAATGTTGTCAAGGGGGGGGGGGGGGGGGCTGACCAGGAATGTTGTCAAGGGGGGGGGGCTGACCAGAAACATTGTCTAAAGGGGGGGGGGGGCTGACCAGGAACATTGTCAGGGGGGGGGGGGGGGGCTGACCAGGAACATTGTCTAGAGGGGAGGGGGGGGGCTGACAAGTAATGTTGTCAAGGGGGGGCTTTTTATTGGATCAGTGTTGGTCGATACTCAAAGCTCAGTACGAGTAAAAACTACATATTCTTTGAACAAAAGAAATATCTGTAACTTGTTTTTATCTGCCAACTGCCTGATTATTAGCCTACTGTAGCCTCCTCTAGGAGGTGATGACGACTCTCAAACAGGGATCACAACGTTTTTTTGGAGATAATTGTGGCGCGATCTGATATGAGTTTTTAACAGAAATAGGAATCTACTGCATGTCCCCAAATATCAAGTGTCATGTTGAAGATCACCACACATGGGAGCCACAGCCTCCCCCCCCCCTCTAGACAATGTTCCTAGCAACCGCCCCCCCCCCCTCTAGACAATGTTCCTAGTAACCGCCCCCCCCCCCCCCCCCCCCCTAGACAACGTTCCTGGTGAGACACCCCCCCACCCCCGCAGACAATTTTCCTGGTCAGCCCCCCCCCCCCCCCCCCAGACAAAGTTCCTGGTGGTCAGCCCCCTCGCTCTAGAGAACGTTCCTCTTCAGCCCCCCCCATCTAGACAACGTTCAGCCCCAGCCCCCCCCCACTCCACCCCTACACAACATTCCTGGTCAGGCCTCCCCCTATAGACAACATTCCTGGTCAGATCCCCCACCCCAGACAACATTCCGGGTGAGCCCACATTGTCTAGAGGGCGGGGCAGACCAGGAACATTGTCTAGAGGGGGGGGCTGACCAAGAACATTGTCGTGGGGGGCTGACGAGGAAAGTTGTCGAGGGGGGGGGGGTCTCACCAGGAATGTTGTCTGGGGGGGGGTCTGACCAGGAATGTTGCGTATGGGTGGGGGGGGGGCTGACCAGCAGAAAGTTGTCTAGAGGGGGGGGCTGACCAGGAACATTGTCTAGGGGGGGGGGCAGACCAGGAACATTGTCTAGAGAGGGGGGGCAGACCAGGAACATTGTCTAGGGGGGGGGGGGGGGGCTTGACGAGGAATGTTGCAAGAGGGAGGGGCTGACCAGGGTTGTCTAGAGGGGGGCACTGACCAAGAACATTGTCTGGGGTTGACGGGGAAAGTTGTCGAGGGGGGCGGGGGGGCTCACCAGCAATGTTATGTAGGGGTGGGGGGGGGGGCTGGGGCTGAACGTTATCGAGATGGGGGGAACTGACCAGGAACGTTGTCGAGAGGGGGGGGGGGGGGGGCTCACCAGGAACGTTGTCTAGAGGGCGGGGGGGGTCTGACTAGGAATGTTGTCTATAGGGGGAGGCCTGACCAGGAACGTTGTCGGGGGGGGGGGGGGGAAGCGGACCAGGAACGTTGTCGGGGGGGGCTGACCAGAAAAGATGTCTAGAGGGGGGGGGGGGGGCTGACCAACAATGTTGTTTTCGGGGGGGGGGGTTGGGGGGGGGGCCTGTGGCTCCCATGTGTGGTGATCTTCAACATGACACATGATATTTGGGGACATGCAGTAGATTCCTATTTCTGTTAAAAACTCATATCAGATCGCGCCACAATTGTCTCAAAAAAACGTTGTGATCCCTGTTTGAGAGTCGTCATCACCTCCTAGAGGAGGCTACAGTAGGCTGCTTATTTACTATTACTAAGGTGGTTTTCTTACCTGTTGAGACACTGGCTGGCTGGGTTGAGAGCACAACACCTGTGAATATGTTACCATATTAATGTATGATAATTAGGATTCTTTAGGCCCACACTATATTATTATGTACATCTGTTATGGGAGCAATAGTTCAGAGGCATGTTTGAAGTTGCCCAGAGCGTAATAGAGGTGGTGTCAGAAGTGGTGGTGGAGGGGCGGTAGAGGGGAGGTCAAGAGAAAACCACAATCTGACGTAATATTATCAACTAAATGGTCGACTAAGAGGGCCGTCATTACAGACCTGATATACAGCCTATAGAAAGTCTGCACCCCTTTTCAAAATGAAATGTTCATCTTTTGCTGCCCACAGTTTGCAACAATGAATTCAAGTGATGCAGCAAAACAAAGTGGCTGGAAATGTGTTTCTTTGGTTTTACTACAAACCATTAAGTTTAGTGCAAATCCAGAACATGTGTCATCGTTTTCACACCATGTCCCGTGGGAGAATAGTGGTGCTGCATCATGTTATGGTTATTCTTGTCACCGGCAGGGGATTTTTTTTATTTTATTTTTTTATTTGACTTTGTGTCCAGTAGGCGGTGTAGATCAGTGGGGAAGAAATCCTAATTGAATGTATTTCGATTCCAGGCTCTGGTGCAACAAAAGGTGAACATTTTGAAAGGGGGTGTCGACTTTTTATAAGCACTGTATAATGAGGTACCACAGAAACCCAACAGTGTTCTACATCTGTGTTCTATATCTATGTGTTCTACATCTATGTGAGGTGAACAGTGTTCTACATCTATGTGTTCTATATCTATGTGTTCTATATCTATGTGTTCTATATCTATGTGAGGTGAACAGTGTTCTACATCTATGTGTTCTACATCTGTGTTCTATATCTATGTGTTCTACATCTATGTGTTCTATATCTATGTGTTCTATATCTATGTGAGGTGAACAGTGTTCTATATCTATGTGTTCTACATCTATGTGTTCTATATCTATGTGTTTTATATCTATGTGTTCTATATCTATGTGTTCTATATCTATGTGAGGTGAACAGTGTTCTATATCTATGTGTTCTATATCTATGTGAGGTGAACAGTGTTCTATATCTATGTGTTCTATATCTATGTGAGGTTCAGTAACATTGAAAGACACCGTGCAAAAGATCACATGTACATGTAGTGATAAACACATGAATAAATAAATATACTGTAGTCGGTGTAGGAGCCATTTTGGGCCTTTTGTTGACTTATTGTTTGTGTATTTACTGTGGTTTTAGGATGTTTACCGTAGTTTGTACACTAGGTGGCAGTATCACCGAGGTTAATGGGTCACATGACCCTGTCGGCACACAGGTGAGCAGGAAACAGGCTCACAGGTACAGAGACACACGGGGCTTACCGTCACCATGACAACCTACAGCCGTTCACCATTGTTATCACCATGACAACCTACAGCTATTTAACATTGTTATCACCATGACAACCTACAGCTATTTAACATTGTTATCACCATGACAACCTACAGCTCTTCAACATTGATTTCACCACCAGAGAACTCAAAGAAACGACTTGGAGAGGAAAGCCTGTCTAACCTGTGACTAAGACACCTGTTGAATAACCAGGTACGTCTACAGAGGCCCACTAGCACAGGTACTAATACTGTAGCCACTTACCCGTCACAGAGAAGAGAAACAGACCCCACTGCATGGCTGGTGGTTGGGGCTTCATTCAGGCCTCCGCACCTGTCTCCTGTCTGTACAGATGAAACAAGAAGATCTACAGTGCTGCTCCCAGGCTCTTCAATCACCAGTTTACTACAACTATAGAGAGTACCATCCTAAAGTCATGAACGTAGCCTACAGTAGTGGAGAGATAGCTATGTAGATAGATAGATAGATAGATAGATAGATAGATAGATAGATAGATAGATAGATAGATAGATAGATAGATAGATAGATAGATAGATAGATAGAAATGTTATTTATCCCAGGGGGAAATTCAGGTTCCAAGTAGCGTACAGACATAGAGACATCACACATAACATACACATACAACATACAACATACACATACAACATACACATACAACATACACATACACATACAACATACACATACAACATACACATACACATACAACATACACATACAACATACAACATACAACATACACATACACATACACATACACATACACATACAACATACACATACAACATACAACATACACATACAACATACACATACACATACAACATACAACATACAACATACACATACAACATACAACATACAACATACACATACACATACAACATACAACATACAACATACAACATACAACATACAACATACACATACAACATACAACATACAACATACAACATACAACATACACATACAACATACACATACAACATACACATACAACATACAACATAACATACACATACAACATACAACATACAACATAACATACACATACAACATACAACATACAACATAACATACACATACAACATACAACATACACATAACATACACATACAACATACAACATACAACATACAACATACACATACAACATACAACATACAACATACAACATACACATACACATACAACATACAACATACAACATACACATACACATACAACATACAACATCAGCAGGATTGTAAACAGGCGAGGTGCAGTTGTAAATGTCTTTGCAGTTAGGTGAGGTGCAAAAAGGTAAGGCAGACAGTGCAATTATAGGACAGTGCAATTATAGGACAGTGCAATTATAGCATTAAATACTAAAAACTAAAAACTAAATACTAAATACGGGCTACATAAATATGGACTATTTTTAAAGTGCATTTAGTCCAGGCTGGTGGAGGGAGGGAGGGGCTGTGTATGAGGCCCAGCATAGCCAGTAAACATTGTAGTTAAAGAGGTGAAACAGTGACATGATACATGATGGTGATGTGATACAGAGGGTGGAGGTTATGCAGAGAAGTCCATCTCTTTGCCCTTGATTGACATAATGAATGTGTGGATATCTTCATGTTTAGAATGGACCTGTCATATTCAGTGTCCTCTGTAAGTATTTGGACAGTTTTGGTTCTTTATTCCAAAAGTTTGGATTTCCAACAATTGATAAAAAGGTTAAAAAGTGTCATTTCTAAACGGTGAAACCAACATTTCTACAAATACTCTTGAATAAAAGCTGACAATCTGTACTTTAACCTCATATTCATTTGACTGATTTCCAAACGTTTAAAAATCGAGCCAAAAGAAGACTTAGGGACGACATCTTACTTTGTGAAGATAATTCTCTATTTTAAAAGACAAATTAGAATTCACTGACATCATCGTCTGAGTCGTGTACGTAGTAACAGCTGAAAGACAAGGTGGGAACGGAGCCCCAGTGATGGACATGCAGAAACAAAGAGAGACTCACGAGGGTGCCTTGTAGTCAAACATGCAAAAGACACCCCCCTGGGGGTTAGAGTTAGGGTTAGGGGTTAGGGGTTAGGGTTAGGGGTTAGGGGTTAGGGTTAGGGTTAGGATTTATTTATTGTTTTAACAGGAGAGAAACTTACAGGGGGGTAGTGGTGATGAAGGTAATATACAGAAGTATTCAGACCCTTTGCTATGAGACTCTTAAAATGAGTTCTGGTGTGAAGAACCGTGCTGCTGCAGGTATGCAAAACATTCACCTACTCTATTGTGTCTCCCTCCCTCCCTCCCTCCCTCCCTCTCCCTCCCTCCCTCCCTCCCTCTCCCTCCCTCCCTCCCTGGTCTTGTTGTTCCAGGAACATCATCAGCCTCCCAGATCCTCCCTCCCTCCCTCCCTCCCTGGTCTTGTTGTTCCAGGAACATCATCAGCCTCCCAGATCCTCCCTCCCTCCCTCTCCCTCCCTCCCTCCCTCTCCCTCCCTCCCTCCCTCCCTGGTCTTGTTGTTCCAGGAACATCATCAGCCTTCCAGATCCTCCCTCCCTCCCTCTCCCTCCCTCCCTCCCTCTCCCTCCCTCCCTCCCTCCCTCCCTGGTCTTGTTGTTCCAGGAACATCATCAGCCTCCCAGATCCTCCCTCCCTCCCTCCCTCCCTGGTCTTGTTGTTCCAGGAACATCATCAGCCTCCCAGATCCTCCCTCCCTCCCTCTCCCTCCCTCCCTCCCTCTCCCTCCCTCCCTCCCTCCCTCCCTCCCTCCCTGGTCTTGTTGTTCCAGGAACATCATCAGCCTCCCAGATCCTCCCACTGGTTCTGTTTCAACTCCCTTATTATTCCATCATTCTTTCCTTGTTTACTTGTTGGGGTTTGTACCTCTGAACACACACACACACACACACACACACACACACACACACACACACACACACACACGCACACACACACACCAACACATCAAAAACAAGTGAAGAAGCCAGGAAGGAAACCCTAACCCTAACCTAACCTAACCTAACCTAACCTAACCCTAACCCTAACCTAACCCTAACCCTAACCTAACCTAACCTAACCCTAACCCTAACCTAACCTAACCCTAACCCTAACCTAACCCTAACCCTAACCCTAACCTAACCCTAACCCTAACCCTAACCTAACCTAACCTAACCCTAACCCTAACCTAACCCTAACCCTAACCTAACCTAACCCTAACCCTAACCTAACCCTAACCTACCCTAACAAAGTATATCAAAAATCTTTATAATATGAATAAACAACGATGGAAAACTGTCTCTGGCGTCTTTCAGTTTCATGCACAGGTGCATCTAATTTGACTGACTGGTGCCAGGTCCCAGGGTTAGGGTTAGGGTTAGACATACCATCTAATTTCACTGACTGGTCCCAGGAACTCTCATATCATATTCCACCGGTGCCCTCTAGATGTCGCTGTTGACAAACTCATATTCAAACATACATGGCTCCAACACCTCTCCTCTCCTGTCCTGTCCTCTCCTGTCCTCTCCTGACACCTCCTCCTCTCCTCTCCTCTCCTCTCACCTCCTCCTCCTCTCCTCTCCTCTCTCCTCTCTCCTCTCCTCTCCCCTCCTCCTCTCCTCTCCTCTCTCCTCTCTCCTCTCCTCTCCTCTCCTCTCCTCTCCTCTCCTCTCCTCTCCTCTCCTCTCCTCTCCTCTCCTGCCCCCCCTGCAGTCAGGTATCAGTAGTGAATGCTCCCTCATACAGTATTCCTGCTCTCTAGCAGAATTTCACATCTTCATGGTTTAAATAAAAGCACAAACCTAAGCATATAGAGGGTTAGGGTTAGGGTTAGGGCTAACTTGGGCTAACCCTAACCCTAACCTAAGCATATAGAGGGTTAGGGTTAGGGTTAGGGCTAACTTGGACTAACCCTAACCCTAACCTAAGCATATAGAGGGTTAGGGTTAGGGTTAGGGCTAACTTGGGCTAACCCTAACCCTAACCTAAGCATATAGAGCATATTTTAAATACTCTGTTTCATCACTGAACTAAAGTTTGTCACCTGAAACAAAGTCTGGGGGCGACCAACACACACACACGCCATACGGTGTGAAAAAACCACCATCCAGGAGTGGCAGGGCAAAGGCCACACACACGCACACACGCACACACATTAACGCCTTCTTGGACATACCTAAATATGTAACCATTCTAACAAACCCACATCCTCTCTAACATCAAAGAAAGGCAACGCATCAAAAACAAGTGAAGAAGAGAGAAGGAAACCATTCCAGATATCTAGGTCTTCACCTCAGGATACAACCAGATTACAGCAGCCTGAGAATTACTTAAACCTATATACCCAATATGTAGATATAGATCTATCTAGATATAGACAGGAATGGGATACAATAAAAACAATTGAGTTATTTGGAGGTATCACTCACCACTTTGTAACTCTCTCTCACTCTGTGTCTGTCTGGAGTTCTTCTCTCCCCCAAGTCTGTCTGTGTGTCTGCTTAGTCTGCCTGTGTGTCTGCTTAGTCTGCCTGTGTGTCTGCTTAGTCTGCCTGTGTGTCTGCTTAGTCTGTCTGTGTGTCTGCTTAGTCTGTCTGTGTGTCTGCTTAGTCTGCCTGTGTGTCTGCTTAGTCTGCCTGTGTGTCTGCTTAGTCTGTCTGTGTGTCTGCTTAGTCTGCCTGTGTGTCTGCTTAGTCTGTCTGTGTGTCTGCTTAGTCTGCCTGTGTGTCTGCTTAGTCTGTCTGTGTGTCTGCTTAGTCTGCCTGTGTGTCTGCTTAGTCTGTCTGTGTGTCTGCTTAGTCTGCCTGTGTGTCTGCTTAGTCTGTCTGTGTGTCTGCTTAGTCTGCCTGTGTGTCTGCTTAGTCTGTCTGTGTGTCTGCTTAGTCTGTCTGTGTGTCTGCTTAGTCTGTCTGTGTGTCTGCTTAGTCTGTCTGTGTGTCTGCTTAGTCTGTCTGCCTCCTTACCTTTTGGATATATCATTAGAACACGTCAGTGACACATGCAAATTCCTCTGCTCATGCCATGTGTCACGTCAAAGTCACTGGATTCCTTCATTACTGGAACAGAGCATTTCAATATTGAAAGTAGTGTATAGTTAGCCTGTCCAGATCTGTATCGCTGTCACAACAAACAAACAAAGGACCTACAGATATGGGAGCAGCAGGCTGACTGTGTGATACGTTTCCTCATCCACCATTCAAATCATCTGTGCATACATCCTTGTTGTTCTTCAAGAGCATGGTTTCTCTTGCTCTTCCCTAATATGGATATATATATATATAAATATGGACATAATCACTGCAGGGAATTCTTTAAGTGAGGCACAGATGACAAGATGAGTGGAGAGGTGTTGGCATAGGCTGGTACGTTCCTGAGCTCAGTATGGTAGGGATGCCAGCCAGGCAGGGATGGCTGGGGCCCACATGCCCTCACTGTACTAAAGTCCCGTACTGTACTGTACTAACCCTAACCCTCACTGTACTAAAGTACCGTACTGTACTGTACTAACCCTAACCCTCACTGTACTAAAGTCCCGCACTGTACTGTACTAACCCTAACCCTCACTGTACTAAAGTACCGTACTGTACTGTACTAACCCTAACCCTCACTGTACTAAAGTACCGTACTGTACTGTACTAACCCTAACCCTCACTGTACTAAAGTACCGTACTGTACTGTACTAACCCTAACCCTCACTGTACTAAAGTACCGTACTGTACTCCCTGGTGGCAGAGCTTTCAGACACAAGAGGATCTTCACCTTACTTGACGTACGTCACCCGAAGGTTGTCACAAACAAGTGGAAAAAAACAAGGTCTGATTTAGAAGAAACATACTTATTATTTGCTGCATCAAAACATACAAAAGTTGTGGTTAGTTCATGTGTCCTGGGGCCAAACCACAGGATAGGGAGGCTCAGCCTGGTCCCTGGTCAGAGGAGTCACACAGAGGAGAGTGGAAATACACAGCAACACATGAGGCATTTGCTTTCAGATGGTACAGCAGGGTTCTTCATCATTAAACACCTTTTGTTTTTAGAGATTATAACGTAACAATTATTTAACGGTATTACTCGGTTAAGCTACGGTGACACTGGCTTTGTTGACAGCAGTGATAACATGGTTTAACATGATAGCCTTTGTTAATACAACTGAAATCAACCCCTAATTCACCCTAACGATACTGTCCAACCCCAACAGCATCATCTCCCAGATAGGAGCCACATCCAGCTAAGAGCTAAGTGATGATGGATGAGGATGCTTGGGATGACCCGACTCTGAATATGGGAAATGTGTGTGTGTGTGTTAACCTCTCTGACTCAGGGAGAGCGGACCTGAAGCCAGAACAAGAGGAACATCACATGGTTCCACCCCCTTCCCTGTTCTGTCACAGCAAACAGACTATGATGGGGAAGCCCAGTGGATTCTGGGATACAGTATGGTATAGGCATGTTCTGGGATAGTATTGGGCAGCAGGTTCACAGTTGTAGCTTTTCTTATCTCTTCCTCTTATTTCCGGTGTCATGGTATTCTTTCATTGTGATGCAATCACTTCAACAGCCTATTGGTTACTGGCAGAGGAAGATCAGGGCAATCACACCATTTTGGCAGTTATCGAAAAAGTCAAAAGGTGACAGACTCAAAATGAGTGTTTTTATGATCTGCCCACCCCGACTCGTACCTCTGACCTCAGACCATCTGTTCATATCGACACTTCAAAAAAGAATGATTGATATTGATAATTCAATTATTTCTATAAACAATTTGAATTCATGTATGTTAAAACGTCTTTCCATAGCTCTGACATGTTTACCTTCACACAAGATGTGGTGTGTTGTGTTTGAGTTGTAGATAGGATGGGACTGTTTCTCTTCATATACCATTTCTGTATTTTACTGTGTTGTATTTTTAATGTTATGTATTTCTTCTGTAGACAGGGATCACCTGCAGAAGAGGCCTTGGTCTCAGTGTGTTTCCCCTGTAGAAATAAAGGTTCAATAAAAACATCCCATGAGCCTCTGCTCTCTTGGCACCATGCTCATTCCTCTGGTCATCTGGTTGTGATCAACATGTCTTACACTGCATGACTTCAGCAAGAAACACATGACTTCAATATTCAAACAACTGCATAATGACTTCATCTCTTTCTTTTTTTAATGATTCAACACCATCATACTCACTGTGACCTCCTGCTTAGAATGAAAGCACCGGAATACTTTGGGATTATTGCTGGTAGTGGTGTTAGTCAGCCAATAGGGGGCACTCCTCCCTCTAGTATGAGTCATAACCTTTAGGTTTGAGACCATCATGCTCTGGTGCCCTGCACTGTTCTGCACGAGGTTCCCTCCCTCAGATGAGACACTAAATCCAGGTGCTGTGGTCACTAATACTCCCAAGGTAGTTATGGTCTGTATCAGACTAATACAGTTATGGTGGGAACCCCAGAGTCCAGACTAATACAGTTATGGTGGGAACCCCAGAGTCCAGACTAATACAGTTATGGGTTAGGGTTGGGTAGATAATATTATTAAAATTATTCAGGATAAGGAAAAAGATACAATATACTGTAAGCTAAGTCTGTACATGTCATGTACAGTAAACAAACAAAGATGAGCCCAAACAAGAAGCTTAGAATTTAATATATTAACCTTTAATAAGATATTGAGAAAGAGTCAATTCAATACAGTAGTGATAGAAAATAAAACAGATTCAACGTTATACATAGGGTTAGTCTTCACTGTATATAGGGTTAGTCTTCACTGTATATAGCACAATATCAGTTGCTACACTTGTTTTATATGTGTTAAATTACCTAGACCGAAAAAATCATTGTGCTGCCTTATTTATAGACCGAGGCAAGGCATTAGATACGGTCACCATTACCTAAATATCCAGAGGTTATCTGAAATAGGTCTCAACGGCTTTAGGTAGATGGTTTGAAAACTATTTAGCGGATAGAGCGCAATGTTTATCTTCTGATGGTGTTAAATCAGGTTTTCTGGATATAACATATAAGGGTGTCCCACAAGGCTTGATTCTTGGTCCGGTCCTTTTTACTATTTATATAAACAATATTAGGTCTTCTATACCAAACTGTAACCTCCATTTATATGCTTGTGTCATCTGTTGTATATTCTGTTGCCCCAACAGTTGAACAGGCTTTTTCTGAGCTTCAGGCTGCATTAACTGCTCTTCAGAAAGCCCTTGTGAAATATAAATTGGTACTTAATGCAAGTATATGTTATTTTACAGAAAAATGATCTTTGCAGATGTACTTTGGGTGGTGGCCCAATTCCTCATATATATATCCTCATGAATTCTTATTTATTATATAAATAGCTGGGCATCTACTATATTGATGATTAATCTTCTTTTAAATTACAAATAGAAAATCTAATTAAGAAAGTTAGAATCAGACTCAGCATTTTAATATAGAATTGTAAGTCCTGCCTCTCTTACAAAAGTAGGGAATGGATAATCCAAGTTCAATTCTATATTTTTAAATTGTATGTTGATATTTTACACCTGCATGCTCCTAGCACATTACAATCCTTGGATGCTACATATCACTGCATGCTCTGGTTTATAACTGGCCACAGATATACCACTGATCATTGTACTCTGTACCAGCATGTGGGTTGGGTTTCCCTGGCTAATCACAGATATACCACTCATCATTGTTCTCTGTACCAGCATGTGGGTTGGGTTTCCCTGGCTAATCCAAGATCATGGTTTATGTTTGTTTATAAAGCACTACTGTATAAAACTACCATCAGGGAACCTTACCCTACTTTGGAATTGGAGGGTCACAAATGGTCACACAAGATCTCAAGACCTCTAGTTTTGGGTTAGGGTTAGGGTTAGGGTTAGGGTTCGGGTTAGGACTAACCCTAACCCTAGTTTTGGTGGTTCCTGATGCTTCCACAGTTTCTGGGAGAACGGCTTTTAGCGTTGATGCCCCATCCTCTTGGAATGGCCTTCAGGAGGAACTGAAGCAAGAGTCAATGGTCACCTTGGGCCATTTCAAGAGAATGTTAGCAGATTTATTCATTGACAACTTGAACTGTTTTAGCAGGTCCTTTATTGTGTGATTCTTATCTATTGCTTTTTTAATCTAGGTTGTGGGTCTCAAGGGTTAATATCATTGTTGTTATTATTTATTTTTCCCTAATTTCCATTTTGTAGATTTCCATTTTTCCCTTTGTTTTTATCTTGTTAAAATAATGTGTGATTCTGTCTGCCTGTCTGTTTATTTGATCTTTTCCCTCTTGCCATGTGCCTTTTCTGTAAAAGAGACTCAGGTCTCGGTAAGATCTCCCTGTTTAAATAAAGCATCAACTTTATTTACTACCACGATTATTTACTACTTAACAGAATAATTAAAATCTTTTTTTTAAATATATGTGTTACGTTCCACGTAGGTTTGTCTGTGTTCTGTTTTCCCTCTTCCTTTATAGGGCGACATCACCACTCCCATTTGCTGCACCTGCTGCCAACCGTCCCAATCACCTGCCATCCCAGTCCGGCCCCATACCAGTCCTAACCCTAACCCTAACCCAAACCCTAACCCTAACCCCAATCATCCTAATCACCTGCCATCCCAGTCCTTCCCCATACCAGTCCTAACCCTAACCCTAACCCTAACCCCAATCATCCTAATCACCTGCCATCCCAGTCCGGCCCCATACCAGTCCTAACCCTAACCCTAACCCTAACCCCAATCATCCTAATCACCTGCATCCCAGTCCAGCCCCATACCAGTCCTAACCCTAACCCTAACCCCAATCATCCTAATCACCTGCCATCCCAGTCCGGCCCCATACCAGTCCTAACCCTAACCCTAACTCTAACCCCAATCATCCTAATCACCTGCCATCCCAGTCCGGCCCCATACCAGTCCTAACCCTAACCCTAACCCTAACCCTAACCCTAACTCTAACCCCAATCATCCTAATCACCTGCCATCCCAGTCCTTCCCCATACCAGTCCTAACCCTAACCCTAACCCTAACCCTAACCCCAATCATCCTAATCACCTGCCATCCCAGTCCTTCCCCATACCAGTCCTAACCCTAACCCTAACCCTAACCCCAATCATCCTAATCACCTGCCATCCCAGTCCTTCCCCATACCAGTCCTAACCCTAACCCTAACCCTAACCCTAACCCTAACCCCAATCATCCTAATCACCTGCCATCCCAGTCCTTCCCCATACCAGTCCTAACCCTAACCCTAACCCTAACCCCAATCATCCTAATCACCTGCCATCCCAGTCCGGCCCCATACCAGTCCTAACCCTAACCCTAACCCTAACCCTAACCCCAATCATCCTAATCACCTGCCATCCCAGTCCGGCCCCAATCAACTCCCTTCATTTTATTTAAGCTGTGTGTTTCTTGCCAGTCGCTCTCTTCATGAGCTCATGACTCAGGTCTCGGTAAGATCTCCCTGTTTAAATAAAGCATGAAAAAACAAAAAAAAACAACATCCGCAGAAGTTTTAAGAGAAATGTATATTAGACAACAAAAAGGTATTTAAAGATTATTTACTACTTAAGAGAATAATTAAAATCTAATAGAATCATGAACATGTCACACACAACGCTGTAAATTGTCAAACAAAAAGTAGTATAATAATAAACGTCACAACAGGCCGTGTGAACATTGATTTGCCAGCTGGCAGGCATGACGCACACTGAAAACTATGTGGCTATTTTGTTAATATCAAATTAAACCACAATCTGACGTAATATTATCAACTAAATGGTCGACTAAGAGGGCCGTCATTACAGACCTGATATACAGCCTATAGAAAGTCTGCACCCCTTTTCAAAATGAAATGTTCATCTTTTGCTGCCCACAGTTTGCAACAATGAATTCAAGTGATGCAGCAAAACAAAGTGGCTGGAAATGTGTTTCTTTGGTTTTACTACAAACCATTAAGTTTAGTGCAAATCCAGAACATGTGTCATCGTTTTCACACCATGTCCCGTGGGAGAATAGTGGTGCTGCATCATGTTATGGTTATTCTTGTCACCGGCAGGGGAAATATTTTTTTTTTTTTTTTATTTGACTTTGTGTCCAGTAGGCGGTGTAGATCAGTGGGGAAGAAATCCTAATTGAATGTATTTCGATTCCAGGCTCTGGTGCAACAAAAGGTGAACATTTTAAAAGGGGGTGTCGACTTTTTATAGGCACTGTATAATGAATTCAGATGATTATTAAACTGAAGAACAAATCCCAGATTGTGCCTTTAAGATACAATCCACATCTACAGCACTAAAAAGCATTTTCAACTAATTTCAACACATTTTAATGAAAGGAAAAGAAATGATGAATTATAGGAGGCGTTTTCACACTGGCCATTTCACCCCGGAGCAACACCGGGCGAAGGAGGGAACGTTTTCTCACTGGAATTTTCACCCCAATGAGATGAGATGTTCAACCTGGGTGAGTCAACCTTCCAGAGGAGCCGGTTGAACACAGGGTCGAGACGCTCACCCCAGGGTGACACTTCCACTGAGAAAACGCTGTGGTTGAGCTCACCCTGTGTTTAAAGGGGTAATCTGGGATTCAAACAACAACAAAGGGTCACCCCACCCCTTTTTTTGATAAACAGCAGGATCGGAAGGAAGACCTGACCGTCCATGAGACCAACATGTTACTTTTAACCACGTTTTGAAGCTGTAAAATGCTTGTTTACAAATAATGGAGTACAGCAAGCTTCCTTTTTTGGTTCTGACGGGGTAAGACAGTTGAACTAAGCTCATGAGGCACTTATAAGTTATATTCTTCAAGAATCAATGGGTATATATCATCATCATTTACAAGTCAAAAAATGGATGTACCAATCCCAGATTGTCCCTTTAAACAGTGTGAAAACGGGTTGATTCACCCCGGGTCAAAAGTGGCCTAAGGAGACAGTTAGAACTCATCTCTCTTCTTCCTGGTCTTCCTAGTCGTCTCTTGTGTCTCTTTCTTGTGGAACACCTTCCCATCTGCTTGATTTCTCCATGTCAGTTTGAAGCCCTCTGGCACCCCACGCTTCTTCAGCTCCTCATGAATCTACAACATAAACAAGTCTCCCATTTCACAAAACATACATTTTCTCACTCTCCAAAAAGTTTGCATCAAATCACAGTGTTGTTTCTCTTATAAAATCATGAAAATGTCCCATGGCCAGAAATGACATGCATGGAAAATGTTCTTTTTAGGACATGAGACCAGTTGTGTGGGTGCGTTTCTCTGAATCCCACCTTTTCTAAAATCTTTGCATTAATCTCAGGGTCATTAAGGTCCAGCTGTCCGTCTGACTTCAGCTCCACTCTCACGACTTGTCTCTTCAGGACCTCAGGCTTTACTGTGGAACAGACTTTTATGAGGTCTTCACCAGGGATGCAGTGGGGCATACACACACTTAGGGCCCTATTTCCCAAGCAGTGAGCCAAGTTGCCCACAATAAAAGTTAATAAATAAGGTTTTCTATACTTCAGATTGCATGCAATACTGTACATAATCCTGCTGTTCACAAAACCTGTGGTTGAATAAACACCATTGTTAAAGACAAGAGGCTCCATTCAGTTGAATAGTGTGTACAGATGTTTCTATTGTTTTTACAAAAAGAAAGGTATTTTATATCAGGGCCTCAGAACTAATTATTACTCTTAATTTTACAAGTTCCTAACAGCGTTCATGTTACCAAGTGTTCCAAACACCTCCACTAGCTAATAGTCAGCTTCCCCAAACATCCAGAAACCTGCGCTGTCTAAGCGACTCCTCTGCTCAAATCAACCTCTATGGAGGCTGTTTCTTTAACCTCTATGGAGGCTGTTTCTTTAACCTCTATGGAGGCTGTTTCTTTCACCTCTATGGAGGCTGTTTCTTTCACAGTCGCTGCGTGGAATTGATATGTGCAGAATGAACAAGCGTCTTGTGGATCCAATCAAAGGATCAGAGAATGAATCTGGTGTTGAAGGCAGAAGCTACAGCTAAACCCTCTGTGGCTCAGTTGGTGCTAACAACACTTAGGTTGTGGGTTTGATTCCTGTATACCCTCACTGTAATGTAAGTCTCTTTAGATAAAAGTGTCAGGGAAATGGCATATATTATATTATATTATATTATATTATATCATATTATATTATATTATTAACACTGCAGTGCACAAAGCGTGGTGAGTTGACTCAAAGAGAGAGAATGACAAAAGTTGAACAGTTCTGAAGAAATTCATGTATTCTCAAATGAAGGAGAAGGAGCAGAAAGAGAGACAGACAGAGAGAGAGAGCATGCTATTTATAAAATATATATATAAAAATAGTTTAAAAGAGAAATGTTTTTATGTAAGCTAGCTGGTTACGTTATCCAACACTGCAACTCCTCTAAATTAAAGAAACCTTTCGGTATTATTGATTATTATTATTATTATTATTATTATTATTATTATTATTATTATTATTATTATTATTATTATTATCATTATTATACCTTTCGGTTTTCTTACCTGTTGAGACACTGGCTGGCTGGGTTGAGAGCACAACACCTGTGAATATGTTACCATATTAATGTATGATAATTAGGATTCTTTAGGCCCACACTATATTATTATGTACATCTGTTATGGGAGCAATAGTTCAGAGGCATGTTTGAAGTTGCCCAGAGCGTAATAGAGGTGGTGGCAGAAGTGGTGGTGGAGGGGCGGTAGAGGGGAGGTCAAGAGAAAACCACAACCTGACGTAATATTATCAACGAAATGGTCGACTAAGAGGGCCGTCATTACAGACCTGATATACAGCCTATAGAAAGTCTGCACCCCTTTTCAAAATGAAATGTTCATCTTTTGCTGCCCACAGTTTGCAACAATGAATTCAAGTGATGCAGCAAAACAAAGTGGCTGGAAATGTGTTTCTTTGGTTTTACTACAAACCATTAAGTTTAGTGCAAATCCAGAACATGTGTCATCGTTTTCACACCATGTCCCGTGGGAGAATAGTGGTGCTGCATCATGTTATGGTTATTCTTGTCACCGGCAGGGGAAATATTTTTTTTTTTTTTTTATTTGACTTTGTGTCCAGTAGGCGGTGTAGATCAGTGGGGAAGAAATCCTAATTGAATGTATTTCGATTCCAGGCTCTGGTGCAACAAAAGGTGAACATTTTAAAAGGGGGTGTCGACTTTTTATAGGCACTGTATAATGAATTCAGATGATTATTAAACTGAAGAACAAATCCCAGATTGTGCCTTTAAGATACAATCCACATCTACAGCACTAAAAAGCATTTTCAACTAATTTCAACACATTTTAATGAAAGGAAAAGAAATGATGAATTATAGGAGGCGTTTTCACACTGGCCATTTCACCCCGGAGCAACACCGGGCGAAGGAGGGAACGTTTTCTCACTGGAATTTTCACCCCAATGAGTTGAGATGTTCAACCTGGGTGAGTCAACCTTCCAGAGGAGCCGGTTGAACACAGGGTCGAGACGCTCACCCCAGGGTGACACTTCCACTGAGAAAACGCTGTGGTTGAGCTCACCCTGTGTTTAAAGGGGTAATCCGGGATTCAAACAACAACAAAGGGTCAAACCACCCCTTTTTTTGATAAACAACAGGATAGAAGTCTTTATTTGGTAATATAATACATGTTTAATAACTAGTTCATGTTACCAAGAACATGGTTTAATAACTAGTTCATGTTACCAAGAACATGGTTTAATAACTAGTTCATGTTACCAAGAACATGGTTTAATAACTAGTTCATGTTACCTGCAAGAGTTCCAAACACCTCCACTTCACACAGAATAAGGACACGACTCGTGTCAGGGATGACCACACTGACGTAGCGACCCTCCATGTTGTTACACTGGAAGGTGGAGGTCTGTCCTGCTGGGATGCTGGTGATGACATCACATCTGAGAGAGAGAGAGAGAGAGAGAGAGAGAGAGAGAGAGAGAGAGAGAGAGACAGAGACAGAGAGAGAGAGGGAGAGAGAGAAGGGGGGGAGGGAGAGTGAGAGAAAGACAGACAGAGACAGAGAGACAGAGGAGGGGTGGGGGGGTGGGGAGGTGGGGGGGTGCAGTGTACCATAAATCTATCAAAAATGCAGTAGCATTGGATAAGGACCAAATTCAAACAAGTGACAGAAATGAAACTGTGAAGAGTTCTTGAATTGAAGTTGAGTTGAATGTATCACCTGGGGTTGTTGTTGCCGTTGTTCTCCAGTGAGTTACCGATGTGGATCTCAGCTCCATTAAGCCTCTCAGAACAGCAGTCTCCTCTGTTGGTGACGGACACAGCAGTGACTCTGTACACATCCAGCAGGTCTACTCTCCACCAGGGGCTGGTCTGCTGTAGAGTGCTGCTGCAGGATCCACTGTACCAGTCTGGGTCTCTGTTCCCATCAATGGCTCTAGGAGCAGCAGCACCACCAAACTCTGATGACTGAGTGGCCACTCCCTTCAACGCCACGTTTACTGGAGGGAAACACAGAGGAGAAATCACACATCACATCACATCACGGTTAGTGGGCGGGGGGGCAGACCAGGAACATTGTCTAGAGGGGGGGGGCTGACCAGGAACATTGTCTGCGGGGGGGGGGGGCTGACCAGGAACATTGTCCAGAGGGGGGGGGAGGCAGAGCAGGAACATTGTCTGGGGGGGGCTGACCAGGAACATTGTGTACAGGGGGGGGGCTGACAAGGAACGTTGTCTAGAGGGGGGGGGGCTGACCGGGAACGTTGTTGAGAAGGGGGGGGGGCTGACCAGGAACGTTGTTGAGAGGGGGGGGGGGGCTGACCAGGAACTTTGTGTACAGGGGGGGGGGGGCTGACCAGGAACGTTATCTAGAGGGGGGGGGTTGTCCAGGAACATTATCTAGAGGGGGGGGGGCTGATCAGGAATGTTGTCGAGAGGGGGGGGGGAGGGGGGTTGGGCTGACCAGGAACATTGTCGAGAGGTGGGGGGGGGGGGGTTGGGCTGATCAGGAACATTGTCGAGAGGTGGGGGGGGGCTGACCATGGGGGGGGGCAGACCAGGAACATTGTCTGGGGGGGGGGGGGCTGACAAGGAATGTTGTCGAGAGGTGGGGGGGCAGACCAGGAACGTTGTCTATAGGGGGAGGCCTGACCAGGAACGTTGTCTGGGGGGGAGGGGGGGGGGGCGCTAACCAGGAACGTTGTCGGGGGGGGCTGACCAGAAAAGATGTCTAGAGGGGGGGGCTGACCAGGAATGTTGTTTCGGGGGGGGGGGGTTGGGGGGGGGGCTGTGGCTCCCATGTGTGGTGATCTTCAACATGACACTTGATATTTGGGGACATGCAGTAGATTCCTATTTCTGTTAAAAACTCAAATCAGATCGCGCCACAATTATCTCCAAAAAAACGTTGTGATCCCTGTTTGAGAGTCGTCATCACCTCCTAGAGGAGGCTACAGTAGGCTGCTTATTTACTATTACTAAGGTGGTTTTCTTACCTGTTGAGACACTGGCTGGCTGGGTTGAGAGCACAACACCTGTGAATATGTTACCATATTAATGTATGATAATTAGGATTCTTTAGGCCCACACTATATTATTATGTACATCTGTTATGGGAGCAATAGTTCAGAGGCATGTTTGAAGTTGCCCAGAGCGTAATAGAGGTGGTGTCAGAAGTGGTGGTGGAGGGGCGGTAGAGGGGAGGTCAAGAGGAAGACGTGAGGTACCACAGAAACCCAACAGTGTTCTACATCTATGTGTTCTATATCTATGTGTTCTACATCTATGTGTTCTATATCTATGTGTTCTATATCTATGTGAGGTGAACAGTGTTCTATATCTATGTGTTCTACATCTATGTTTTCTATATCTAGATTCAAGATTCAAGATTCAAAGTGTTTATTATCTTATGCACAGTAGAAAACACGTTTCCCTGTACAATGAAATTCTTGCTTTGCTGTCCGCAGAATGCCAACCAATGTAAAATATACAATACAAAAAAATATACAATATATACTAAACAAAATGTACAAGATAACAACATTTAAGGCAGCATGTGATAATAAAAAAGCAACAATAATAATAATAAAACAGTGCAAATGTAAGCAGTGCAATTATGCATGTGCAAACTGAAAATCTATGTGAGTTGAACAGTGTTCTATATCTATGTGTTCTATATCTATGTGTTCTATATCTATGTGAGGTGAACAGTGTTCTACATCTATGTGTTCTATATCTATATGTTCTATATCCATGTGTTCTATATCTATGTGTTCTACATCTGTGTTCTATATCTATGTGTTCTATATCTATGTGTGGTGAACAGTGTTCTATATCTATGTGTTCTATATCTATGTGTTCTACATCTATGTGTTCTATATCTATGTGTTCTACATCTATGTGAGGTGAACAGTGTTCTATATCTATGTGTTCTATATCTATGTGAGGTGAACAGTGTTCTATATCTATGTGTTCTATATCTATGTGTGGTGAACAGTGTTCTATGTCTATGTGTTCTATATCTATGTGTTTTACATCTATGTGTTCTATATCTATGTGTTCTACATCTATGTGAGGTGAACAGTGTTCTATATCTATGTGTTCTATATCTATGTGTTCTATATCTATGTGAGGTGAACAGTGTTCTATATCTATGTGTTCTATATCTATGTGTTCTATATCTATGTGTTCTATATCTATGTGAGGTGAACAGTGTTCTATATCTATGTGTTCTATATCTATGTGAGGTTCAGTAACATTGAAAGACACCGTGCAAAAGATCACATGTACATGTAGTGATAAACACATGAATAAATAAATATACTGTAGTCGGTGTAGGAGCCATTTTGGGCCTTTTGTTGACTTATTGTTTGTGTTGTGTGTATTTCCTGTGGTTTTAGGATGTTTACCGTAGTTTGTACACTAGGTGGCAGTATCACCGAGGTTAATGGGTCACATGACCCTGTAGGCACACAGGTGAGCAGGAAACAGGCTCACAGGTACAGAGACACACGGGGCTTACTGTCACCATGACAACCTACAGCCGTTCACCATAGTTATCACCATGACAACCTACAGCCGTTCACCATAGTTATCACCATGACAACCTACAGCCGTTCACCATTGTTATCACCATGACAACCTACAGCTCTTCAACATTGTTATCACCATGACAACCTACAGCTATTTAACATTGTTATCACCATGACAACCTACAGCTATTTAACATTGTTATCACCATGACAACCTACAGCCGTTCACCATTGTTATCACCATGACAACCTACAGCTCTTCAACATTGTTATCACCATGACAACCTACAGCTATTCAACATTGTTTTCACCACCAGAGAACTCAAAGAAACGACTTGGAGAGGAAAGCCTGTCTAACCTGTGACTAAGACACCTGTTGAATAACCAGGTACGTCTACAGAGGCCCACTAGCACAGGTACTAATACTGTAGCCACTTACCCGTCACAGAGAAGAGAAACAGACCCCACTGCATGGCTGGTGGTTGGGGCTTCATTCAGGCCTCCGCACCTGTCTCCTGTCTGTACAGATGAAACAAGAAGATCTACAGTGCTGCTCCCAGGCTCTTCAATCACCAGTTTACTACAACTATAGAGAGTACCATCCTAAAGTCATGAACGTAGCCCACAGTAGTGGAGAGATAGCTATGTGTGGATATCTTCATGTTTAGAATGGACCTGTCATATTCAGTGTACAATTTGTTGACATCATCATATGAATA
>NC_139668.1:20693396-20698396 GCF_951799395.1 Argentina silus
ACACACACACACACAACCAAAACCCCTCACCCCCCACACCTTCCAGACTAAACAATGTGGTGTTGGTTACGGGAATCTCTCTCTTTCCACCCACGTGAACCGCCGCCTCCAGACTAAACAGTGTATCATATCTTCTCACAGAGCCCATATAGAAAGGGTTAGGGTTAGGGTTAGGGTTAGGGTTAGGGTTAGGGTTAACCTAACCCTAACCCATATAGAAAGCTTGTGCTTGTCTCTTTTTGAGTAGGCGACTGAGTAGGTGACTGTCTGTCAGAGAGGCTCTGGACCATATTTTTGAACCAAATGATGATGGAGAGGAGATTGAAATTGAACCAGAGATAGAGGAGGATGTCTCGGAAATGGAAGACAACATCGATACAGATTTCGACCCAGACTATTATGAGACTGACCAACAGTCAACAGACGTGGAAGAGACCCCTGAGGAAGAGGCCCCTGAGGAAGAGGTCCCTGAGGAAGAGGCCCCTGAGGAAGAGGCCCCTGAGGAAGAGGTCCCTGAGGAAGAGGTCCCTGAGGAAGAGGCCCCTGAGGAAGAGGCCCCTGAGGAAGAGGTCCCTGAGGAAGAGGCCCCTGAGGAAGAGATCCCTGAGGAAGAGGTCCCTGAGGAAGAGGCCCCTGAGGAAGAGGCCCCTGAGGAAGAGGTCCCTGAGGAAGAGGCCCCTGAGGAAGAGGCCCCTGAGGAAAAGGTCCCTGAGGAAGAGGCCCCTGAGGAAGAGGCCCCTGAGGAAGAGGTCCCTGAGGAAGAGGCCCCTGAGGAAGAGGTCCCTGAGGAAGAGGCCCCTGAGGAAGAGGCCCCTGAGGAAGAGGTCCCTGAGGAAGAGGCCCCTGAGGAAGAGGTCCCTGAGGAAGAGGCCCCTGAGGAAGAGGCCCCTGAGGAAGAACTTGCTCTGGTATTCCTCCTCCCTGGACAGAGGAGGCAGAGCGAGAGAGGACAACAGAGGGAGGATGGCCCCAGGGCCAACACAGTATGCAACCTCTCATGTGGATGACATCCAGCTGAAGTCCAGCTTCCAACTCTTTTTACCAGAGTCCATTGAGAAAACTATACTGGACATGACAAACTTGGAGGGGAAGGGTGTGTTTGAGGGCAAGTGGAGAGAATTGGACCGGGCAGACCTCCAAGCCTACATGGGTCTGTTGATTCTGGCAGGAGTGTACCAGTCAAACAATGAGGCTGCACCAAGTCTGTGGGATGGGAGTCCAAGTCTGTGGGATGGGAGTCCAAGTCTGTGGGATGGGGAGTCCAAGTCTGTGGGATGGGAGTCCAAGTCTGTGGGATGGGGAGTCCAAGTCTGTGGGATAGGGAGTTGTGTTGGACATGACAGTGGGTCTCAAGGGGCATGATAACCTTGTCACGTCATATGTGCCTGGTCAGGAGCTGCTGTAAGGAAAGCTCACCATGGTAGGGACAGTGAGAAAGAGCAAGCCTGACCTTCCCCCTGCACTGGTGTCGACCAGAAGAAGAGAGGCGCTCTCGTCAATATTTGCTTTCACTGACACGCACACTCTTGCGTCACATGTTCCCAAGAAGAATAGAAATGTCATCCTGATGAGCACCAGGTGATGTCATCCTGATGAGCACCAGGTGATGTCATCCTGATGAGCACCAGGTGATGTCATCCTGATGAGCCCCCAACCCCCACCCCCCCAACCTCTCCCCCAACCCCCCAGCCTCTCCCCCAACCTCTCCCCCAACCTCTCTCCCCCCCAACCCCCCCAACCTCTGCCCCAACCTCTCTCCCCCAACCAAAATTTGTTGATGATTCCTGTTTTTTGTGGGATTTTTGGAGAATGTATCTAGAGTGGACTAATGCAAACATAAGAACAATGGATCTAGAGTAAAATATCCCTTTAACATCTCCCCCTACCCAAACAGGCAACGTGTGGCAGATAAACTTCTTCCAGTTCTCCAGCAGTGACTGTGATGTCCAGTAGGGGGCCACCTACTGCTGCAGGATTGCCCTGTAAGGCTCCAGGAGCAGAAGTGACCTGAGGCTGATGTTGCAGCCCTAACACTCACAACGGCCTGGAGAAGACTCAAGTCTGGGAGGAGAGGAATGAAAGTAAGGCTGAATGAGGCTGGTGTGCGGGGAAGGTGCTGGTGATGTCCAATTTTGTCACCATTATGTCACCAAAGCTTTCCCAAGCTCTGCCAGGAAGATTCTCCCCCGATTCCAGGCTTGGCTGATCGCCGTCCACACCACATATGCATTATATGCAGTGTGTGTGCGCGTGCGTGCGTGTGCTTGTGCGTGCGTGCGTGCGTGCGTGCGTGCGTGCGTGCGTGCGTGCGTGCGTGTCCACTTTTTCTGGTGATTGAAGTTGAGGAGCAGTCCAGAGTGTGTACCTGTACATTGTAGACACTGAGGGCTCAACCTGGATCCCGTCTTCTGAGCTCTGTTCAAGATGAATCCCCATTTATTATGAAAACACCTCAATGCTATCACAAACACCTCAATGCTATCACAAACACCTTAATGCTATCACAAACACCTCAATGCTATCACAAACACCTTAATGCTATCACAAACACCTTAATGCTATCACAAACACCTCAATGCTATCACAAACACCTCAATGCTATCACAAACACCTCAATGCTATCACAAACACCTTAATGCTTTAACAAACACCTTAATGCTGCCATCATAGGATAATCTTTTGTCTGTATCAGTTGACAGTGAAACAGATCATCCCTGCAGATACAAGCAGGGTTGTGAAGGTTACTTAAAAAAACAAACAGATTACAGATTATCAAATTACAAATGTAATCTGTTATATATTATTTCCAAATATATTTGGAAATAATTTCCAAAGTAACTCCTCTGATAACAGGTTTGTTTTACAGTAATTTAAGGGATTACAGTTAAATGTTTTTGGCAATCAGATTATAGTAATCAGATTCCCCAAGCCGAGTACAAGTCACCTTCTGAATGTGACTACAGAAACACACTTGTGTGTAGAGCAAGTTTAACCCTCACCTGAAGATGGTTGCAACTCCAGCATCTCCTCAGAGGACCAGAAGTCATGAACAATAGAGACATGTATGTGTTTACCTATGAGTCTAGTTAGCAATTGATCAATCTATCAGTGAGTCAACCCATGATTATGATTAACAAACGAATTAATTATCCTATTGATTAACATAACACCACTAAATGGGTAAGATCAGGTAAAGATCAGGTAAAGATCAAGTAAAGATCAGGTAAAGATCAGGTAAGATCAGGTAAAGATCAAGTAAAGATCAGGTAAAGATCAGGGCCCGTATCCTTAAAGATTCTGAGAATCCTCTCAGAGAGCTCCTAACTTAACCTAAAAATTCCTTGCCAGGAGTTTTAGCTTAGAAGTGATTCCAGAACATTTTCAGTGAACTCTGAGCCAGGAATGGATGAAAAATCCTATCTTAGTGAGGGGGTGTGGTTGACCCCGTTGCTAGGTATGAGTCATCATTTCAAAAGCCGTGATTGGTTGATCCTACAAGTTTGATGAAAATGAACTTTTGGTGATAATGAGCAAAGGATGTACCCTCAAATCAATAAACATAATTATACACTCTAATCTTATGCAGACTATAATTGTAAATAATATTTCACATTCAAGAAAATATCTGGAAAATGAATAGTAAGCTGTAGGGGTTATAGCCTAACATTAGAATCTAAAATATGTGAAAACTTAAGCTCATTACACCCTGTTCAAATAATGATTTGTGTCTCATTTGCTCATATTAATATCCTAGCTGGCATATTTTGTACTTTCACTTCCATATGGACCCCATTGAAAACAAGATGGCCTATCTCAAGGGGCTGTCCTTAATGAAGTAGAAATTGCAACGTTACAACTCAGTGTGAACTTAACGAGGGTAACACAGCTCAGCTTTTAACAATGTCTGTGATTGCTGGCTGGTCTATTTATGAAGGCTTGTTAACAAATATCCTACAAACACAGAAAATGGAGAAAAAAAGGAATCGCAAGCCGAACTGGACTGAGGAGCAAGGTTTGTTGCTGGCCCAGTTGGTGAACGAACATAAAGGTATGTTACGAGGAAAATTTGGCCCAACTGTCACTAGCCAAGGCAAGAGGCGCGCCTGGGACACAATATCCCAAACAATCAATGCCTCTTTTCCACTGGTGGTGCGGACAGGCGACGATTGTGAGAAAAGGTGGTATGTGCTGCAGTCCAAGGCAAAATATGAGATTGCAGCACACAAGCGGGAATCCTCACTCACAGGTGAGCAAAATACTATGGCCTACCACATAATCTGGCAACTTGCTCCTGCTGGCAAAGTTAATTTACATGCCTAAGTACTGTGTTCATTGACTGTTTCTTTCTAGGGGGTGGACCACCTGCAAAGCGGCTGTCCCAGGTGGCCGACACTGTCTTTCAAGTCCTGGGACACTCTGAGGTCAGTGTCACCGGGCTGCCAACAGGCATTGACACGTCAATGATGCAGGCCCTTGAAATGCAGCAAAGGTAGGACACAGGGTTATTCATATCAACAGTGTTTATTCATTGCAGAAGCCATTTCATGTGTTATCCATGCTCATTGTATTAAATTAATTTAATCAAAACAATAATTAAACTAGGCCTATGTATTTCTGTAGCATGGAGCCATCACAAGAACCGGGCCCATCAAGTTTGCCGCCTGAACCATCTGCAGCTGCTACTCAGGATAGCCCGGCGGATCAAACACCATTCCCATCCGCAGCACCTGCTCCGTCAGCATCCCTGCTGGAGAGAAGATTGCAACTCACAATTGATGTGTTTGAACAACAAAAAAAAGTCCTTTCCCTTCAGGAGGAGTACTACCGCCTTAAAATTGAACACCTAAAAAATAAACCATTTAGAGATTGTGTTCTGTGTCTTGCATTTAACAATTGCAGGTGATGTGCAGTAAAACTGTGGTAGTTCTTAATACCATCACAAGTTCTCAAATGACATGGGGCTACAGCTTGCCTGAAATGTAAATTTGTGAAGTTTGGCT
>NC_139668.1:20706363-20728863 GCF_951799395.1 Argentina silus
TTATGGAACACACACACACACACACACACACACACACACACACACACACACACACACATACACACACACACACACACAGCAGCTCTCTCTCTCCCTCTCTCTCTGTCTCTCTCTGTCTCTCTCTCCCTCCCTCTTTCTCTCTCCCTCCCTCTCCCTCTCCCTCCCTCTTTCTCTCTCTCTCTCTCTCTCTCTCTCCCTCTCCCTCTTTCTCTCTCCCTCCCTCCCTCCCTCCCTCCCTCCCTCCCTAGGATTATAGTGGTTAACTACTGCAGTATTATGTAACACTGCTGACTAGTGTGTGTGTGTGTGTGTGTGTGTGTGTGTGTGTGTGTGTGTGTGTGTGTGTGTGTGTGTGTGTGTGTGATATTCATGCAGTTTTAATTGTGCCCTCCAGTACAGCCAATCAGAGGAGAGGACCCCCTCTCTACCCGCACACACACACACACACCACACACACACACACCACACACACACACACCACACCACACACACCACACACACACACCACACACACACCACACACCACACACACACACACCACACACACACCACACACACACCACACCACACACACCACACACACACCACACACACACACACCACACACCACACACACACACACACACACACACACACACACACACACACACACCACACACACACCACACACACACCACACCACACACACACACACACACACCACACACACACACACACACCACACACACACACACACACACACACACACACACCACACACACACCACACACCACACACACACACACCACACACACACCACACACACACCACACCACACACACCACACACACACACCACACACACACCACACACCACACACACACACACCACACACACACCACACACACACCACACCACACACACCACACACACACCACACACACACACACCACACACCACACACACACACACACACACACCACACACATACACACACACACACACACACACACACACCACACACCACACCACACACACACACACACACACCACACACACACACACACACCACACACACACACACACACACACCACACACACACCACACACACACACCACACACACACACCCACACACATTCACACACACACCCACACCACACACACACCACACACACACCACACACACACACCACACACACACGTGTGTGTGTGTGTGTTGGGGGGGGGGGGGGGGGGGTTGTGTGTGTGTGTGTGTGTGTGTGTGTTGGGGGGGGGGGGGTTGTGTGTGTGTGTGTGTGTGTGTGTGTGTGTGTGTGTGTTGGGGGGGGGGGGGGGGGGGGGGTTGACTGAGTCATAGCATCTTCCCAGCAGCAGGAGTGGGTGGAGGACATTTAATACCTCATCCTAGCAGAGTACACACACACACACACACACACGCATATATATAAACGCATACATATACACACACATATACATACATACACACGTAATACTCCCTTTATTACAACACTATACTAATACTGGTAATACTCCCTTTATTACAACACTATACTAATACTGGGTAATACTCCCTTTATTACAACACTATACTAATACTGGGTAATACTCCCTTTATTACAACACTATACTAATACTGGGTAATACTCCCTTTATTACAACACTATACTAATACTGGGTAATACTCCCTTTATTACAACACTATACTAATACTGGGTCGGGCCTCCCTTTGTTCTCAAAACAGCCTCAATTCTTCGTGACATTGAATCCACAAGATGTTGGAAACATTCCTTTGAGATTCTGGTCCATGATGACATGATTGCATCACATAATTCCTGCAGATTTCTCAGGTCTTTCAAGCTGTGAATCTCGTTCTACCACATCCCAAAGGTGTTCTATTGGATTCAGATCCGGTGACTGGGAAGAACTGAAGAACACTGAACTCATTGTCATGTTCATGAAACCAGTTTGAGACGACTTTTGCTTTGTTACATGGTCATTATCATGCTGGAAGGAGCCATTAGAAGATGGGTCAATTGTGGCCATGAAGGGATGCACATGGTCAGCAACAACACTCAAATAGGCTGTGGCATTCAAGAGATGATTGATTGGTATTAACGGGCCCAAAGTGTGCCAAGAAAACATTCCCCACACCGTTCCACCACCTCCACCATGAGAAGGTGTCCAGGTGTTCCTCCACCATGAGAAGGTGTACAGGTGTTCCTCCACCATGAGAAGGTGTACAGGTGTTCCTCCACCTCCACCATGAGAAGGTGTACAGGTGTTCCTCCACCATGAGAAGGGAGAGAGGGGGAGGGATGGAGGGAGAGAGGGAGGGGGAGGGGAGACTGCAGTGGTGGCATCAAAGAGATTGACCTCTTTGATGCTCTGATTGTGACTGGCCCCCCTCTCCCTCCTCCCTCCCTCCCTCCCCCCCTCTCCCTCCCTCCCCCTCCTCCCTCCTCCCTCCCTCCCTCCCCCTCTCTCTCCTCCCTCCCTCCTCCCTCCTCCTCCCTCACTCCCTGCCTCCCTCCCCCTCTCTCTCCTCCCTCCCTCTCCCTCCCTCTCCCTCCCTCCCTCCCTCTCCCTCTCCCTCTCCCTCCTCCTCCCTCTCCCTCTCCCTCCTCCTCCCTCCCCCTCTCTCTCCTCTCTCTCTCCTCCCTCCCTCTCCCTCTCTCCCTCCCTCCCTCCCTCTCCCTCTCCCTCTCCCTCTCCCTCTCCCTCTCCCTCCTCCTCCCTCCCCCTCTCTCTCCTCTCTCTCTCCTCCCTCCCTCCTATGGTCAGTGTTTCCTGCTCTGAGCTCCAGTCTCAGTATTGTTCTGTGTGTCTGACCTGGTGGGAACCGACACTCACACTCACACTCACACTCACACACACACACACACACACACACACACACACACACACACACACTCACACACACACACACACGTCTTTATTTACTAGAACCTGAGTTCCTGTCGGTCTGCTAACCTCTGCCTCTCTCAGACAAATGGTCACGTTCTCCCTCAGATTTACACTGTGTGTGTGTGTGTGTGTGTGTGTGTGTGTGTGTGTGTGTGTGTGTGTGTGTGTCCGGTGGTCCAGATGAACAAAAACAGGTTTTTCTGGGCGCTGTAACCGTAACAACCTGGAACAGGAAGTGGTGTGTGAATGACTGGTCATGTGATGTGGTAGACAGGAAGTGGTGTCATTGGGGAACAGAGGCGCCCCGGTCAGGGGTCAGGGGTCATGGTCATGGTCATGACCAGGGCTGTAGGCCAGGTTAGGGTCTGGTTCACATTCATACTGAACATTCAGACCTCCCCCCCTCCCTCTCTCCCCCCCTCCCTCCCCCTCCTGTGAATGTTTAACAGACTTCATGTCTGATGTGAGAGACGGCAGGCCTGTCAACAATAAACACACACTCACACACACACACACTCACACACACACTCACACTCACACACACACACACACTCACACTCACACACACTCACACACACACTCACACACAATACTCACACACAATACACACACACTCACACACAATACTCACACACAATACACACACACTCACACTCACACACACTCACACACAAACACTGTCATCGTGCGGTGACCAGGATTACAGAGCAGCGTGTCTCCAGACAGTCTGACTAAGAACTAATCTACATATACCTGGACACAAGCTGTTCAGCTGTGTGTGTGTGTGCGTGTGTGAGCGTGTGTGTCTGTATGTGTGTTTGTGTCCCTCCCCCCTCTCCCCTCCCTCCCCCCTCTCCCCTACCACCCACCGCGCTGTGTCCAATTGCTAGCTTTTCACTTGCGTAGCTGGTTAGCGTAGCTGGTTAGTTTACACCTTGATGAGGCCTTGGTGACGTGTCCTTGGTGACGAGGCCTTGGTGACGTGTCCTTGGTGACGTGTCCTTGGTGACGTGTCCTTGGTGACGAGGCCTTGTTGATGTGTCCTTGGTGACGTGGCCTTGGTGACGTGTCCTTGGTGACGTGGCCTTGGTGACGTGGCCTTGGTGACGTGTCCTTGGTGACGTGGCCTTGGTGACGTGTCCTTGGTGACGTGTCCTTGGTGACGTGTCCTTGGTGACGTGTCTGTCTGCTGAGGTAATTGATGTGTTTGTTGTTCTGCTGGGAGACGCTGTGATTGGCTGACTAGCACACTGTGTGAGGCCACCGCAGGTGAAACAGGTGTCTAATGATAGATAGGTTGGTGTGTTGTGGTCAGTAGTCAGGGTTTGTTGTGGTCAGTAGTCAGGGTTTTTTGTGGTCAGTAGTCAGGGTTTGTTGTGGTCAGTAGTCAGGGTTTTTTGTGGTCAGTAGTCAGGGTTTGTTGTGGTCAGTAGTCAGGGTTTTTTGTGGTCAGTAGTCAGGGTTTGTTGTGGTCAGTAGTCAGGGTTTTTTGTGGTCAGTAGTCAGGGTCTGTTGTGGTCAGTAGTGGGGGTCTGTTGTGGTCAGTAGTCAGGGTTTGTTGTGGTCAGTAGTGGGGGTCTGTTGTGGTCAGTAGTCAGGGTTTGTTGTGGTCAGTGGTGGGGGTTTGTTGTGGTCAGTAGTCAGGGTCTGTTGTGGTCAGAGTTCTACATGGAACCCAAAAGGACCAAATATGTTGTGCTGTGTTGATGGAACCCTGGTGTGTGTGTGTGCGTGTATGTGTGCGTGTGCGCGTGCGTGTGCGTGTGCGTGTGCGCGTGCGTGTGTTGGAGCAGGTCAGAGTTGAAGGTTGTTGGAGACTGCAGGGTAGCAGTGCTGCGTCTGCCTCTGTTCAGTATTGATGAGGTGAGATATTGATTATTAATATTCCATCCAGTCCTGAGACAGAAGAGGACTGTTCTGATCTCACTATGTCTCTGGTCCCGTCCTGCATCTCTGTGGCCAATACTAACCTGTGTGTGTGTGTGTGTGTGTGTGTGTGTGTGTGTGTGGGGCCTCCACCAGAGTCTCATGAGGATTATTAGATTAGATTCAACTTTATTGTCATTGTGCAGAGTACAAGTACAGAGACAACGAAATGTTATGACCTATGGAATACACACACACCCACACACACAAACCGCTCTAGGCATCTGGCTACACACACTGATGTGTACGGCCAGAGAGGGCAGTGTGCCTGCTCCAGAGGATTACCCTGCCTGGCCTGGCGCCAGCTGACCTTTGACCTCCAGGTGCCAGCTGGACACACAGGTCACATCCTGTCTGAGACAGGTCACATCCTGTCTGAGCCGCTCTGCGGATTCTGGGATTAACTAGTCTGATGTTGTTGTTGATGTTGTTGTTGTTGTTGATGTTGTTGATGTTGAGTAGAAATACTCAGTCAATAACAAGAACAATGTACCTGGCTGGTGGAGGCCAGGGGAGGCTGGTGGAGGCCAGGGAAGGCTGGTGGAGGCCAGGGGAGGCCGGTGCAGGCCTCTCTCTCTCTCTCTCTCTCTCTCTGTCTAATGTGATAAGAGAGAAGAGCAGTACTACAGACTGTTTTACCTGTGTATTCTAACCCTAACTGTGTGTGTGTGTGTGTGTGTGTGTGTGTGCTGCCCCCTAGGTCTGCCGGAGCAGTACTACAGTCTCACGTGGTTCCTGAGCCCCATCCTGGGCCTGATGTTCACGCCTCTGATTGGCTCGGCCAGCGACCGCTGCACCCTGCCCTGGGGCCGCAGACGACCCTTCATCCTGGCGCTCTGCGTGGGCACCCTGCTGGGGGTCGCCCTGTTCCTCAACGGATCCCTGATGGGTGAGGAGGAGGGGGAGGAGGGAGGGGCGGAGGGAGGGGCGGGGGGGGTGGGAGGGAGAGAGAGAGAATGTGTGTGTCTGTGCTGATATGTGCGGTGAGAGCTGTGTGTGTGTGTGTGTGTGTGTGTGTGTGTGTGTGTGTGTGTGTGTGTGTGTGTGTGTGTGTGTGTGTGTGTGTGTGTGTGTGTGAACCCTGTCAGTCTCTATGACATGGGAAAGGTTTAGGAACCAGTTCACAGGGGAGAGTTTCCTGTTGACACCTTCACGCCTCTGGACCTGCTTCCTGTCTGGACCCTCACGCAGGGCCGCTCCATTGTCACAAGAAAGCCTGACTACACACACACACACACACACACACACACAGAGAGGGGTGTCCCGGGGTGTTTAGGAGTGCAGGTGGACCGGGTGGTGATGACGGTCAGTAGTGGAGGTCTGTTGTGGTCAGTAGTCAGGGTTTGTTTTGGTCAGTAGTCAGGGTTTGTTGTGGTCAGTAGTGGGGGTTTGTTGTGGTCAGTAGTGGAGGTCTGTTTTGGTCAGTAGTCAGGGTCTGTTGTGGTCAGTAGTGGGGGTTTGTTGTGGTCAGTAGTCAGGGTCTGTTGTGGTCAGAGTTCTACATGGAACCCAAAAGGACCAAATATGTTGTGCTGTGTTGATGGAACCCTGGTGTGTGTGTGTGTGTGTGTGTGTGTGTGTGTGTGTGTGTGTGTGTGTGTGTGTGTGTGTGTGTGTGTGTGTGTGTGTGTGTGTGTGTGTGTGTGTGTTGGAGCAGGTCAGAGTTGAAGGTTGTTGGAGGCTGCAGGGTAGCAGTGCTGCGTCTGCCTCTGTTCAGTATTGATGAGGTGAGATATTGATTATTAATATTCCATCCAGTCCTGAGACAGAAGAGGACTGTTCTGATCTCACTATGTCTCTGGTCCCGTCCTGCATCTCTGTGGCCAATACTAACCTGTGTGTGTGTGTGTGTGTGTGTGTGTGTGTGTGTGAACAGACCTTTGGGTAAGACAAGGTCATGGCTCAGACCAGACCCAAAGGCACAGAGCACTCAAACCACGCAAAGCATTCTGGGAAATGTGCTATAACCTGAGGGGTGTGTGTGTGTGTGTGTGTGTGTGTGTGTGTGATTGAGACAGTGCCCCAAATGTAACATGATCATGTAATCATTGATTTGCATGTGTGAATGCAGTGGTGTGTGTCCAGTCAATACAGCGTGTGTGCGTGCGTGTGCGTGTGCGTGTGCATTGTTGATCATGTCTCTGCTATCATGCTAACACTAGCATGGCCGTGTCTCAATTCTTACAAACATGATTCCTGTCCTCCTCACCGCTTCCTCCTCAGAGAGGAGGGAGGAGATGAGGTTCCCCCTCAGAGAGGAGGGAGGGAGGAGATGAGGTTCCTCCTCAGAGAGGAGGGAGGGAGGAGATGAGGTTCCCCCTCAGGAGGGAGGGAGGGAGGAGATGAGGTTCCCCCTCAGAGAGGAGGGAGGAGATGAGGTTCCCCCTCAGAGAGGAGGGAGGGAGGAGATGAGGTTCCCCCTCAGGATGGAGGGAGGGAGGAGATGAGGTTCCCCCTCAGGAGGGAGGGAGGGAGGAAGGAGATGAGGTTCCCCCTCAGGATGGAGGGAGGGAGGAGATGAGGTTCCCCCTCAGAGAGAAGGGAGGGAGGAGATGAGGTTCCCCCTCAGAGAGGAGGCCTCTGAACGTTCTCCCGCTCTGCTACCATGCTAACACTGGCCTTTCTCCCATGATGCACCAGGGCTGGCCCTCGGGGACGTACCGAACAGCCAGCCAATCGGCATCGTGCTGACGGTGCTGGGCGTGGTGGTGCTGGACTTCTGTGCGGACGCCACGGAGGGACCAATCAGAGCCTACCTCCTGGACGTGGCGGACACGGAGGAGCAGGACATGGCCCTGAACATCCACGCCTTCTCCTCTGGTACGACACTCTAGCTTAGCCTAGCCTAGCCTAGCCTTCTCCTCTGGTACGACACTCTAGCTTAGCCTAGCCTAGCCTAGCCTTCTCCTCTGGTACGACACTCTAGCTTAGCCTAGCCTAGCCTAGCCTTCTCCTCTGGTACGACACTCTAGCTTAGCTAAGTATTTGACGGCAAATTGAAGAAAGGCATTGAACTACAAAAACGTTGGTGTTTTATTCTGCAATCCAACAGATCATTTAAAATCATTGCTGTGTGTGTGTGTGTGTGTGTGTGTGTGTGTGTGTGTGTGTGTGTGTGTATATATTCCAGGTCTAGGGGGAGCAGTGGGCTATGCGCTGGGCGGTTTGAACTGGACACACACCTTCCTGGGTTCCATCTTCAAGTCTCAGGAGCAGATTCTGTTTGTGTTTGCGGCCATCTTGTTTACGGGGTCGGTGATCCTGCACCTGCTGAGCATCGAGGAGCAGCAGTACAGCCCCCTGCAGGACCGGCTGGACGAGGACAACGACACAGCCTCCTCCACTGCTAACGCAGCTAACGCTAAGGTAGGCTAACGCTAAGGTAGGCTAACGCTACAGTCGGCTAACACTAGCCCGCTGGGCGCCCACCGCGAGCTAACCCTAATTATTAAGAAAATGTACACTCACCCAGCCCTTTATTACAACACTATAGTAATACTGGGTAATACTCCCTTTATTACAACACTATACTAATACTGGGTAATACTCCCTTTATTACAACACTATACTAATACTGGGTAATACTCCCTTTATTACAACACTATACTAATACTGGGTAATACTCCCTTTATTACAGGTGAGTGTAAGTGATGTTTTATTATAAACATTGTTATTGATATTATTTTTATTCTCCAGTTGAACGGCAGCCTCCATGGCCACGCCCCCCAGCTGGAGCTGATTGGAGAGGATGACCCCTATGACCCCTACGACGACAACCAATCGCAGCGCGGCGTGGACATGGACTTCCTGGATGTGGAGATGGTGCGCAGCAAGAGTGACTCGGTGCTCGCCATGTCCGACGACCACGACCACCTGGACTTCCTGCGCCACCTGGAGCCCTCCATCTTCGCCGACCGCCTGTCGTCCAATCCCGGTTCTCCTCCTCGCCGCAGCAGCAGCGCGGGCAGCCACGCCGACCTCCTGAGGACCAATCGAATCAGCCGCCTGTCGGCGTTCCTGGCAGAGGTGGAGCGGGATGGCGAGGGGGAGGAGGCGCTGCTCAACAACCAGCTGAACGCCAAGACCGCCAATGGACTGGCCAATGGGCTGGGAGGGGGAGGGGCCAGGGGAGGGGCTGAAGGAGGGGCACGCATGGGCATGAAGGTACACGCACAGACACACACACACACACACACACACACCAGGGTTCTACATACACACACACAGCGTTATTTAATGTATATCGGAATAATGATTGTTTTCCAAGACACTTTCGATAAAGTTTGTTTGGATGTAGCAGGTGTTAATAAAGTTTGTTTGGATGTAGCAGGTGTCGTCCAGCACCAGCGCGTCGGGGCGTCGGCGTCACACCTTCTACCGCCAGCCGTCCTGCACCTTCTCCTACTACGGCCGCGTGGGCGCCCACCGCTACCGCTACCGCCGGGCCAACGCCGCGCTGCTCATCAAGCCGTCCCGCAGCATGAACGACATCTACGAGCTGCAGCCCAGGGGGCGGGGCGCCGCCAGGGGGCGGAGCCAGCGGACACGCCACCAGAGCGGGACCACGGCGTGGAGCAGCGGTGACACGGAGAGCGAGGAGGGGGAGACGGAGACCACGGTGCGTCTGCTCTGGCTGTCCATGCTGAAGATGCCCCCCGAGCTGCTGCGTCTGTGCGTCTGCCACCTGCTCACATGGTTCTCCATCATCGCTGAGGCCGTCTTCTACACAGACTTCATGGGCCAGGTCATCTACCACGGAGACCCCACGGTAAGAACTACAACTACCATCATACACCACAATCTAGCCAGGTCATCTACCACGGAGACCCCACGGTAAGAACTACAACTACCATCATACACCACAATCTAGCCAGGTCATCTACCACGGAGACCCCACGGTAAGAACTACAACTACCATCATACACCAAGGGAGGGGGCTCACCTGTCTTTCTCCGGTGGGCTTTGAGCTGATGTCCGGTCAGGGAGGATGTTGTTGTTTGGAACTGAATAACTGAATTTCGCCGCGGTGACCTGAGGTTTCAACAGACTTACCTGCTCCTTTAAACCATACTTAACCATCATCTCCTCCTCCTCCTCTCCCTCTCCCCCTCCTCCTCTCTTCCTTCTCCTCCTCTCCCCTCTCCTCCTCCTCTCTCCTCCTCTCCTCCTTCTCCTCTCTCCTCCTCCTTCTACTCCTCTCCCCTCTCCTCCTCTCTCTCCTCCTCCTCCTCTCTCCTCCTCCTCTCTCTCCTCCTCCTCCTCTCTCCTCCTCCTCTCCCCTCTCCTCCTCTCCTCCTTCTCCTCCTCTCCCCTCTCCTCCTCTCTCTCCTCCTCCTTCTCCTCCTCTCCCCTCTCCTCCTCCTTCTCCTCCTCCTCTCCCTCTCTCCTCCTCCTTCTCCTCCTCTCCCCCTCCTCCTCTCTTCCTTCTCCTCCTCTCCTCCTCTCTCTCCTCCTCCTCTCTCCTCCTCTCCTCCTTCTCCTCTCTCCTCCTCCTTCTACTCCTCTCCCCTCTCCTCCTCCTTCTCCTCCTCCTCTCCCTCTCTCCTCCTCCTCCTCCTCCTCCTTCTCCTCCTCTCCCTCCTCCTCCTCTCCCTCCTCCTCCTCCTCCTCCTCCTCTAGGCTGCTGCTAACTCCACTGCTCTGCATAACTACCATAAAGGAGTCCAGATGGGCTGCTGGGGTCTGGTCATATACGCCATGACTGCTGCTATCTGCTCAGGTACACACACACACACACACACACACACACACACACACACACACACACACACACACACACACACACACACACACACACACAGGTCTGTAACAGCTCCTGTCTCCTCAGCTCTGCTCCAGAAGTACCTGGACAACTTTGACCTCAGCATCAAGGTCATCTACATCCTGGGAACGCTGGGCTTCTCCATAGGAACCGCCGTCATGGCGATGTTCCCCAACGTCTACGTCACCATGGTGATGATCAGCAGCATGGGCATCATCTCCATGAGCATCTCCTACTGCCCCTACGCTCTGCTGGGCCAGTACCACGAGATGAAGGAGGTGAGACCCTACACCCTACACACCCTACACCCTACACACACTACACACCCTACACCCTACACACACTACACCCCCTACACACTACACCCCCTACCCTACACCCTACACCCTACACACACTACACACCCTACACCCTACACACACTACACCCCCTACCCTACACCCTACACACCCTACACCCTACACACACTACACCCCCTACCCTACACACTACACCCCCTACACACTACACACCCTACACCCTAAACACCCCCTACACCCCCTACCCTACACACCACACCCCCTACACCCTACACAACCTACACCCCCTACACCCTACACACTACACCCCCTACACACTACACCCCCTACCCTACACCCTACACACCCTACACACACTACACCCCCTACACACTACACCCCCTACCCTACACCCTACACACTACACCCCCTACACACTACACACCCTACACCCTAAACACCCCCTACACCCCCTACCCTACACACCACACCCCCTACACCCTACACAACCTACACCCCCTACACCCTACACACTACACCCCCTACACACTACACCCCCCTACCCTACACCCTACACACACTACACCCTACACACTACACCCCCTACACACCCTACACACTACACCCCCTACACCCCCTACCCTACACACCACACCCTACACAACCTACACCCCCTACACCCTACACCCCCTACACCCTACACACTACACCCCCTACACACTACACCCCCTACACACTACACCCCCTACACCCTACACCCCCTACACCCTACACACCACACCCCCTACACCCTACACACACTACACCCTACACACCCTACACACTATACACCCTACACACCTACCCCCTACACACTATACACACTACACACACTACACACCCTCCACCCTCCACCCTACTCCCTACACACCCTCCACCCTCCACCCTACTCTCTACTGTCCTACTGATGACCTGTTCCAACTGACTGTCAGTCCTGTTGCCATCAGGTTGATATGGTTACAAGATTCAAGATTCTTTATTTGTCACGTTCATACAAGTATACAGTGAAATGCAAAAGTGACAGTGCCACAGAGTAGGGCAACAATAAGTTTTAAAATAGAATAAAATAGAAATAGAAGTACTACAAAATACACATTATGGACAGTATAAACAGTATAAGCAGTGCAATATAAACAGCAGATGGATGATTATGTGTGTGCATATGTGTTAAGATGACAGTGCATGTGTGAGTGACTTGAGGGGGGCACTGGTGGGGTCATCGTTGATGATCCTGATGGCATGGGGGAAGAAACTCAGCCTTAGCCTCTCTGTTCTTGCTGCATGACAGCGAAGGCGTTTTCCTGACCGCAGCAGCTGGAACAGTCAGTTTTTCGGGTGGTGAGGGTCCTTCATTATCCTGTAGGCTCTGGTCCTACACCTCCTGGTGTACAGGACATGGAGGGGGGGGGTTGGAGCTCCCATGGTCTTTTCTGCCAGGCGTACCACCCTTTGCAGAGCTCGCCTGTCCTGGGCCGTGCTGTTACCGTACCAGACGGTGATGTTGCCAGCCAGGATGCTCTCCACAGCTCCAGAGTAGAAGGACTGAAGGATCCTCCGGGAGACTTTGAATTTCCTCAGCTGCCTGAGATGGAACAGGCGCTGCCTTGCCTTTCCCACCAGAGAACTGATGTGGGTAGTCCAGGTCAGGTCTTCTGAGATGTGGACTCCCAGGTATTTAAAACTGCTCACCCTGTCCACAGCAGTCCCTCCGATGTCCAGCGGTGTGTAGGCCCTTAGTTGTTGTGCTCTCCCGAAGTCCACAATCAGCTCTTTTGTCTTGGAGACATTCAGGATGAGGCTGTTCTCCTGACACCAGAGTGACAGGTCCGCCACCTCGTCCAGGTAGCCTTTCTCATTGTTGTCAGAGATCAGCCCCACCACAACTGTGTCGTCTGCAAACTTAATGGTGGAGTTTTCGCTGGACTTAGCCACACAGTCGTGGGTGTACAGGGAGTAGAGGAGGGGACTAAGGACGCAGCCCTGGGGGGACCCTGTGCTCAGTGTGAGTGAGCTGGAGGTGTGTCTACCCACCCTGACCACCTGTGGCCTGGCCGTCAGGAAGTCCAGGATCCAGGCACACAGGGGAATGTTCAGTCCTAAACCAATCATCTTATCAGCCAGTCTGGTGGGGACTATGGTATTGAACGCTGAGCTGTAATCTATAAACAGCATTCTCACATAGCCCCCCTTCTGACTGTCAAGGTGAGAGAGAGTGGTGTGGAGGACCTGGGAAACTGCATCGTCTGTAGATCTGTTTCGGAGGGAGGGAGGAGCTGATGTATTCCTTAATCAGCCTCTCAAAGCACTTCATGACCACTGAGGTTAGAGCCACGGGTCTGTAGTCATTTAAGCAGGCTGGGGAGGTGATCTTGGGCACAGGGACGATGGAGGATCTTTTAAAACAGGTGGGAACTACTGAATTTGCCAGTTACATAACATGTTTGATTAAAAATCTGACACCCTGTCCCACCCTGTCACCCCCCCCCCCCCCAGTACATCCACCACAGCCCTGGGAACTCCCGCCGGGGGTTCGGTATCGACTGTGCCATCCTGTCATGCCAGGTCTACATCTCCCAGATCCTGGTGGCGTCGGCGTTGGGGGCGGCGGTGGACGCCACAGGCAGCGTCCGCGTCATCCCTGTGGTCGCCTCCGGGGGCTCCTTCCTGGGCTTCCTCACCGCCTGCTTCCTGGTCATCTACCCGGCCCACGGCGGGGGGGGCGGGGCCCAGCACAAGGCCCTGGCGGGGTCCACCTCCGCGACGGAGAAGGCGAGCGTCCTCAGACTCTCACGCACCGCCACCGCCACCGCCTGCCGGGTGGAGTGTGAGTCAACGCTGTGATTGGTCGGGGGTCAGGGACACCACTGGACACACACACACACACACACACACACACTGGACACACACACACACTGTTACCGTAGCAACGTGATGACAACGACGATGATATCACCCACAACTAACTAACTGACATCACCTCCCGCCCCGAGACTGTTGCATGCTGGGAGCTGATGTTGGGGGACCAGGGGGCCAAACGGTGCTGCTGGCCTCATCCAGGCGCTGTCCCTCTCAGAGCCTCCAGGGGGCGTCTGACCGCGACAGGACAATTCAGGGGTTGAACACTTAACGTCCATTAACGTGCTGGACAGACAGACAGACAGGCAGGCAGGCAGGCAGGCAGGCAGGCAGGCAGGCAGGCAGACAGACAGAACTCAGCGGGTTAACCGGACGGCCAGGCTACAGTCTAAGAGACAGAAGAATCATCTAATAAGTGAATCATTTGAAAATCTTCCTTTTGATTGAACTGGTTTATTAAGTGATTTGTTTTTATTTTTGTTTTGACTCGATGTCTCAAGAAGAAGACCATGTGGTTGTGGGGGGGGGGGGCTCACCGTCCGGCTGCAGAAGCTTTAACAGTTCAGGTGGAAGGTGGAGGGGTCAGAGTTCAGGACAGGTCTGGAGGCGGGACTAAACACACACACACACACACACACACACACACACACAGACCGCCACTAAATGATATCGATCCGGATAGTTCTGCTCGCGTGGCGCGGGGGGCTCCAGCCGGGGGGTTGGGGGGGCGCTGACCGTCCTCATTCAACGACTGGCTGCACCTGAAAACGTCCAAAATCGGGTTTGAATAAAGGTGAACTCTGTGGTGACATCACAGCAGACCTCCCACCGAGCCTTTTAACGCAGACGCAGGATTTTCCGGATCGCACCACAGACATGAGCAGTCTCCCTCCCCCCGCCGAGCAGTCTCCCTCCCCGCTGAGCAGTCTCCCTCCCCCCGCCGAGCAGTCTCCCTCCCTGCTGAGCAGTCTCCCTCTCCCCGCCGAGCAGTCTCCCTCCCCCCGCCGAGCCTCCCACTGAAACCACCAGACCTCCAACACGCCTCAACCGCACGGAGCAGTCGGGGGGGGGGGTTTGTCAGTGACAGGTGTGTATGTGGGGGGGGGGGGGTGTTTGTCAGTGACAGGTGTGTATGGGGGGGGGGGGGGGGGGGTGTTTGTCAGTGACAGGTGTGTGGGGGGGGGGGGGGAAATCAGTGAAAGGTGTGTGTGGGGGGTATCAGTGACAGGTGTGTGTGTGTGTGTGGGGGGGGGGGGGTCTCGGACAGGACAGGACCGCACGGTGGGGGGCAGCAGCAACTCAGCAGGAGGTCACGTCTTCTCCCACCGCTCCAGCTGGGGTGCTTCCCCTGCAGCGCCCCTGCTGGTGGGAGGCTGCAGTGGCAGTCAGACCCGTCCTCTAGGGGAGGGTGGTGTCCCTCTGGAATGTCAGTCTCCTGTTTCCTGTCTCTCACCTGTCAGTACTGGTCCAGCTGAGGTCCCCCCCCCCCCCCCTAACCCTAACCCCCCCCCCCCAGGGCATTAACACTGATGGACACACTTTAACTACATGTTGAAATCAGAGTCTTCAGGCTGGGAGGAGGGTCAGAGGCCTACATACCAAACACGAGGAGGAGGAGGAGAAGAAGGAGAAGGAGAAGGAGAAGAAGGAGAAGGAGGAGCTTCTTTGTCTCGTGTTCACAGATTGTGTCACTGCACAGTTTGAGCTCTTGTTGTTGTTTAAGGATGTTCTAATGCTGGTTAGATGTTTCATATGGGAGTGCCTGCAGAGAGGGGGGGGGGGGGGGTGAGAGGGTGAGGAGAGTCATCGTCCCACCCAACCCCACCCCACCCAACCCCACCCCACCCAACCCCACCCCACCCAACCCCACCCCACCCAACCCCAACCCACCCAACCCCAACCCACCCACCCCACCCCACCCAACCCCACCCCACCCAACCCCACCCCACCCAACCCCAACCCACCCAACCCACTTTGGCAGAACTTAAACTGTGCAGGAATTCAAGTTGATTCTTTTCCTTCCAGATAGAACTTGTATTTTATTTTTCTAACTGAATGAGGCAGGTCAAAGGTCATGAGTCTGTTATTCTACGTACTGGTAGTCTGTTTACATGAACACCTGCCCGCTGCATGCCAGGCTGGCACAGTGCTCTTAGACAGCCTAGCTGATGCTAACGCTAGCCTGGTAAAGCCTTGTCTCTCTGGCTCTGCACTCTGACAGCGTCTCCATTCTGGCTCTGCACTCTGACAGCGTCTCCATTCTGGCTCTGCACTCTGACAGCGTCTCCATTCTGGCTCTGCACTCTGACAGCGTCTCCATTCTGGCTCTGCGTGCCCTAGACTGGTTGCATCCTTGGGTAGGGGGCTCGGTAGAGCCACGGTGAAACTGACTGGGGTAAACGTCCAGCTGGTCTGTTACAGGACGTTGAGCGTAATGCTAGTCTGTTACATGGAGATCCTGCTGGTTACTATAGTTACTACGCTGGTGAAGGCTTTATAGTCCTATAGGTCAAAGACCTGTTGACCCAGAACCTAGTCAGGCTGTCTGGGTCCTAGGGCTGGGGCTGGGTCCTAGGGCTGGGGCTGGGTCCTGGGGCTGGGTCTGGGTCCTAGGGCTGGGTCTGGGTCCGGGTCCTAGGGCTGGGGCTGGGGCTGGGGCTGGGTCCTAGGGCGGGTCTGGGTCTGGGTCCTAGGGCTGGGGCTGGGGCTGGGTCCTAGGGCTGGGTCTGGGTCCTAGGGCTGGGTCTGGGTCCTGGGGCTGGGTCTGGGTCTGGGTCTGGGTCCTAGGGCTGGGGCTGGGGCTGGGTCCTAGGGCTGGGTCTGGGTCTGGGTCCTAGGGCTGGGGCTGGGGCTGGGGCTGGGTCTGGGTCCTAGGGCTGGGTCCGGGTCCTAGGGCTGGGGCTGGGGCTGGGGCTGGGTCCTAGGGCTGGGGCTGCCCAGAAACTATCCAGGTTTGCTGTGTTACTGCAGGAATACGTTGCTTGACCACCTTCTGCTTCCTTCTGCGTGTTGGTTCTGGTTCTGGTTCTGCTGAACAGATCCAGTTGATCCCAGAGCCGCCTAGCTCAGGTAACCTCCTCTGAGCTGTTGAGAATGTCAAGAGGAGAAGAAACCAAAACTTGAAGTGAAAACAAACAAAACTAAAGCATCAAGTTTTTGACAAATCAGACGAAAGTTGCAATAATGTGTTTTCTGCCTCAGTCAGAGTGACGGTGGTGAGATGTTTGTGATGCAGGGTGGATGTGTGTCCTGGTGGAAATGAAACAACATGTACTCATAGCTGAAGCTCAGCGTCGGTGTGGCCGGGGGGGGGAACCACGGGGGGAACCACGCCTTGAATACTTGAAGTGCAACTTGAGTGTTTCTACGATGTAAGGTTTCCTGAACCTCTTTGGAATGTTTAGATAAGAGTGGCCTCTGTTCCGGAATGTTGGGATTTGAGGGAGGGGGCCGGCCGCTCGGCCTCCTGGGAGTTGTAGTCCTTTGATTCCATCAGGTGACAACATGTAAAAATCCTGAATGTAAATCTTTGTTTTGTCGTTTCATGAACAGAGGATGTGATGTTGCACAGAACTTGCACATACAAAGTTGAACAGAATCATCTTGCAAAAGAAAAAATCAAAACTGTGGATATTTATTTTTTGAGCTCTTCCTCGTTAAATGGTTTCACTTTATTTAAAAGAACAGAATATATAAATATATAAGAGATATGAGATATGAGACAGTTATATATTTACAGCTGAAATTAATGCAAGAGAGAAGCGTTAGCAGAGGACTGGAATGTGTGTGTGTGTGTGTGTGTGTGTGTGTGTCCGTAAGTGTGTGTGTGTGTGTGCGCATGTTTGCGTGCATGCATGCATGCGTGTGTGCGTGTGTGTGTGCGTGCGCGCGTGTGTGTGTGTGTGTGTGTGTGTGTGTGTGTGTGTGTGTGTGTGTGTGTGTGTGTGTGTGTGTGTGTGTGTGTGTGTGTGTGTGTGTGTGTGTGTGTGTGTGTGTGTGTGTGTGTGTGTGTGTGTGTGTGTGTGTTACCTCTACTCAGTCTGTCCTCTTCCTGTCTACACGCGGCTGGTTTACAAGACTTTCTCTTCACACAGAAACGATGACGGCTGTTTGTTTAGGATCATCTCTCATTATGGTATTATATTATAAGATATAATCATCTTATTTTTATTATTCTATTCTTAATAGAATAACCTGTTTTTATGGATGGTGGGAGTGGCCTATTTTAATGGAAATGCTTCACGGACGTCACTTAAAGGTTAGAGTGGGAAGAACAGACTGTACTGTCCTGTATGCCTTGTTACCTGAAAGTTGTACATATTTATTTTTAGTTTCTTCTGCTGCTATAAAAAGCTGATTATTTTTCTTAGTTGTTTTTTTCTATAAGGACTGTATGTCTTGTACATATGCCTGATGCTTCACATGGAGGAGGATGGAAGAACACTGTATTGAATGCACCTTTAAACAAACTCTTAATAACCAAAACGTCTCTGATGATTCTTGCTGACTGATACTGTGTGTAGCAGAGGGGGTCAGGGGTCAGGGGTCAGGCTCTGGTCTAGTGGTAGACGCTTGTGTCTTCCTCGTGGGAGACCCGGGTTCGAACCTCCCGCTTGTCACGTTTATGGATCATATGAAGAAGAAGAACACACACACACACACACACGCGCACAGAGAGGTCTCAGATCACGGTCACCTTAGATAGTCACCAGTCGCCGGGTCACATCCGACACACACCCAGTCCCAAGTGAAACCACATCAGAAGAGAGGCTGGGGGAGGTAGAAATCAGAGGGGAGGCTGGGGGAGGTAGAAATCAGAGGGGAGGCTGGGGGAGGTAGAAATCAGAGGGGAGGCTGGGGGAGGTAGAAATCAGAGGGGAGGCTGGGGGAGGTAGAAATCAGAGGGGAGGCTGGGGGAGGTAGAAATCAGAGGGGAGACTGGGGGAGGTAGAAATCAGAGGGGAGGCTGGGGGAGGTAGAAATCAGAGGGGAGGCTGGGGGAGGTAGAAATCAGAGGACGGGCTAATTGTAATGCATGGAAGGGAACACGTGTGTTTGATACCAGAGCTCATCCCGTTCCAGGCATTACAATGAGCTGTCCTCCGATTTCTACCTCCCCCAGCCTCCCCTGGTGTTCTGCCTCCCCTGGTGTTCTACCTCCCCCAGCCTCCCCTGGTGTTCTGCCTCCCCTGGTGTTCTACCTCCCGCAGCCTCCCCTGGTGTTCTACCTCCCCCAGCCTCCCCTGGTGTTCTACCTCCCCCAGCCTCCCGCAGCCTCCCCTGGTGTTCTACCTCCCGCAGCCTCCCCTGGTGTTCTACCTCCCGCAGCCTCCCCTGGTGTTCTACCTCTCCCAGCCTCCCGCAGCCTCCCCTGGTGTTCTACCTCCCGCAGCCTCCCCTGGTGTTCTACCTCCCCCAGCCTCCCGCAGCCTCCCCTGGTGTTCTACCTCCCGCAGCCTCCCCTGGTGTTCTACCTCCCCCAGCCTCCCGCAGCCTCCCCTGGTGTTCTACCTCCCGCAGCCTCCCCTGGTGTTCTGCCTCCCGCAGCCTCCCCTGGTGTTCTACCTCCCGCAGCCTCCCCTGGTGTTCTACCTCCCCCAGCCTCCCCTGAAGCACAGAGCATCACAACCTCCCTGTTCTCGCTGCTCCACCTTCACACCTGATCAGCCATGACATCACTACTCTGACATCAACGCCAGGGCACCATGACCTCACACAGCTATGACCTCACACAGCTATGACCTCATCACAGTGATGACCTCACACAGCTGCAGTCCAACCAGAGGTCTCCGTAGAGCAGAGCAGACTGGAGATACAGGACCCATTTGTTTTGGCATAAAACATGGTGTAATTTCTGACTGGTGAAACCAACATGTCCACAAATACCATCAAATACAAGCTTAGAATCTGTACTTGAACCTCCCAGTACTGTGATTGATTGACAGCTTCACTGTCCCATTACTTCCTCAGGACCCTCTATGTCCTATAGCCCCTCCTACAGGACAGAACAGAGACATAGAACCATCACACACACACACTAACACACACACACACACACACACACACACACACACACACACACATACACTCACCCAGCCCTTTATTACAGCACTATACTAATACTGGGTAATACTCCCTTTATTACAACACTATACTAATACTGGGTAATACTCCCTTTATTACAACACTATACTAATACTGGGTAATACTCCCTTTATTACAACACTATACTAATACTGGGTAATACTCCCTTTATTACAACACTATACTAATACTGGGTAATACTCCCTTTATTACAACACTATACTAATACTGGGTAATACTCCCTTTATTACAACACTATACTAATACTGGGTAATACTCCCTTTATTACAACACTATACTAATACTGGGTAGGGCCTCCCTTTGCTCTCGAAACAGCCTCAATTCTTCATGACATTGATTCCACAAGATGTTGGAAACATTCCTTTGAGATTCTGGTCCATGATGACATGATTGCATCACACAATTCCTGCAGATTTTTCAGGTCTTTCAAGCTGTGAATCTCTCGTTCTACCACATCCCAAAGGTGTTCTATTGGATTCAGATCCGGTGACTGGGAAGAACTGAAGAACACTGAACTCATTGTCATGTTCATGAAACCAGTTTGAGACGTCTTTTGCTTTGTGACATGGTGCATTATCATGCTGGAAGGAGCCATTAGAAGATGGGTCAATTGTGGCCATGAAGTGATGCACATGGTCAGCAACAACACTCAAATAGGCTGTGGCATTCAAGAGATGATTGATTGGTATTAACGGGCCCAAAGTGTGCCAAGAAAACATTCCCCACACCGTTCCACCACCTCCACCATGAGAAGGTGTACAGGTGTTCCTCCACCATGAGAAGGTGTACAGGTGTTCCTCCACCATGAGAAGGTGTACAGGTGTTCCTCCACCTCCACCATGAGATGGTGTACAGGTGTTCCACCACCTCCACCATGAGAAGGTGTACAGGTGTTCCTCCACCTCCACCATGAGAAGGTGTGTGTGTGTGTGTGTGTGTGTGTGTGTGTGTATATATATATATATACACATATACATATACACACACACCACCACCACCACCTCCACCTTCTCATGGTGGAGGTGGTGGAATGGAAGGAGGAATGATATTTAACACGTTTTTGACACCATTCCTGATTCTGTTTCATGCATTACAATGTGCCCGTCCTCTAATTTCTACCTCCACCAGCCTCCCTTGGTGAGATGTATAACCATAACCTACATCGTGTAGACAAACATTGCTTGGTTTGATAGCAGAATACTGGACTCTTTGACGATGCTGCCACCTAGCGGTATACGTGTAGAACTACAGCTCACACCGTAGTGGATAATGTCCGTTGACAGGCATTATCAGGGCGCAGTATTTAAAAACGTTTAATCTGGATCAGGATTATTCTTTTTTTGCGATCCAGGATCAGATCTATCTGGCATATTTTGAAAAAAATATGAACAGTAGAACGGATCATAGGTGACAGCCACCCTTCACACCGGCCCGGAGAATGCCACGTCATAATCGGTATTTCCAAAACCATGCATTCCTCCTCTATCCTCCTCCTCCAACCATTATGATCTATCCGACTTTCTGAGACGGGCTATTATTGTTCATTTATACGAACCTGATAAAACACCACAACTCTGAGTTCATTCACTAGACTAGTATGTCTACAAACATAGACACATTGACTTCCTGGACGTCGCTTTGGATAAAAGCGTCTGTAAGTGACTTATATATACTGTATATAGTTTCTATCTATCTATCTATACACACACACACACACACACACACACACACACACACACACACACACACACACACACACACACACACACACACACACACACACACACACACACACACACACACACACACACACACACACACACACACACACACACACACACACACACACACACACACACTAATTTAAATGTTAACTTTATAATTGGTTCAGATTTGAACCGCAGTTCAACCGCCTTTTTACCAGGAAGTTGTTCGGAGCAGCAACAGTTGGAATTGGTCCCCGCCTCCCGGTCCCCGCCTCCCGGTCCGCCCCTCCCGGTCCCCGCCTCCCGGTCCCCGCCTCCCGGTCCGCCCCTCCCGGTCCGCCCCTCCCGGTCCGCCCCTCCCGGTCCCCGGTCAGACCTCCCTCTGTCAGAGAGCCGTGGTCGGTCAGAGAGCCGTGGTCGGTGAACGGGGGTTCGCTACGGAGCTTCCAACACTTTTATCCACATTAATCTGGATTTAAACACCTTCGTTCTCCGTCATCCGGTTGACAGCGCGGAGGACGACCCACCGGGTAACTTCAGGTTAGTGACGTCCTGTCTTCTGGTTGAGCGCGTGTCACGGTGTCAAACCGACCACGCGGTGACGTCGTTCCTCTGAAACCACCGTCTTGAACCTTCAAATCAATGACGGTTCACGGTGAAACCGGGACGCTGTCCTGCTGTCAGGTCCGTGTGTGGAGGAGTCCTCTCGGGTCAGGAGAGCCCGGTTTGTCCCCGCGGGGCTGGTCCTCTGTCGGTACCGGCGTTACCAGGGTTACCTGTCACCTGTCGCTATTAATAGCTCGGTGTCACCGGCTCCGAAATACCGGAGAACCGGACTGGCCGGTGTCACACAGAGTTCAGCCGTAGACGGTGTCATGGAATGATTTGAGCCAGCTAGCTCCTCAACAATGCAACAATTATTATTATTATTATTATTATTATTA
>NC_139668.1:20736363-20743863 GCF_951799395.1 Argentina silus
GAGGGAAAGAGCTGCTAATGTCATCAACCTTCTTTTCAAAGTAGGTGACAAAGTCATCCACAGACAGTGAGGAGGGAGGAGGGGGAGGAGGTGGGTTGAGGAGTGAGGAAAATGTGGAGAACAGTTTCCTTGGGTCAGAGGCAGAGGATTGAATTTTGGAATGGTAGTAAGAAGCTTTAGCAGCTGATGCAGAGGAGGTGTAGTTGAGGAGGAGGGAGAGATAAGGTTTTAGGTCATCAGGGAGGCCAGTTTTTCTCCATTTCCTCTCAGCTGCCCGGAGCCCTATTCTACAAGCTTGCAGGGTTTCAGACAGCCAGAGAGCGCGTGGAGAGGATCGTGCCGGCCTTGAGGTCAGTGGACAGAGAGTCGAAGGATGAGGAAAGAGAGGACAGGAGGGTGGAGGAGGCTGCATCAGTGGATAGAAGGGAGAAGGATTCAACAGAGGGTTGGGAGGATAAGACAGAGGAAGAGAGAGCGGTGAGTGAGAGGGTACGCAGGTTGTGATGAGAGGATACAGTGTGGGTAGAGACTGACTGGGAGGGGGAGGATTTAAGAGGAAGGGAGAAGGATACAAAATGATGATCAGAAACTGGAAGAGGGGTAACAGTAAGGTTGGAGGTATGGGAGGATCTGGTGAAGACAAGGTTGAGCTGATTGCCTGTCTTATGAGTCGGAGGAGAGTGGGACAGGGTAAGGCCGAAGGAGGAGAGAAGGTCAAGTACTCCAGACGAGTGAAGCTTCTCCGACTGGATGTTGAAGTCACCCAGTAGTGTGAGCGGTGTGCCATCCTCAGGGAATGAGCTGAGAAGGACATCCATCTCTTCTAAGAAGTGGCCAAGCTGACCTGGGGGGGGCGATAGATAACAACAATGTGAAGTTTGACTGGGGAGGTGACAGAAACAGCATGGAATTCAAAGGAGGATATGGACAGGTGTGACAGGGGAAGGACATTATGTGACCACTTAGGTGAGATGACGAGTCCTGTTCCTCCTCCTCGACCAGAGCGTCTAGGGGAATGAGAAAAGGAGTAGGCATCAGAGAGGGCTGCCGGAGTAGCTGTGTTATCCGGTGTAATCCATGTCTCTGTGAGAGCCAGGAAGTGGAGGGACATGAAGCAGACATAGGCTGAGATAGCCTCTGCTTTCCGGACCGCTGACTGGCAGTTCCAAAGTCCTCCTGTGACAGTGAGGTCGTGGTCAGTTGAGCATGGTGGGTAGATTAGATTGGAATGGTTGTGAGGGGAGGTGTAGCGTCGATGTGTCCTCCTGAGGGATGAAAGAACAGGAATGGGGAGAAAGCACAATGTGATATTTGCCGGTATAGAGATAGAGGGTTTGTGGGCAATACAAGATGTAGCTAGCACTCAGTATAGTGAAAAAATAAACTAATAGAATAACTAATAGACATTTTTATAATAGAATAAAAATACGTAGTAGTTTGGCCTTCCTGTCTGGCCTTCCTCGATGGACTCCACAGATTGGCTCCTTCGTCTTCGTGTCAGGAGGCTGTCGCTCTGTGATCGTCAAGATAGAAATGCAGATACTGTGATTGCTGATGACTAGCAGGGTACCAGCCCCTCCCACCTGACGGCTTTCAACAGAAACTAGGTCCTGGACTGGATAACAGGCTTCACCACTCAATTCCAAATGTATTCCAAATGTATCTCTGTCTCTCTCTCTCTTTCTGTCTCTCTCCAGGTGTTCAGTCTGTCTAGAAGGTGTATTTCTGTGTTCAGGTGTTCAGTCTAGATGGCGTATCTGTATATTCAGGTGTTGAATGTCTAGCTGGTGTATCTCTGTGTTCAGGTGTTCAGCCTCAGGCCTCTCCAGGTGGTTCTTCCCTCCCAGGAAGATCAGGACCAACCGGCCGTGGACCTGGACCTGCACCTGGCCTTCCTCTGCTTCAGACCCACTCAGCTGCTACAGGTACACACACACACACTCACTCACTCATTCACACTCACTCACTCACACACTCACTCACACACTCACTCACTCACTCACTCACACACACACACACACACACACACACACACACACACACACTCACTCACTCAAGAATAAGATATGTGTTGTACACGTACAGAGAGTGTGTGTGTGTGTGTGTGTGTGTGTGTGTGTGTGTGTGTGTGTGTGTGTGTGTGTGTGTCTGGCTCTGCCTGTGTGTGTCTCTCTGTCTCTCAGGTGCTGAGCAGCCTTCTGATGGAGCAGAGGGTGGTGTTGTTCTCCAGGGACTGGGCGTGCCTCACCCTGCTGGCCCAGGGCCTGCTGCTGTTCCTGGGCCCGCTGGTGTGGCAGCACCCCCTGGTGCCCCTGCTCTCCAGACACATGCTGGACTTCCTCCAGGCCCCCACAGCCTTCCTCATGGGCTGTCACTCAGACCACTATGACGAGGTGGCCGCGGTGAGACACACACACACACACACACACACACACACACACACACACACACAGCAGTGTGTGTGACAGAGTGTGTCCCTGACAGGAGACTGATGACCTGGTTCTGGTGAACATCGATGAAGGGACCGTCACCTCCTCCTGCTCCGACAGACTGGACCTGCCAGACCTCCCCCAGAACCCCAGGGACCGCTTCACCTCGCGGTACGGCCCAGTAGAGCCAGGGAGGGTTTGTGTCAGGTAGAACAAGAGGGTTTGGGTCAGGTAGAACCAGAGGGTTTGGGTCAGGTAGAACCAGAGGGTTTGGGTCAGGTAGAACCAGGGAGCGTTCTAGAACACTGGATGGACTGGAGGTTAACAGTGTGTAGGTAACAGTGTGTAGTTAACAGTGTGTAGGTAACAGTGTGTAGTTAACAGTGTGTAGGTAACAGTGTGTAGGTAACAGTGTGTAGGTAACAGTGTGTAGGTAACAGTGTGTAGGTAACAGTGTGTAGTTAACAGTGTGTAGGTAACAGTGTGTAGGTAACAGTGTGTAGGTAACAGTGTGTAGGTAACAGTGTGTAGTTAACAGTGTGTAGTTAACAGTGTGTAGTTAACAGTGTGTAAACTGTGTAGTTAATAGTGTGTAGATAACAGACAGTCTGGGGACTAGAGGAATAGAGAGATAGAGAGATAGAGAGATAGAGGGATAGAGAGATAGAGAGATAGAGAGATAGAGGGATAGATAGATAGAGGGATAGATAGAGGAATAGAGGGATAGAGAGATAGAGAGATAGAGGGATAGATAGAGGGATAGAGAGATAGAGGGATAGATAGAGGGATAGAGAGATAGAGGGATAGAGAGATAGAGGGATAGAGAGATAGAGGGATAGATAGAGGGATAGAGAGATAGAGGGATAGATAGAGGGATAGAGAGATAGAGGGATAGAGATAGATAGAGAGATAGAGGGATAGATAGAGGGATAGATAGAGAGATAGAGGGATAGAGAGATAGGGGAAGAGAGGCAGAGACAGTTGAGCTGACCTCCATATGAGGTTGATGATGTTGGACTTTCTGTGGTCTCCATTGTTGGAGCTACTTCCTTATGGTGTATTGACATCCAATGTATTTGTGTGTGTGTCTGTGTGTCTGTGTGTCTGTGTGTGTGTTTGTCTGTGTGTCTGTGTGCGTGTGCGCGTGCGTGTGTGTGTGCAGGGTGGAGGGGCTCCAGATGCACTATGACCTGGAGGTGTGTCAGCGCGGTGTGTGTGCGGACATCAACGAGCTGAGAGGCCAGAGACGGACCTGGCAGAGACAACTCAACACACACATCCAGAACATCACCCTGGAGCTGCTGGTCAACACCTTCAGGTCAGCACACACACACACACACACACACACACACACACACACACACACACACACATACCAAACACACACACACATACACCAAACACACACACACACACACACACACACACACACACACACACACACACACACATACACCAAACACACACACATACACACACACATACCAAACACACACACACACACACACACACACACACATACACCAAACACACACATACACCAAACACATACACCAAACACACACACACACACACACACACACACACACATACCAAACACACACACACACACACACACATACACCAAACACACACACACACACACACACACACACACACCAAACACACGTACACACACACACACACACACACACAAACCAAACACACACACACCAAAAACAGACACACACCAAACACACACACTCACACACACGCACGCACACACACACACACACACACACACACACACACACACACAAACTCCCCCCCTCCCTGTCTCCCCCCCCAGGGAGGTACTGGACCACCTCAACTATGAGCACCGGGTCTTCAACAGTGAGGAGTTCCTCCAGTCCAGACAACCAGCTGACCAGCCCTTCTACCGCAAGGTAACCACCTGACCATGTCAGTAGGGTCAGTCAGTAGGGTCAGTCAGTAGGGTCAGTCAGTAGGGTCAGTCAGTAGGGTTAGTCAGTAGAGTTAGTCAGTAGGGTTAGTAGGGTTAGTCAGTAGGGTTAGTCAGTAGGGTCAGTCAGTAGGCTTAGTAGGGTTAGTCAGTAGGGTTAGTTAGTAGGGTTAGTCAGTAGGGTTAGTCAGTAGGGTTAGTTAGTAGGGTTAGTCAGTAGTGTCAGTAGGGTTAGTCAGTAGGGTCAGTCAGTAGAGTTAGTCAGTAGGGTTAGTCAGTAGGGTTAGTCAGTAGGGTCAGTAGGGTTAGTCAGTAGGGTCAGTCAGTAGGGTTAGTCAGTATGGTCAGTAGGGTCAGTCAGTAGGGTCAGTAGGGTTAGTCAGTAGGGTCAGTCAGTAGGGTTAGTCAGTAGGGTCAGTCAGTAGGGTCAGTCAGTAGGGTCAGTCAGTAGGGTCAGTAGGGTTAGTCAGTAGGGTCAGTCAGTAGGGTTAGTCAGTAGGGTCAGTAGGGTTAGTCAGTAGGGTCAGTAGAGTTAGTCAGTAGGGTTAGTCAGTAGGGTCAGTCAGTAGGGTCAGTCAGTAGGGTCAGTCAGTAGGGTCAGTCAGTAGGGTTAGTCAGTAGAGTTAGTCAGTAGGGTTAGTAGGGTTAGTCAGTAGGGTTAGTCAGTAGGGTCAGTCAGTAGGGTTAGTAGGGTTAGTCAGTAGGGTTAGTTAGTAGGGTTAGTCAGTAGTGTCAGTAGGGTTAGTCAGTAGGGTTAGTTAGTAGGGTTAGTCAGTAGTGTCAGTAGGGTTAGTCAGTAGGGTTAGTCAGTAGGGTCAGTCAGTAGAGTTAGTCAGTAGGGTTAGTCAGTAGGGTTAGTCAGTAGGGTCAGTAGGGTTAGTCAGTAGGGTCAGTCAGTAGGGTTAGTCAGTATGGTCAGTAGGGTCAGTCAGTAGGGTCAGTAGGGTTAGTCAGTAGGGTCAGTCAGTAGGGTCAGTCAGTAGGGTCAGTCAGTAGGGTCAGTAGGGTTAGTCAGTAGGGTCAGTCAGTAGGGTTAGTCAGTAGGGTCAGTAGGGTTAGTCAGTAGGGTCAGTAGAGTTAGTCAGTAGAGTTAGTCAGTAGGGTTAGTCAGTAGGGTCAGTAGGGTTAGTCAGTAGGGTTAGTCAGTAGGGTCAGTCAGTAGGGTTAGTCAGTAGAGTTAGTCAGTAGGGTCAGTCAGTAGGGTTAGTCAGTAGAGTTAGTCAGTAGGGTCAGTAGGGTTAGTCAGTAGGGTTAGTCAGTAGAGTTAGTCAGTAGGGTTAGTCAGTAGGGTTAGTCAGTAGGGTTAGTCAGTAGAGTTAGTCAGTAGGGTTAGTCAGTAGGGTCAGTAGGGTCAGTCAGTAGGGTCAGTAGGGTTAGTCAGTAGGGTCAGTAGGGTTAGTCAGTAGGGTTAGTCAGTAGAGTTAGTCAGTAGGGTTAGTCAGTAGGGTCAGTAGGGTTAGTCAGTAGGGTCAGTCAGTAGGGTTAGTCAGTAGGGTCAGTAGGGTTAGTCAGTAGGGTTAGTCAGTAGGGTTAGTCAGTAGGGTTAGTCAGTAGGGTTAGTCAGTAGAGTTAGTCAGTAGGGTTAGTCAGTAGGGTTAGTCAGTAGGGTTAGTCAGTAGGGTCAGTAGGGTTGGTCAGTAGGGTTAGTCAGTAGGGTCAGTAGGGTTAGTCAGTAGGGTTAGTCAGTAGGGTTAGTCAGTAGGGTCAGTCAGTAGGGTTAGTCAGTAGGGTTAGTCAGTAGGGTTAGTCAGTAGGGTCAGTCAGTAGGGTTAGTCAGTAGGGTCAGTAGAGTTAGTCAGTAGGGTTAGTCAGTAGGGTCAGTCAGTAGAGTTAGTCAGTAGGGTTAGTCAGTAGGGTTAGTCAGTAGGGTCAATCAGTAGGGTTAGTCAGTAGAGTTAGTCAGTAGGGTCAGTAGAGTTAGTCAGTAGGGTCAGTCAGTAGGGTTAGTCAGTAGAGTTAGTCAGTAGGGTCAGTAGAGTTAGTCAGTAGGGTCAGTCAGTAGGGTTAGTCAGTAGAGTTAGTCAGTAGGGTCAGTAGGGTTAGTCAGTAGGGTTAGTCAGTAGGGTTAGTCAGTAGGGTCAATCAGTAGGGTCAGTCGGTCGGTCACAATACAGTCAGAGCCAGAAATCTGCAAACTAAATGATTTTGTTTGGGAAAACATTTTTATGAGATTAAAAGATTAGGTTTGTGGTTCTGTAATCTAATAACTAGTGGTTCTGGAATAAGGTTCTTGTTGTTCTCTGTGGTTCTGCCTGAGAGAGCAGCAGCCAACATCTGGTGAGATGTGTGTGTGTGTGTGTGTGTGTGTGTGTGTGTGTGTGTGTGTGTGTGTGTGTGTGTGTGTGTGTGTGTGTGTGTGTGTGTGTGTGTGTGTGTGTGTGTCTTCCTGCAGGTGCTAGACACTCACATGTTCCACTCCTTCCTGCGAGATCGTCTAAACAGGAAGTTGGACGCGTTCATGCGGCTGGAGCTGAACACCCGTACAGAGACCCACAGGTACACACACACACACACACACACACAGGTACACACACAGACACACACACCAACACCCCCCCCCCCCACTATCTGTCTCCCCCCCTCCTCTCTCACTGTCCACCCCCCCCCTCTCACTGCCCCCCCCCCCCCAGACTGCGGGCGTTGACGGAGCCCCCGCGCCGCCCCACCATGCAGGAGCTGGCCCGTTACTACAGCAGCCCAGAGCAGCGGCTCAGCAGACGGCTGGGGGGGGGCAGCAGCCTGCCTGCCCCGGGGGAGGGGCGCCCCCTGCTGCCCGTCAGGCATACCTCCCTCAAGAAGCTCCCCCTGCTAGACACTGGTGGGTAACACACAAACTAACACACACACACACACTATTATGGATTAAGGGTTCTAACTGGAGCCACACACCACCAGGGAACCAGGCTGCCATCCAGAGCCCCTTTATTTGATCTGATTAGATGAACAGGAATGTTGTGGATCTTGGTTGCCATGGTTCTGAATAAAGAAACAAACAAATTATATATTGTACAAACAATCATATATATACACTTTAAATCATAAATCCATCATAGGTCTAGCATAGATCACACGCTTTTAAGATATACCAAAATACTTCAAACAATGGCTGACCAAACTCTGAAAATCGAA
>NC_139668.1:20751363-20756363 GCF_951799395.1 Argentina silus
GCCTCCCCCAGCCTCCCCTGGCCTCCCCAGCCTCCCCCGGCCTCCCCTGGTCTCCCCAGCCTCCCCAGCCTCCCCCGGCCTCCCCTGGTCTCCCCAGCCTCCCCCGGCCTCCCCCGGCCTCCCCCGGCCTCCCCAGCCTCCCCCGGCCTCCCCAGCCTCCCCCGGCCTCCCCAGCCTCCCCCGGCCTCCCCAGCCTCCCCCAGCCTCCCCCGGCCTCCCCAGCCTCCCCCGGCCTCCCCAGCCTCCCCCGGTCTCCCCAGCCTCCCCTGGTCTCCCCAGCCTCCCCCAGCCTCCCCTGGTCTCCCCAGCCTCCCCCGGCCTCCCCTGGCCTCCCCAGCCTCCCCCGGCCTCCCCAGCCTCCCCCAGCCTCCCCTGGTCTCCCCAGCCTCCCCCGGCCTCCCCTGGTCTCCCCAGCCTCCCCAGCCTCCCCTGGTCTCCCCAGCCTCCCCCGGCCTCCCCTGGTCTCCCCAGCCTCCCCCGGCCTCCCCTGGTCTCCCCAGCCTCCCCAGCCTCCCCCGGCCTCCCCAGCCTCCCCCAGCCTCCCCTGGTCTCCCCAGCCTCCCCCAGCCTCCCCCGGCCTCCCCTGGTCTCCCCAGCCTCCCCCGGCCTCCCCTGGTCTCCCCAGCCTCCCCCGGCCTCCCCCGGCCTCCCCCGGCCTCCCCCGGCCTCCCCAGCCTCCCCCGGCCTCCCCAGCCTCCCCCGGCCTCCCCCGGCCTCCCCAGCCTCCCCCGGCCTCCCCAGCCTCCCCCGGCCTCCCCAGCCTCCCCCAGCCTCCCCCGGCCTCCCCAGCCTCCCCCGGCCTCCCCAGCCTCCCCTGGTCTCCCCAGCCTCCCCCAGCCTCCCCCGGCCTCCCCAGCCTCCCCTGGTCTCCCCAGCCTCCCCCGGCCTCCCCAGCCTCCCCCGGCCTCCCCCGGCCTCCCCAGCCTCCCCTGGTCTCCCCAGCCTCCCCCGGCCTCCCCCGGCCTCCCCAGCCTCCCCCAGCCTCCCCCGGCCTCCCCAGCCTCCCCCGGCCTCCCCAGCCTCCCCCGGCCTCCCCCGGCCTCCCCCGGCCTCCCCAGCCTCCCCCAGCCTCCCCCGGCCTCCCCAGCCTCCCCTGGTCTCCCCAGCCTCCCCCGGCCTCCCCCGGCCTCCCCAGCCTCCCCCGGCCTCCCCCGGCCTCCCCCGGCCTCCCCCGGCCTCCCCCGGCCTCCCCCGGTCTCCCCCGGCCTCCCCCGGCCTCCCCCGGCCTCCCCCGGCGTCTTCTTAGGGTTAGGGTTAGGGTTAGTGTCCAGACTAGAATGATGTGTCTTCATACCACACATTAATAATAATAATGATAGTAATAATAATAATAATGTATTTATTTAGTATAGTACTTTTCTCAGAGACATTCCATGGAGAACAAGAATAGGTAGATACATAAAAAGGGGTGATGGGGGGGTGTCCTGGTGAAGGGGGGGGGGGGGGTCCTGGTCCTGGTTATGGGGGGGGGGGGTTAGTGATGGGGACAAGGAGGTTGGCATCAGCTGACATTAAACATGACATTACACATGTTACAGTGGCTTGATGTTGATGTTCTTGTTTGGTAGAACTGCATGCTGGGAGTTGACCGGCAGCAGGTGTGGATTGGCTCCCAGGACTCTGTCATTTACATCATCAACACCAGCAGCATGTCCTGCAACAAGCAGCTGACGGACCACCGCAGTGATGTCACCGGCCTGGCCCTGGGGCCGCCTGACAAGTACAGGTGACATGTTACCATGACTACATCATACATGTTACCATGACCATGTCTCTCTGGTGTAATTCCCCTCCCAGCCTGCAAGTGGTGTACTGTCTGTCTGTCTGCCTGCCTGCCTGCCTGCCTGCCTGCCTGTCTGCCTGTCTGTCTGCCTGTGTGTTGATGTGTCTGTGGTGTGGTTCCCCTCCCAGCCTGCAGGTGGTGTACTCGTGCAGTGCAGAGGGGGTGGTGATGGTGTGGGACGCTGCCTCTCTGCAGGTCAGAAAACACTTCAGTCTGTCCTGCGACGGCCTGGCGTCTGTCCAGCCCTGCGGCAGAACCCTCTGGTGCTGTGAGTGTCACATGACACCTTAGAACACATTACAACACCTTTAAAACACCATATAACACCTTTAGAACACCTTAGAACACCTTTAGAACACCTTAGAACACATTACAACACCCTTAGAATAGAGCTGCAACGATTAGCCGACTTAGTTGTTTATTGTGATTATGTAAATTCGTCACTTTGCATATTTATGAGTCGTTCATTTATTTTCTTTTGGACATTTTCTCCCCCAGTGTTGACTCTCTGTCGCCCCCTGCCTGTGGCTGTTGTAGGTGCCAGGGACAGTGTTAACTCTCTGTCACCCCCTGCCTGTGGCCGTTGTAGGTGCCAGGGACAGTGTTGACTCTCTGTCGCCCCCTGCCTGTGGCTGTTGTAGGTGCCAGGGACAGTGTTAACTCTCTGTCACCCCCTGCCTGTGGCCGTTGTAGGTGCCAGGGACAGTGTTAACTCTCTGTCGCCCCCTGCCTGTGGCTGTTGTAGGTGCCAGGGACAGTGTGATGGAGGTGTGGAGGAGTGGGACGCTGCATCGTCGGACCTCCCTCCCCGAGCAGCTCCGGGGGGCCGCCCCCCCCACCCCCACCCCCACAGCCTTCAGCTGTCTGCTGGTGTTCCCTGAGGTGAGGATGAAGATGTGTAATGTGTGTGCATGCGTGTGTACACTGTGTGTGTAATGTGTGTGTGTGTGTGCGTGTGTGCGTGCGTGCGTGCGTGCGTGTGTGTGTGTGTGTGTAATGTGTGTAATGTGTGTAATGTGCGTGCGTGTGTGTGTGTGTGTAATGTGCGTGCGTGTGCGTGTGCGTGTGTGTGTGTGTCAGAGGGAGCAGCTGTGGACAGCCTGTGTGGACGGGGGGGAGGTGTGTGTGTGGCATCTCCAGGACCTCTCCCAGCCTCTCCTCAGACTCCAGCTCTCTGACTGCGCTGGAGTCACCTGTATGATCAAGGTCAAGAACCAGGTGAGACACACACACACACACACACACACACACACACACACACACACACACACGGTTCCTCTTCAGTGTTTAGATGTTTATATAGAGCAAGTCATTTAAAAGGCAATTAAATATCTGGTATCCAAGGCAACACATGTCAAAGTCAGGTATGTTTGTTGATAGCTGACCTAGAACCCCGCCCCTCCACCTCCTCCTCCCCAGGTGTGGGTGGGGGGCAGAGGGCAGAGCGTGGTTAAACCCCGGGGGAAGATGTACGTGGTGGATGTACAGCGCCACCTGGTGGAGAAGGAGCTGGCGGGCCACTGTGACGCCGTGCAGACGCTGAGCTCAGCAGAGGATCGCTACGTCCTCAGCGGGGCTGGACGCCACGACGGGAAGATCGGCATCTGGAAGGTGGAGTAAGGAGCAACGCTGCTCCCTGGAGGACAGACGGGGTATCACATCAGCCCCGGACCGCCACTCTGGAAGGTGGAGTAACGGCCTGGTGTCTGTCCAGCCCTGCGGCAGAACCCTCTGGTGCTGTGAGTGTCACATGACACCTTAGAACACGTTAAACACCCTTAGAACACCTTTGATTTGGGGTTGACTTGGGTTAAGCCTATGGAAGCCTGAAGGGTCAAAGGGAGGGGTTATAGAGGGGTTATAGAGGAACCATCTCTTCCTGATTCTCTGTTGCTGCTCAGTAGACTTTTACAACGAGAATAATCTCCCATTTAAGCCATATTGTGTTCCATATTAACAGTATATTATCATTATTGTTGTTATTACTATTATCATTATAGTATTGTCCTTTATATTAGGACTGCATTAGGACGGTTAGTCTCCAATTTTAGTATTTAATATATTATATATTATATTATATATATTTATATGTATTTTATAATCCTGTAAATATAACTTTTTTGTTTTAATACACTTTGCATCTTATGGTTTAAGTATTAAAGTTTATAGTAACACAGACTGTGTTCTCTGTGTGTTATTATTTAACATGTTTCATGTCAATAACCACTTCTAACCGTATGAATGAACAGGTGAATACATCAATGTTGTTTTCATCTAGTAGTGTTTGGAATTAAGTAGTCAAAAAATTATTATTATAAAAAAATAAGTCCATTTGGAATCAAGTCAGTGGGTTCGTAAGAGTCTGTATTACACCTGTTCTGCCTCACCACCAGGGGGCAGCAGGCAGTCCCAGCAGAGCCAGGAGATGACTGGTGTTCTTCCTGCAGACAGAAACCTGTCAGACGGGCCCAAAATGCATTAATTTGATTATTGATTTGATTATTGATGACTTTATCTCCTTGCCATGTGTAGTATGTTATTCTGAACTATGATCTGATCATTTCCACACACAACTTCAAGGTGGTACCTGTCACATGGCATCTGATGATCATATTTCTGAGCGATTTAGTTTGGTCTGGTTTACAGCAGAGGAGTTTCAACAGTCCTGTTGTATCTTATATTGACACACTGTCTGGTTTTCAGCAGAAACATTCAGATCTACGTGGAGCCTAAGGTCAGGCGTGATTCTGTCACGCGACTGAACATGGCTGAGTCCTGTCTGCTCCCCAACAGTTCTGGTGTGTCTCAAGAATTATAATCTCTCAGCCCACCTGACGTTCAGCCCACCTGACGTTCAGCCCACCTGACGTTCAGCCCACCTGACGTTCAGCCCACCAAATGTAACAACTCTTTAGTCTTTATTCTGATCGGTCTGATCTTATTAAGAAGACAATGCTAGGGGTTTACACTAGGCTAGGCACTGAGGCTAGGCTAGGGGCTGAGCCTAGGCTAGGCTAGGCTAGGGGCTGAGGCTAGGCACTGAGGCTAGGCTAGGGGCTGAGGCTAGGCACTGAGGCTAGGCTAGGGGCTGAGCCTAGGCTAGGCTAGGCTAGGGGCTGAGGCTAGGCACTGAGGCTAGGCTAGGGGCTGAGGCTAGGCACTGAGGCTAGGCTAGGGGCTGAGGCTAGGCTAGCTGTTATCTCCCTCTCATACCACT
>NC_139668.1:20779729-20797229 GCF_951799395.1 Argentina silus
GTGGGTGTGATGTCACAGTAGAAACAAGCTCAGTCTCTGCTGTGTTCTCAGCTGCAGGTGAGTTGTGATTCTCCTCTGAGGACGTTTAAATAGTTGTCGATTCTATTCCTGCAGTTCACCTCACCTCACCGAACAACAGAATAACAACAGACTAACTCCTGAACAACCATTTCATCTGTCCTCTGTGGCCTCCGCTAATCCGCTCACTGTGTCTGATAGAACCCGTACTCCAACACACCCATGGAAACAGAATTAACCCATAATCTGGGTTTGGGAATAATGAACAAGGCCAGAAAGTTCTCTGAGGTGGTTTAGGGAATGCCTGCCCTGCTCTGGTAGAGGACCTTACAGCCAACATGTTTACTGTTGATCCAGTAGTGAAATATGGATTTCACATCAGATTAAAGGTGTTTGTGCAACCCGAGTTGAGATGGTAAACTCACTCCTCAAATTCAGACACCCCCACCACCCCCCTCACCCCCACCACCCCCCTCCCTCGCCCCTCTGGCTCTGGGGGAGGTCCTGACCAATCGGCTGGCTCTGGGGGAAGTCCTGACCAATCGGCTGGCTCTGGGGGAGGTTCTAGTCGCCTGCAGGTTTACAGGATGGAAACTGAGAGTTGATTCATCAGCCTAAAGTGCTACTGATCCTTTTCTCTGCATTTGAAGAACATCAATCAAATCACCTCCCCGGAGTAGAGAGAGAGAGAGAGAGAGAGAGACAGAGAGACAGAGAGAGAGAGAGAGAGAGAGAGAGAGAGAGAGAGAGACAGAGAGAAAGAGAGAGAGAGAGACAGAGAGAGAGAGAGAGAGAGAGAGAGAGAGACAAAGAGAGAGAGAGAGACAGAGACAGAGAGAGAGAGAGAGAGAGAGAGAGAGACAGAGAGAGACAGAGAGAGAGAGAAAGAGGGAGAGAGAGAGAGAGAGGGAGAGACATCACAAGGTCAAACCTGTATAGGCTAGAGGCAGACACTTAAAAGGGCTTTAGCTTGAATAGTGAGTAATAGAACACCATGCATTACTACAGAGCTACATCACAGACACACTAGTCTTAAACTTGACTCATCACAGAAGCAGAGACATCTGACTTGACCACTAGAAACAACAATCTCCCTCGTTTGGAATGTTTGCAATGATTCCACGTCTCAATCAACAATCAACAATCAACAATCAACAATCCAGTCCTCATGAGGGATAGATAGTCAATGCCTGCCAGCTTTAATCACTGATGATATGATGATGATGATGATGATGGTGATGGTATGATGATGATGGTATGATGATGATGGTGATGATGATGATATGATGATGGTGATGATGATGATGGTGATGATGATGGTGATAGTGATTGCAGGGTAAAATCTGAAGAGGAAGGTGGCGGTTGCAGGAGAAGGTTGCAGGAGAACTCAGCTGGTGAGAGCTGCAGGCCCTGTCATGTGAACGCAGTCAATGGGACAATATTCTCCAGATTGATTGACAGTCTAACGTTGCACAGGGATCAGCTGTATCATCTATCTACCTAACCCTAACCCTAACCCTAACGCTGCACAGGGATCAGCTGTATCATCTATCTACCTAACCCTAACCCTAACGCTGCACAGGGATCAGCTGTATCATCTATCTACCTAACCCTAACCCTAACGCTGCACAGGGATCCACCCAGCTGGGCTTCAGAGGTGTGCTACATGGGTTAGGGTTAGATGTGCTACATGGGTTAGGGTTAGATGTGCTACATGGGTTAGGGTTAGATGTGCTACATGGGTTAGGGTTAGATGTGCTACATGGGTCAGGGTTAGGTGTGCTACATGGGTTAGGGTTAGGGTTAGGTGTACTACATGGGTTAGGGTTAGGTGTGCTACATGGGTTAGGGTTAGGGTTAGATGTACTACATGGGTTAGGGTTAGGTGTGCTACATGGGTTAGGGTTAGGTGTACTACATGGGTTAGGGTTAGGTGTACTACATGGGTCAGGGTTAGCTGTACTACATGGGTTAGGGTTAGGTGTGCTACATGGGTTAGGGTTAGGGTTAGATGTACTACATGGGTTAGGGTTAGGTGTGCTACATGGGTTAGGGTTAGGTGTGCTACATGGGTTAGGGTTAGGTGTGCTACATGGGTTAGGGTTAGATGTGCTACATGGGTTAGGGTTAGGGTTAGGTGTGCTACATGGGTTAGGGTTAGATGTGCTACATGGGTTAGGGTTAGGTGTACTACATGGGTTAGGGTTAGGGTTAGATGTGCTACATGGGTTAGGGTTAGGGTTAGATGTGCTACATGGGTTAGGGTTAGGGTTAGGTGTGCTACATGGGTCAGGGTTAGGTGTGCTACATGGGTTAGGGTTAGGTGTGCTACATGGGTTAGGGTTAGGGTTAGGTGTGCTACATGGGTTAGGGTTAGATGTGCTACATGGGTTAGGGTTAGATGTGCTACATGGGTTAGGGTTAGGGTTAGGTGTGCTACATGGGTTAGGGTTAGATGTGCTACATGGGTTAGGGTTAGGGTTAGGTGTGCAACATGGGTTAGGGTTAGGGTTAGGTGTGCTACATGGGTTAGGGTTAGGGTTAGGTGTGCTACATGGGTTAGGGTTAGATGTGCTACATGGGTTAGGGTTAGGGTTAGGTGTGCTACATGGGTTAGGGTTAGATGTGCTACATGGGTTAGGGTTAGGGTTAGATGTGCTATATGCTCAGGAGGACTCAGCTGTCCGACAGCAGAACACTAGGAGGCCCAGAGGCAACCATGTGACCCCATGTGACCATGTGACCCCAGCAGTGTTATCTTGCTACAGCAAGGCGGTACCGAAGCACCCAGTCCCAGACCAACCAGTCCCAGTCCAACCAGTCCCAGACCAACCAGTCCCAGTCCAACCAGTCCCAGACCAACCAGTCCCAGACCAACCAGTCCCAGTCCAACCAGTCCCAGTCCAACCAGTCCCAGACCAACCAGTCCCAGACCAACCAGTCCCAGTCCCAGTCCAACCAGTCCCAGACCAACCAGTCCCAGTCCAACCAGTCCCGGTCCCAGACCAACCAGTCCCAGACCAACCAGTCCCAGTCCCAGATCAACCAGTCCCAGACCAACCAGTCCCAGTCCAACCAGTCCCAGACCACCCAGTCCCAGTCCAACCAGTCCCAGACCAACCAGTCCCAGTCCAACCAGTCCCAGACCAACCAGTCCCAGATCAACCAGTCCCAGACCAACCAGTCCCAGTCCCAGTCCAACCAGTCCCAGACCAACCAGTCCCAGTCCAACCAGTCCCGGTCCCAGACCAACCAGTCCCAGACCAACCAGTCCCAGTCCCAGATCAACCAGTCCCAGACCAACCAGTCCCAGTCCAACCAGTCCCAGACCACCCAGTCCCAGTCCAACCAGTCCCAGACCAACCAGTCCCAGTCCAACCAGTCCCAGACCAACCAGTCCCAGATCAACCAGTCCCAGTCCCAGATCAACCAGTCCCAGATCAACCAGTCCCAGTCCAACCAGTCCCAGTCCAACCAGTCCCAGACCAACCAGTCCCAGACCAACCAGTTCCAGATCAACCAGTCCCAGACCAACCAGTCCCAGATCAACCAGTCCCAGTCCCAGACCAACCAGTCCCAGACCAACCAGTCCCAGTCCCAGATCAACCAGTCCCAGACCAACCAGTCCCAGACCAACCAGTCCCAGACCAACCAGTCCCAGATCAACCAGTCCCAGACCAACCAGTCCCAGTCCAACCAGTCCCAGACCAACCAGTCCCAGACCAACCAGTCCCAGATCAACCAGTCCCAGTCCAACCAGTCCCAGACCAACCAGTCCCAGACCAACCAGTCCCAGTCCCAGATCAACCAGTCCCAGACCAACCAGTCCCAGTCCCAGATCAACCAGTCCCAGACCAACCAGTCCCAGACCAACCAGTCCCAGACCAACCAGTCCCAGATCAACCAGTCCCAGACCAACCAGTCCCAGTCCAACCAGTCCCAGACCAACCAGTCCCAGACCAACCAGTCCCAGATCAACCAGTCCCAGTCCAACCAGTCCCAGACCAACCAGTCCCAGACCAACCAGTTCCAGATCAACCAGTCCCAGACCAACCAGTCCCAGACCAACCAGTCCCAGATCAACCAGTCCCAGTCCAACCAGTCCCAGACCAACCAGTCCCAGACCAACCAGTTCCAGATCAACCAGTCCCAGACCAACCAGTCCCAGTCCAACCAGTCCCAGTCCAACAGGTTTCTACCCTCAGGCCATTAGAATTGGGGGGATGTATTCCCCCCGGAATACACCTCAGCCCCCCCCCTGCCCATCTGACTATACCTTCCTGCTCAGTGACACTGCCCATTAACATTACACTCTACACTTCACACTCTACACTTCACACTCTACACTTCACACTCTACACTTCACACTCTACACTTCACACTCTACACTTTACTCCCTCTTCTGCTGCTATAATAATCCTGTATATTTTATTTTATTATTTTTACTGTTACTGATTATACTGTATGTACACTCACCGAACACTTTATTAGGAACACTTGTACACCTTCTCATGGTGGTGGAACACCTGTACACCTTCTCATGGTGGAGGAACACCTGTACACCTTCTCATGGTGGAGGTGGTGGAACACCTGTACACCTTCTCATGGTGGAGGAACACCTGTACACCTTCTCATGGTGGAGGAACACCTGTACACCTTCTCATGGTGGAGGAACACCTGGACACCTTCTCATGGTGGAGGAACACCTGTACACCTTCTCATGGTGGAGGAACACCTGTACACCTTCTCATGGTGGAGGAACACCTGTACACCTTCTCATGGTGGAGGTGGTGGAACACCTGTACACCTTCTCATGGTGGAGGTGGTGGAACGGTGTGGGGAATGTTTTCTTGGCACACTTTGGGCCTGTTAATACCAATCAATCATCTCTTGAATGCCACAGCCTATTTGAGTATTGTTGCTGACCATGTGCATCCCTTCATGGCCACAATTGACCCATCTTCTAATGGCTCCTTCCAGCATGATAATGCACCATGTAACAAAGCAAAAGTCGTCTCAAACTGGTTTCATGAACATGACAATGAGTTCAGTGTTCTTCAGTGGCCTTCCCAGTCACCGGATCTGAATCCAATAGAACACCTTTGGGATGTGGTAGAACGGGAGATTCACAGCTTGAAAGTGCACCTAAAAAATCTGCAGGAATTGCGTGATGCAATCATGTCATCATGGACCAGAATCTCAAAGGAATGTTTCCAACATCTTGTGGATTCAATGTCACGAAGAATTGAGGCTGTTTTGAGAGCAAAGGGAGGCCCGACCCAGTATTAGTATAGTGTTGTAATAAAGGGAGTATTACCCAGTATTAGTATAGTATTGTAATAAAGGGAGTATTACCAGTATTAGTATAGTGTTGTAATAAAGGGAGTATTACCAGTATTAGTATAGTGTTGTAATAAAGGGAGTATTACCAGTATTAGTATAGTGTTGTAATAAAGGGAGTATTACCAGTATTAGTATAGTGTTGTAATACAGTGGGTGAGTGGATGTGGTGTGTATAAAGTGCTGGGGAGGTGTTCTCCCTGTTCATTCTGTTGTTGGTGATTGATGCTGTTCTGCTCCGCTTCAGGCATGGCGTTGTGTTTAGACTTGTATTCAATGTAATGACAAATCAACGAGACTTGACAATAACATTGCAATACAGATCCAATAGAATTAAACACAGATGGGTCTGTATTCTCTAAATATGGGTTAGGGTTAGTAGTCCCTGCTGTGTGTCTAGGAGCAGGCAGCCAGGGTTAGGGCTAGGTCAGGGTTAGGGCTAGGTGGGTCTGTATTCTCTGAATATGAAAAACGTTTGAATACAGCCTATGGCTGTCCATAAGGTAAACAACAATGAAGGAGTGTGAAATATTTACGTTATTGATTCGATCCAAATAAACCAGAGATCTACGCTGTCGTTTTCACCCAGTGCTTCATCAGCATTCGCAGCTGATCGAAATCATATCATCGATCCTCAGTGAGGGATCATTTCGTGTCCATCTCGAATCACGGCGAATCATTCTTTTGTGGAAACATCAGTCTGATTGCAAAACACAGCCCAGCAAAACCGGGTCGTGATGCGGGTATTTCTGCAGCAGCGAGCAGCAGGAATGTCCGTCCACACACTCCCAGGCCTGCTGCTGCTGCTGGCCCACAACGCTAACAGCGGCACCGTTTCACGTCTAAAGGTCCGGTTGATTTCATACTGATGCCCTTGTCCGATACCATTCACGCACCATGCAAAACATTGCTCAACACAACACGCCCAAAATGATTCAGCACCCAGGGTGTATGGGTCTGCCCACGGGTCGGTTTACCTCTCGGACCGGCCTCCTGCAGGTACGGCGGGGCCGTGGGCGTGACGCTCCCCGAGTTCGGTGCCGACAGCAGCGGGGACCTCTCGTCCATGCCATCGGAGGCCATGTCGACAGCGCTTCAGCCGAAACAGGACGAATAAACAACAACAACGGCGGCGGCGCGTCCTTCCTCGGGAGAGGCTCGGGTCTACTGCTCCGTCCCCGGCGCGGCCAGTTCCCCGGAGGTGGAGCTAAAGACGTCACCGGGGCGGGGAGGAGTGAGTAGGGGAATGCAGACCCCCCCCCCCCCCCCCTCCCCCAGACCTAGTGGGCTTACATTCTCGATTCACTGTGATGGTATTTGGAATAGAACGGAACGGAATCAAAGATTCTAAGAACGGCTCTGTTGTTATTGTATTGTTGAGAAACAGAATCATTCAGCCACTAGTCTGGTGATACACCAGAATCATCTCCCTGGTTGGTAATAAGACAGTAGTCTGGTGATACACCAGAATCATCTCCCTGGTTGGTAATAAGACAGTAGTCTGGTGATACACCAGAATCATCTCCCTGGTTGGTAATAAGACAGTAGTCTGGTGATACACCAGAATCATCTCCCTGGTTGGTAATAAGACAGTAGTCTGGTGATACACCAGAATCATCTCCCTGGTTGGTAATAAGACAGTAGTCTGGTGATACACCAGAATCATCTCCCTGGTTGGTAATAAGACACTGCACCCTTCACTACTAATGTCATTGTTTTATTATTACTATATCATGTTGTACTGTTGATTAGTTTGATTGTTGTTTAAGCAACCATTTCACTGTATCACTTCCGGTTGTATGCGATGTACGTGGTCTAACATTTGATATGTTTGATTCCAAGGTGACACCCATGGCCTCTCTAACAGGATATTGGGTAAGCCAATAGGCAGTGTTGATACAGCTTATGGAGGCCTTATTAATGTAGACCCATCTCTAAGTCATTATGATAATCCTGGATAAATTAGTTGAATGGTCTTAATCACTCTGGAGCTCTGCTGTGACTGGACATACAGAGGAGCAGTCCAGGGAGGAATAGTTGGAATCAAAGAAGCACTGTGACTGCTGATGTCACTTGTTCTTATGGAAGGTTTACTTACGATGACTGTTGAATCAGTGATTCACTTACTTCAAACAAATGTACTTATTGTAATGACGTCAAATGTAAAATGGATGGTCAGTATGGACACTGAGGCCTCCTCTGGTGCACCAGCAGCAGCTGACCGAGGTAAAGATAGTTTTATGTTGGATATTCGGTGGATATTCGGTTTTCTCCCTTCGGGATGATGTGGTACTAGAGCAGAAGGTCTAGGATGATGTGGTACCAGAGCAGAAGGTCTAAGGGTCATACAACATTCAGCTGACCTGGGTGATGATGGAGAATCAAGTTATAATCATATTGGAAAAAGTAAAATTCTAATTCTACAAGACAATTTTAATTCGGCAAGATAATAGCGTTGGATTTGACTGACTAGCAACGAGAGAAAAGCATCCCTGGGGCTTCACTTGTTTCCAGAAGGATGGGGATGTGTAGGGTCAGAGAGAGACACATGTTGTTAATAAGCACATATCAGCTTCTTCCCACCCTTGACACGTTTGGGGTGTAACCAAGGAAGTGTATAGCGTCTACGTTTTGAACATGAAAACTATACAGCAGATATTTGTCTTTATTTTTCACACCACAATCACCTCCAAATATCGCTCGATTAGAAGTGTCGATTATTCGGCGCTCGATGCAGAGCCCCAGTCTCCAAACGCGAAAGTGTTTCTGGGAGATGTAGTTTAGGTCTTATGGATTCTGGATTAGAAGACGCTTCCCTTGCGTGTTCCTCGTCATCACCAAATCCCCGGTATCGTTGATCGAGTGACCAAAGTTTCAACGCGTTATGGGAAATACTTTGATGAAATATTGATGTAAAAAAAATAATAAAAACGTATTCCAGATTTTTAGATGGAATGTCTAATTCATGACAACACATCGGTACGAGAAAAGACATAACCAATCAAACAAAGACACTCATCATGAACCGATGATCATCGCGATGTTTCGGTGACAGGAAATATGGCGGCCAGCACGTTTTAATGGACAGCGACCGTCTCCCAACAATCAATGTTATCTTTCATATGAGAATAATTCTGATGCAATCCAAGTGGACAGTGCGGGGTTTGTAGGAGACGAGCGCAGCCATGGAGGAGGTGGAAACGGCGCAGGAGGCCTTAGCGAAGCAGCACCGGAGAGAGAAAAAGGATCTGCAGGGTAACCAGAAGCTGTCTACCCACTCCAGAGATCCTTATACTAGCTACTCTTAACTACATCGATAGCCGCTGGCGCATGGTACACACATTATTACTGTTAGTATGTACCCCATTCATATCAGTGCTATGCTGTAGCTATGGCATGAATGGTAGACACAACACACACACATCCACAGAGACACACACACACATCCACAGAGGCTCTCAATCACACACACACACACACACACACACACACACACACACACACACACACACACTCTGGTCTGAACCATCATCTTCTGTGTTTTTTCCCAGGTAAAATCCAGAGCATGAAAAATGCCGTCCCTAAGAACGACAAGAAGAGGAGGAAGCAGCTGGTGGAGGAGGTGGCTAAGATGGAGGCTGACATGTGTCAGAGACACCGGGAGGAGGTCCAGCAGCTGGACGCCACGGGAGACGAGAGCAAGGTAACTCCTGTCTGCGTGGCGGGAGGCTCGAACCCGGCTCTCCCACGTGGAAGATACAAGCATTTACATTTACCTTTACATTTACATTACATTTATGGCATTTAGCAGATGCCTTTATCCAAAGCGACTTACAACAAATACATTTGTTTAAGTAAGTGAATCACCTATCCATCAGTCATCATAAGATAAAGTAATCTAGGGTAGGACCAGGGGCCATAGGCAGTCACAATGCTAGAAGAAGGAAGATTTTTTTATTTTTTAAATTTATTTTCAGGAGAGAAACTTGCATAGGGGGGTAGTGGGGATGAAGAGCTCTTTAGGAGGGCATGTTAAGATGTAGCCTGAAGAGATGGGTCTTCAATCTGCGGCGGAAGATTGTTACTGACTCTGCAGTCATGACAGCAGTGGGAAGCTCGTTCCACCAGCAGGGCGCCAGGACAGTGAAAAGCCGTGACCGAGTCGTGCGGCTGCTGCATCCACGTAGAGGCGGCAGTGCCAGGCGGCCAGCCGAGGTGGAAGAGCGGAGTGATCGGGCAGGAGTTTTGACCATTGCTTGCAAGTAGGGAGGGGCTGTTCCCTTTGCTGCCCGGTAGGCGAGCACCAGGGTCTTGAATCTGATGCGAGCTGCTACCGGGAGCCAGTGAAGGGTGTGAAGGAGGGGAGTGACATGGGAGAATTTGGGGAGATTGAACACCAGACGGGCGGCGGCGTTCTGGATGAGCTGTGGAGGCCTGATGGAGGAGGCAGGGAGACCGGCCAAGAGTGCGTTGCAGTAGTCAAGGCGAGAGATCACAAGTGTCTGGACCAAGAGTTGTGCTGCTTCTCTCGTAAGGAATGGACGTATCCTTCTGATGTTGTAGAGGAAGAATCTACAGGAGTGTGCTGTCGCTGTGATGTTCGCCGCACAGGACAAGTGGTTGTCAAGGATCACTTGGTTCTTGGCTGTCTGGGAGGAGGTCACAGTAGAGTTCTCTACTGTGATGGAGAAGTCTTGGAGAGGGCAGACTTTCCCAGGGAGGAAGAGCAGCTCAGTCTTGTTAAGGTTGAGCTTGAGGTGGTGGGCTGACATCCAAGCGGAAATGTCTGCAAGACATGCAGGTGTTGCCACCTGTGAGTCAGAAGGGGGGAAAGAGAGAAAGAGTTGAGTGTCATCTGCGTAGCTGTGGTGGGAGAAACCATGTGAGGAAATTACTGAACCAAGAGATTTGGTATAGAGGGAGAACAGTAAGGGCCAAGGGACAGAGCCCTGGGGACCCCAGTGGTGAGGGCTCGTGGAGAGGACAGCGATCCATGCAAACCAGGAGAGTGCAGAGCCAGAGATGCCCAGTTCTGAGAGGGTGGAGAGAAGGATCGGGTGGTTTACTGTGTTGAATGCAGCTGACAGGTCTAGAAGAATGAGAACAGAGGAGAGGGAGGAAGCTCAGCAGAGTGGAGGGCCTCCGTGACAGCAAGGAGAGCAGTCTCAGTAGAGGGTCTCTGTGACAGCAAGGAGAGCAGTCTCAGTAGAGTGCCCAGCCTTAAAGCCGGATTGGTGAAGGTCAAGGAGGTTGTTCTGAAGGAGGTAGTGATTGCCCGCTTGGATGTGACCAGTTTTAGAATATCATCAGGAGAGAGGGGGGAAAGAGCTGATAAACCAGAGACCGAGTGTAGTGCAGTGGGTTTGGGAGGAGAAGTAGCAGTGTTGGTGAGAGGTAGAGAGAAAGAGCTGCTAATGTCATCAACCTTCTTTTCAAAGTAGGTGACAAAGTCATCCGCAGACAGGGAGGAGGGAGAAGGGGGGGAGGTGGGTTGAGGAGTGAGGAAAATGTGGAGAACAGTTTCCTTGGGTCAGAGGCAGAGGATTGAATTTTGGAATGGTAGTAAGAAGCTTTAAGCAGCTGATGCAGAGGAGGTGTACTTGAGGAGGAGAGAGAGTTGAGGTTTTAGGTCATCAGGGAGGCCAGTTTTTCTCCATTTCCTCTCAGCTGCCCGGAGCCCTATTCTACAAGCCTGCAGGGTTTCAGACAGCCAGGGAGTGCGTGAAGAGGACCGTGCTGGCCTTGAGGTCAGTGGACAGAGAGTCGAAGGATGAGGAAAGAGAGGACAGGAGGGTGGAGGAGGCTGCATCAGTGGATCGAAGGGAGAAGGATTCAACAGAGGGTTGGGAGGATAAGACAGAGGAAGAGAGAGCGGTGAGGGAGAGAGAGCGGTGAGGGAGAGAGAGTGGTGAGGGAGAGGGAGCGGTGAGGGAGGGGGTACGCAGGTTTGTTTGAACCCTGATAAGACAGAGGAAGAGAGAGCGGTGAGGGAGGGGGTACGCAGGTTTGTTTGACAGTCAGGAGAAGCATGAGGGAGATGTTCCAGTTAGCCGGAGGAGGCAGGAGCAGCAGGATGTTGAATCAGCGGTGACCAGAGTTGCGGACGCACCAGTTTGGTTTTTAAACTGAAATGTAGTTTTCCTGAACCTCTGTTGGTTCCTCGCCGAAGTGGCTCTAAGATTTACAGATTTAGCCGCCAACGCCAAAATCTGCCCGCATTTGGCGGGGATTGATTTCCCTGATTGGGTTCTGCTGTGATGGTCCTGGAGGGATGCAGGTCCTCTCCAGTCTAGTTGTCACGGTGTTAGTGTGTTTATACCCCGTGTAACAGACTCAAGGGGGTGGGGTTTCCATGCCACCAAGTTTGATTACAAACACACAAAGTACAATTTTAATGCAATTGGGAAGTTTATTAGGGGTTATTTACATCTGAGGGGGATGTTCAGCTATCTATTTGAAGTCCACAATCCTTACTCAGAGTCCTTTGTTCGTTGGGGGTAGTCCAAAAGCAGTCCTCAGCCAAAACAGTTCCATACACAGTGGGGGTAATCCTACAGTCCAGGTCACAGTGGTAATCACACAGATACCTTTTCCTCCCGCTCCCTCTGTTATCCCCCAGCCCTGGTGGCCTAATGATCCACAGGTTTACCTCGTTGGGGCAGGAAATCCATATAAGGGTTGCCTCGTTGGTGCAGGAAGTCCATATAAGGCTCAGGGGTGGATCCCTGCCGTCTGCCTGGTAAAGTGGAACATCACTGGAGACCCAAATAAACGTTCAGCGCCGCAAAAACTGACATGAAAAAGGTCATATTTGGCTGCTAAATGTACTCCCACCATAATAGAATGGAATATTCTTCATTATTTTGCGATTCCCAGAAACAGAGACGGTGTGTAAAACTGAGCAGGTTAGAAGATTTATTCCTATTATATTTATATAGTTTTTCAGCTTTATTAGCGTTCTATACAAGCCTGCTATGTTTGTCTCCAGAGATTGGTGTTGTCATGGTGTTGTGTGATTGTTGTACACACTGTCTCCGTTGTCGGGACGATGGGGAGGAAGCCACAGAATGAGGAATCCTCCGCTGTGTGCTGGTGGAGTCCATGGAGCAGCCAGATATGACCGTTTTCATTTCCATTTTTCTCTGTGTTTGTCTCCCTGGTGACGTTCCACGTTGTCATGTCAATCACCTGTGTCACCATGATGAGTGGTGAGCGGTAGCGTCTGATCTCAGGGGGCAGGACCTGGATGTGGTTGTGGTTGAGGTTCAGGAGAGCCAGGTTAGGCAGCCCATCTGCAGGAGACAGGTGCACAACACAGTACAGGTGTGTGTGTGTGTGTGTGTGTATATGTGTATGTGTATACCTGTGTCACCTGTGTCATGGTGACACAGGTGATTGACATGTTTAACCCTTCCTGTAAGGTGGAGGAGGTGGTGAACGGAGTGGAGGATCTGGGGGTGGAAAGAGAGGAGGAGGAGGAGGAGGAAGATGCCAAGCTGTCACGGACCACCAAGGCTCAGAAGAGACGGGTCTGTCTGTCTGTCCCTCTGCACACACACTCTCTCACACACACTCTCTCACACACACACACACTCTCTCACACACACATACACACACACACACACACACATGCACACTCTCTCTCTCTCTCTCTCTCTCTCACACACACACATACACACACACACACTCTCTCACATACACACACACACACTCTCTCTCTCTCTCACACATGCACACTCTCTCTCTCTCTCTCACACACACACACACATACACACACAAAAACACACACACTGTCTGAATGTCCCGTGTGTCCTGGCAGGATAAGAAGGCGGCGGCAGCGAGGGCGAGGGAGAGCCGCATCGCCGTGGCGGAGGTGGAGAACCTGTCTGGTCTGAGGCACCAGGAGAGGCTGGCGCTGACCCGCGCCCTGGCCCAGCGCCAGCTCCAGATCAGGGACATCACCTCGGACGGCCACTGCCTGTACCGGGCGGTGGAGGACCAGCTGGCCCAGCGCAGGGCGGTGGAGGGGGGGGGGGCCCTGGGTCTGATGGAGCTACGCGGCCTCACTGCTCAGCACATGAGGGGCCACCAGGACAACTTCCTCCCCTTCCTCACCAACACCACCACTGGGGACATGTTCACCCCTGGTGAGGACCAGACCCCTGGGGCTGTCTGTCTGTCTGGCTGTCTGTCTGTCTGTGTGTGTGTCTGTGTGTGTGTCTGTCTGTCTGTGTGTGTGTGTGTGTGTGTGTGTGTGTGTGTGTCTGTCTGTCTGTGTGTGTGTGTGTTTCAAATTGTGAATCGTCAGGTAGAAATACTGACTTATTCTAACATTGCGCGTGTGCGTGTGCGTTCCTCCAGAGGAGTTTGAGAAGTACTGCAGTGATGTGGCAGAAACGGCCGTCTGGGGAGGACAGCTGGAGGTAAGAGACTAGAAGGCTCCCTATTGGTTGAAACAGCCACAGGTAAAAGTCTAGAAGGCTCTCTATTGGTTGGCTCAGCCACATCAATGCTAGCAGGCCATGCTATGTGAGTAACAGCAGCCAAGAGGTCATTTGAGAAACGTGTTGAATACCAGGTTACAAGATTACCACTGGCTAATCTGCTCCTGCCCCCCCCCCCCAGCTGACAGCGCTGTCTCAGGTCCTCCAGCTGCCTCTCCAGGTCCTCCAGGCCGACTGTCCCCCCCTCACCATTGGAGAGGAGTTCACCCAGCCACCCATCACCCTGATGTAAGTCAGTGTTAATGTCACATTATTAGAATGATGAATATTCTTCATTTATTTATGTAGTATTTATATTTAACCTTTATTTACCCAGACTGGTCAATTAAGAACTCATTCGGCCTGCCAGTGTTGATGATGTGGTTGTGTTTCAGCTCCATGGTGTTGATGATGTGGTTGTGTTTCAGCTCCATGGTGTTGATGATGTGGTTGTGTTTCAGCTCCATGGTGTTGATGATGTGGTTGTGTTTCAGCTACATGCGCCATGCGTACGGTCTGGGAGAACACTACAACTCAGTAGAACGTCTGAAGGAACCTGCCACAGAGGAGGAGAGCTGAGCCTGGGATTGGCTGGAACCATGATGAGATAATTTAACTTCCTGCTGTGTCATCAGTTTACCTGTCTAGCGTGCTAGCCAATGAGAGAGAGAGAGAGAGAGAGAGAGAGAGAGAGAGAGAGAGGGGGAGAGAAGGATGTTCAGATAGAAATGGTGTCAGCTCTGCCTATACGTTACCTTTCTATCTGCAATGTTGTCAATGTTTTGTCTCCCTGAATCCACCTCACTTCACCTGGAGCGCGTGATGCAGCAGTGCTGTTGCAGTAGAGGCGTTGTGTTGAACATTGCTGGTTTAAGGCTGAGGTTAGGGTTAGGGTTAGGCTAACCCTAATCCTAACCCTAACCCTGGGTTTAAGGCTGAGGTCCTCTTGAACGCCCAGATCCAGGCTGTGTATTCTGATGGCAACATTGTGGTGCACAATAAAATATTTAAAAGTGTTTGCAACATTGTTCTCCTTAATCTACTCTCCAGTATCATCAGCACAATCACTCTCACACTCTCTCACACATGCACACACACACACACACTGAAAGAGTGTATTGAATGGACATGCACACACAATTGTACACAAGCAGTGGCTTCTGGAGGCTCCTCAGACAGCAAACAGGGTTGGTGTGGGTGGGTGGGTGGGTTGGTTGGTGTTGGTTGGTGGGTGGGTTGGTTGGTATTGGTGTTGGTTGGTGGGTGGGTTGGTTGGTATTGGTGTGGGTGGGTGGGTTGGTTGGTTAGTTGGTATTGGTGTGGGTGGGTAGGTGGGTTGGTTGGTTAGTTGGTATTGGTGTGGGTGGGTAGGTGGGTTGGTTGGTATTGGTGTTGGTTGGTGGGTGGGTTGGTTGGTATTGGTGTGGGTGGGTGGGTGGGTTGGTTGGTTAGTTGGTATTGGTGTGGGTGGGTAGGTGGGTTGGTTGGTATTGGTGTTGGTTGGTGGGTGGGTTGGTTGGTATTGGTGTGGGTGGGTTGGTGGGTGGGTGGGTTGGTTGGTTAGTTGGTATTGGTGTGGGTGGGTAGGTGGGTTGGTTGGTTGGTGGCCCATCACCATGTCTGTTGTCCTATACAGCAATGGTCAACAATCCAATAAAAACATCTTTATTCAACAATTATTTAAACACATGCAAAGGTACATACACTCACCCAGCCCTTTATTACAACACTATTGTAATACTGGGTAATACTCCCTTTATTACAACACTATACTAATACTGGGTAATACTCCCTTTATTACAACACTATACTAATACTGGGTAATACTCCCTTTATTACAACACTATACTAATACTGGGTCGGGCCTCCCTTTGCTCTCAAAACAGCCTCAATTCTTCGTGGCATTGATTCCACAAGATGTTGGAAACATTCCTTTGAGATTCTGGTCCATGATGACATGATTGCATCACGCAATTCCTGCAGATTTTTCAGGTCTTTCAAGCTGTGAATCTCCCGTTCTACCACATCCCAAAGGTGTTCTATTGGATTCAGATCCGGTGACTGGGAAGAACTGAAGAACACTGAACTCATTGTCATGTTCATGAAACCAGTTTGAGATGACTTTTGCTTTGTTACATGGTGCATTATCATGCTGGAAGGAGCCATTAGAAGATGGGTCAATTGTGGCCATGAAGGGATGCACATGGTCAGCAACAATACTCAAATAGGCTGTGGCATTCAAGAGATGAATGATTGGTATTAACAGGCCCAAAGTGTGCCAAGAAAACATTCCCCACACCGTTCCACCACCTCCACCATGAGAAGGTGTACAGGTGTTCCTCCACCTCCACCATGAGAAGGTGTCCAGGTGTTCCTCCACCATGAGAAGGTGTACAGGTGTTCCTCCACCATGAGAAGGTGTACAGGTGTTCCACCACCTCCACCATGAGAAGGTGTACAGGTGTTCCACCACCTCCACCATGAGAAGGTGTCCAGGTGTTCCTCCACCATGAGAAGGTGTACAGGTGTTCCTCCACCATGAGAAGGTGTACAGGTGTTCCTCCACCATGAGAAGGTGTACAGGTGTTCCTAATAAAGTGTTCAGTGAGTGTATAACAGACGACAGGTAAATTGGTAAATGTATTAGTATCCCTTAAGATAATAACCAATACAAATGTAACAGTAAAAAATACACATAACAAGAGTTTCAGAAGAAAGTGTAGTGTTAGTACGGAGGCTTGATGGATGTATGCTTAAGACCAGTGAGTTTTTTATGTCCTATGCACCAACCTCACCAAGTCAATTTCCTGTATGTGCAAATATACTCAGCCAAATAAAAGAATTGTGATTCTGATTCTGAAAGATGTTGCTGAATGAAGGTGGTTGGAGGGAGGTGCAGGTCCAGCCGCGGCCGCTGGATGTCGCTGTAGCGTCGTAAACTGGACCCGACGTCGCGGTCGGAGAGCGTCGTGTTTCCATGGGAACGTGACGGGACAGGGAGAGTGGGTGAGCAGCAGCTAGCTAAATGGCTAACAACAATCTGGTCATCAGAGCTCTGAAGGCTGATTCAAAGTCGTTCAATCTGAGCTCAAAGAAAATGGTCTGCGTTCCCAAATCGGTTTCCAGATTAACTAACCTGTCGATACTGCTGTTGAATAATAATCTCCTGACGACTCTGCCGGTAGAAGTGCGGTCGCTCCGACATGTGAGTACATTAGTGTGGTTTACTCCTAGCGAGCTAGCTGCTCTCCGGTGGGTGGCAGAGCCTAGTTGGCAGAGCCTAGTTGGCAGCTGGCAGCCACCAGCCATGCCACCATCAGGACCTGACAGTGTGTGTGGTTTTGTCCTGTGTTTTGTCGTCTGTCTGCCAGCTGACAGAGCTGAACCTGGGTAACAACGCCCTGGAGGAGATACCACCAGTCCTCAGGTTCCTGAACGCCCTGAGAAAACTTTCTCTGTTTGGAAACCAGATCACAACTTTACCACCAGAGGTGTTGGGTAGGTTGTCCTCACACACACACACACACACACACACACACACACACACACACACACACACACACACACACACACACACACACACACACACACACACACACACACACATTCACACATTCACACACATACACATTTATACACATTCACATACACATATACAT
>NC_139668.1:20799729-20804729 GCF_951799395.1 Argentina silus
ACACACACACACACACACACACACACACACCCACACACACACACACACACATGTACACACACACACACGCGTGCGCACTCACACACACACACACACACATGCACATGCGCACGCACACACAAACACACGTGCATGCACACACACACGCACACACACGCACGCACGCACACACAAACACACACACACACACACACACACAAACACGCACGCACACACACGTACTCGCCCATGCGCACACACGATGGTGGTGATGATGGTGGTGGTGATGATGATGATGGTGATGATGATGATGATGATGGTGGTGATGATGATGATGGTGGTGATGATGGTGGTGGTGATGATGGTGATGATGATGATGATGGTGGTGATGTTGATGGTGATGATGATGATGATGGTGATGATGATGGTGTTGATGATGATAGTGATGATGATGGTGTTGTGTTCCAGGATATGAAGATGAAGAGTTCCCAGACTGTCCCGGTCCGTGTTCGCCTCTGTTCCTACCGGTGTTTCAACAAGACTGGCCACTCCTTCTACGGCGTGGCGTCTGGATGAAGACGTGTGTCTGTTAAAGCTGGAATCCTGTGATTGGTTGTTTTCATTATTAACAGTCGACACATTCACAACAAATCGCGTTTTAAAACCTGATCGGTCCTGATGTTCCTGATGTTCCTGATGTTCCTGATGTTCCTGATCAGTCCTGATGTTCCTGATGTTCCTGATGTTCCTGATGTTCCAAACTGCCCATTTGATTCAATTCCTACAACTCCCAAGATTCCCCTCTCCCTCCCATGAGGTCCTTCTGTTGAACAGAGCTAGAGCACAGGGTCAGAGCAGGGTCAGAGTAGAGCAGGACAGAGTAGAGCAGGTCAGAGTAGAGCAGGTCAGAGTAGAGCAGGTCAGAGTAGAGCAGGTCAGAGTATGAACAGAGATTCAGGGTAAACTTCCCCTTTAAAGTTTACTTCGTCTTTTTTTGTATTGAACCTTTATTTGTACAGATGAAAACACACTGAGACCATGGCCTCTTCTGCAGGTGCACCGTGTCCACAATATCTACACAATCACACAACAACACATCAACAACACAACACAGTTAAATACACAAATCAATACATCATATAAAACCACAATATTTCAGGAGAAACAATCACATCCTTCACCAACGAGGTCCTCAACCAACCAACACCCTGACCGGCCCAGAACCACCAGAACCACCAGAACCACTGGAGGTTTTTTTTGATGATCTTCTCGTCTCTGAATAAACTTTCTCAACCCTTCCCAAACCTTATACTCTGTAGTTTAGCGTGGTTCATTGTCTGAAGGAGTACAGATTAGTTAGGGTTAGTCCAGTACAGATTAGTTAGGGTTAGTCCAGTACAGATTAGTTAGGGTTAGTCCAGTATAGATTGGTTAGGGTTAGTCCAGTACAGATTAGTTAGGGTTAGTCCAGTACAGATTGGTTAGGGTTAGTCCAGTACAGATTAGTTAGGGTTAGTCCAGTACAGATTGGTTAGGGTTAGTCCAGTACAGATTAGTTAGGGTTAGTCCAGTACAGATTGGTTAGGGTTAGTCCAGTACAGATTGGTTAGGGTTAGTCCAGTACAGATTAGTTAGGGTTAGTCCAGTACAGATTAGTTAGGGTTAGTCCAGTACAGATTGGTTAGGGTTAGTCCAGTACAGATTAGTTAGGGTTAGTCCAGTACAGATTGGTTAGGGTTAGTCCAGTACAGATTGGTTAGGGTTAGTCCAGTACAGATTAGTTAGGGTTAGTCCAGTACAGATTGGTTAGGGTTAGTCCAGTACAGATTAGATAGGATTAGTCCAGTACAGATTAGTTAGGGTTAGTCCAGTACAGATTGGTTAGGGTTAGTCCAGTACAGATTAGTTAGGGTTAGTCCAGTACAGATTGGTTAGGGTCCAGTACAGATTAGTTAGGGTTAGTCCAGTACAGATTGGTTAGTCTACAGTACAGATTAGTTAGGGTTAGTCCAGTACAGATTAGTGAGGGTTAAGTGTATTATCTGAATCCACCAGATGGCGCCAGAGGATCAGGAAGACTCCAGAATTCTTTTACATTTGAGTGATTAAATATAAATATAACCACATGTTATACTTGACACACCGTGAGCCTCAGTATTCACATACATGTAGTTGTATTATTCACATGAAGGACGTATAATTATACTGCATAGGCTACAAATAATGCCTTATTGTTTAATCTATTTCTTGATGTTTCCATGTTAGCATAGAGGCTTGGAAACAAAAAGTGCTTTTAATAAATTACTTTCGAACTTCCTGAAATGAGAGAAGAGAGAGAGAAAGAAAGAAAGAGAGAGAGAGGAGAGAGACAGAAAGTACACAGTGGCAGAACACCTGACCACTGTGACTGACCAACACTAAGACAAGCTGTGACTGTGTCCAGACTCAGCCAGCAGAGCCTGGCTCTGGAGGAAGGTCCCATAGGCAGACCTGGCTCCCAGGAGAAGACAGGCTCTGGAGGAAGGTCCCACAGGCAGACCTGGCTCCCAGGAGAAGACAGGCTCTGGAGGAAGGTCCCACAGGCAGACCTGGCTCCCAGGAGAAGACAGGCTCTGGAGGAAGGTCCCATAGGCAGACCTGGCTCCCAGGAGAAGACAGGCTCTGGAGGAAGGTCCCACAGGCAGACCTGGCTCCCAGGAGAAGACAGGCTCTGGAGGAAGGTCCCACAGGCAGACCTGGCTCCCAGGAGAAGACAGGCTCTGGAGGAAGGGCCCATAGGCAGACCTGGCTCCCAGGAGAAGACAGGCTCTGGAGGAAGGTCCCACAGGCAGACCTGGCTCCCAGGAGAAGACAGGCTCTGGAGGAAGGTCCCACAGGCAGACCTGGCTCCCAGGAGAAGACAGGCTCTGGAGGAAGGTCCCACAGGCAGACCTGGCTCCCAGGAGAAGACAGGCTCTGGAGGAAGGTCCCATAGGCAGACCTGGCTCCCAGGAGAAGACAGGCTCTGGAGGAAGGTCCCACAGGCAGACCTGGCTCCCAGGAGAAGACAGGCTCTGGAGGAAGGTCCCACAGGCAGACCTGGCTCCCAGGAGAAGACAGGCTCTGGAGGAAGGTCCCACAGGCAGACCTGGCTCCCAGGAGAAGACAGGCTCTGGAGGAAGGAATATAACATTTTAAATGCCAAAACGCTGATATTGTTTTATGTTTAGATTTGTTATTGGTTATTTCATTTTTGTTTATTTGTAATTTCACTTGCTTTGGCAATGTAAACTGTTGTTATATTTAATAAATCCCTTTAATTTGAATTGAATTGAGGGAGAGAGAGAGAGAGAGAGACAGAGAGAGAGAGAGAGAGAGAGCAGATGTTGAGTCCTGGAGCATCAGAGCATCAGCCTCAGGCCTCGTCTGGTGTCAACCCTCTCTGAGCTGGTGTGTGTGTGTGTGTGTGTGGATGTGTGAGTGTGTGTGTGGATGTGTGTGTGTGTGTGTGGATGTGTGGATGTGTGTGTGTGTGTGTGCTATAATTGTGGGTCCTAATGGGTGATTAGCTCCAGACAGACTTGCTCTAATTAGCCAGTAGGCTGGAAGGTGTGTGGGTGATACACGTCATGTGTTCTGCAGCCACACACACACACACACACACACACACACACACACACACACACACACACAAACACACACACACATCCACACTCACACACACACACTCACACACACACATCCACACTCACACACACACACACTCACACATCCACACACACACACACACACACACCCACTGGACACCCTCTCCCTCTGCTAATAGTCATTCTGTTCTGTAAAGCACTTTGTATTGCACTGTGTGTTTCATACACTGTGTGCTACTGGGCTGGGCTGGGCTGGGCTGGGCTGGGCTGGGCTGGGGCTGGGGCTGGGCTGGGCTGGGCTGGGCTGGGCTGGGGCTGGGGCTGGGGCTGGGGCTGGGGCTGGGGCTGGGGCTGGGCTGGGCTGGGCTGGGCTGGGCTGGGGCTGGGGCTGGGGCTGGGGCTGGGGCTGGGGCTGGGGCTGGGGCTGGGGCTGGGCTGGGCTGGGTTGGGCTGGACAGGACAGGACCGGACCGGACAGAACTGAACTGAACTGAACTGAACTGCTGTGAGTCACTACCTATCTTCAGCCGTAGATTGAAGACCCATCTCTTCAGGCTACATCTTGACTGTCCCTCCTAAAGACCTCTTCACCCCCACTACGCCCCTGTACTAACCCTAACCCCAAAGACCTCTTCATCCCCACTACCCCCCTGTACTAACCCTAACCCCAAAGACCTCTTCATCCCCACTACCCCCCTGTAATAACCCTAATCCTAAAGACCTCTTCATCCCCACTACCCCCCTGTAATAACCCTAATCCTAAAGACCTCTTCATCCCCACTACCCCCCTGTAATAACCCTAACCCTAGAGACCTCTTCACCCCCACTACCCCCCTGTAATAACCCTAATCCTAAAGACCTCTTCATCCCCACTACCCCCCTGTAATAACCCTAATCCTAAAGACCTCTTCATCCCCACTACCCCCCTGTAATAACCCTAATCCTAAAGACCTCTTCATCCCCACTACCCTCCTGTACAGTTTCTCTACTGTAAAACCCCTCCCAAAAAAACAATCTTCTTCTAGCATTGTGACTGCCAATGGCCCCTGGTCCTAGCATAGATTACTTTCTCTTCTGATGACTGATGATTCACTTACTTTAGACAAATGTATTTATTGTAAGTCTCTTTGGATAAAGGAGACTGCTAAATGTCTAAAATGTAAATATAAAATGACTGAACTGGACAGTCTCCAGCGGCCTCCAGCAGCCTCCAGTGGCCCCCAGCGGCCTCCAGCAGCCTCCAGTGGCCCCCAGCAGCCTCCAGCAGCCTCCAGTGGCCCCCAGCAGCCTCCAGCAGCCTCCAGTGGCCCCCAGCAGCCTCCAGCAGCCTCCAGTGGCCCCCAGCGGCCTCCAGCAGCCTCCAGTGGCCATGAGGTCACGGTGTCCTGATACCCG
>NC_139668.1:20807229-20820407 GCF_951799395.1 Argentina silus
TTGTGTTCAGCAGTTAGTCAGTCCCCATGTGTTTTTTCCAGAAGTTAGTCAGTCCTTGGGGCTTGAATAACTGCTGGACAAAAAATATGGGGACTGACTAACTGCTGGACAAAGAAGAAGATGACTGACTAATTGCACACACAACTTTGGGATTAGGGTTAGGGTTAGGGTTAGGGTTAGGGTTAGGGTTAGGTTTGTGAAGGTCTGTGCCACAGAGTTACAACCACTCGAGGGATGCAATGACAGCAGGTGTCTATGGTCACATGGTATCTCATGTTCATTAAGAGTCCAAATACGTTTCCATTTAATGTTATTTTAAATCAAACATAGATAGTTATGATTTTGGTCAATGACAAGAAAATAGGTGCATTCCAACAGACATTTAAGACTCAAACTGTGACGTTCCTCCCTGCAGCGTCTCAGGATCAGCCGTAAAGGTCATCAGATGCAGAGTACTTACCTTGTAACACAACCCTCCTGGTGGCTAGCAGGGAAATCCCCTCCTGGTGACCCTGTCCTCCGCACTTCAGCTTCCATAACACTCTACTGACCATTATCCTCTGGTCTTTTGATTTTCTGTTTTTAATCAGTGTTCCTGTAAAGTGCAATTACATTGCATTCGTGTATAAAATGTGTTATAAATAAAGTTTGATTTGATCTTCATACATTATTCAGTGTTTAAACTGATCCAGACATGGTATCTGGATACCCAGAACTTATTCCACCCAGAGAGTCCACCTACAAAGTGTTCAGTATTTAAACACGTCACACAACTAAAAGCCTATTTTCTTATTATGTTTTCACTGTCCTAATAACTAACTAAGCAATCAAATAATATAATAATTCAACAATACCAAACCCAAAAGGAAGGAAGGACGGAGCAAGTGAAAGAGGGAGTTAAAGAGAGACAGAGAGACAGAGAGACAGAGAGAGAGAGAGAGAGAGAGAGAGACAGAGAGAGAGAGACAGAGACAGAGAGAGAGACAGAGAGAGACAGAGAGAGAGAGAGAGACAGAGAGAGAGAAGGAGAGGTAATTGGGTAGAGTCAGCTTGGTAGTGAGCCAGGTGAAGTGTGGAGGCAGGGTTAGGGGTCAGGACATGATGGGCAAGGCAGTGTAGCTGCCAATGTAACTACTAACCCTAACCCTAACCCTAACCCTAACTCTAACCCACATCACACTGTTGGTAACCCTAACCCTAACCCTGCCTAATCCTAACACCCCAGAGTCCTGTTGCTAACCCTAACCCTGCCTAATCCTAACACCCTAGAGCCTTCCTGCCTAACCCTAGCCCTGCCTAATCCTAACACCCCAGAGTCCTGTTGCTAACCCTAACCCTGCCTAATCCTAACACCCTAGAGCCTTCCTGCCTAACCCTAGCCCTGCCTAATCCTAACACCCCAGAGTCCTGTTGCTAACCCTAACCCTGGTGCTCGCCTACTGGGCGGCAAAGGGAACAGCCCCTCCCTACTTGCAAGTAATGATCAGCCCCCAAACCCCCCCTGCCCGATCACTCCGCTCTTCCACCTCGGCTGCCCGCCTGGCACCACCACCTCTACGTGGATGCAGCAGCTGTGCTACTCGGTCACGGCTTTTCATTGTCCTGGCGCCCCGCTGGTGGAATGAGCTTCCCACTGCTGTCATGACTGCAGAGTCACTACCAATCTTCCGCCGTAGATTGAAGACCCATCTCTTCAGACTACATCTTAACTGTCCTTCCTAAAGACCTCTTCACCCCCACTACCCCCCCTGTACTAACCCTAACCCTAAAGACCTCTTCACCCCCACTACCCCCCCTGTACTAACCCTAACCATAGAGACCTCTTCACCCCCACTACCCCCCTGTACTAACCCTAACCCTAGAGACCTCTTCACCCCCACTACCCCCCTGTACAAGTTTCTCTCCTGTTCTTCTGGCATTACGACTGCCAATGGCCCCTGGTGTGAGCATTGATTACTTTATCTTATGATGACTGATGGATAGATGATTCACTTACTTAAACTAATGGATTTGTTGTAAGTCGCCTTGGATAAAGGCGTCTGCTAAATGCCATAAATGTAAATGTAAAAATGTAACCCTGCCTAACTCTAACATCCCAGAGTCCTGCCTAACCCTAACATCCCAGAGTCCTGCCTAACCCTAACATCCCAGAGTCCTGCCTAACCCTAACATCCCAGAGTCCAACCTAAGATCTTTAGAGATGATTCATATAAGGTTACGGTATGTATATATAGATACAGTATATAAGCTCTAATGCATATAGATCTGACCCTCTAACCCTAACCCTAGATCTGCAGGATAGTGAATGTTACCTCAATACGCTGGAACATCACTGGACAAACACACGCTCAGCGCCTAACCCTAACCCTAACCCTAACCCTAACCTTAACCCTAACCTTAACCCTAACCCTTAACCCTAACCCTTAACCCTTAACCCTAACCCTTAACCCTAACCCTAACCCTTAACCCTAACCCTGCTAAACTGATATGAACATTTTAATATTTGGCTGCTGAATACTAATCCTAACCCTAACCCTAACCTTAACCTTAACCCTAACCCTAACCTTAACCCTAACCCTCATCCTAACCCTAACCTTAATCCTAACCACCATAATATAATTCAATACTCTCCCCCTCATCCCAGAAACAGAGACAGTGTGTAAAACTGAGCAGGCTAGAAGATTTACTTGTATTATATTTCTATAGTTTTTCAGCTTTGTTAGTGACTGGTCACATTAGCCACTTTGCTTGTACTAGCACACATGTCTTAAATATCAAATCAAACAGATTTGATCAACAATCTTAAATATCTTTATTGACTCGTGTCCTCTGCAGCGTTCTATACAAGCCTGCTATGTTTGTCTCCAGAGATTGACGTTGTCATGGTGTTGTGTGATTGTGATGCGTAGAAGAAGGTGGAGGTGAGGCAGTCTGTCAACACAGCTCTAACGAAGGTCCCTGTCCTCCATTAGGAGACGCCTCTGATCACATGACCACATCACCACTGACTGTGGCTCAACTGAAGGCTGTGTGTGATATCTATATTAAAAAGACATCTAATACCATCCAATAACATCCCGCCTCACTAAATCCTGTCTGGTATGTACTGGTCATGGGCTGATGGAGATATTATTGGCCTTTTCATTGTTACACGATGACTGTCCATCTCCATGGATGGCCTGAATGTTCTAATGTTCTAATGTTGCACCAGGAGACCAGATGGACATGCAGGGTCAGGGTCAGGGTCAGGGTCAGGGACAGGGTCAGGGTCAGGGTCAGGGACAGGGTTAGGGTCAGGGACAGGGTCAAGGCCAGGGTGAGGGATAGGGTCAGGGTAAGGGAAAGAGTCAGGGTCAGGGTCAGGGTTAGGGTCAGGGTCAGGGTCAGGGCCAGGGCCAGGGTCAGGGCCAGGGCCAGGGACAGGGTTAGGGTCAGGGTCAGGGTCAGGGCCAGGGCCAGGGTCAGGGACAGGGTCAGGGACAGGGTCAGGGCCAGGGTGAGGGACAGGGTCAGGGCCAGGGTAAGGGAAAGAGTCAGGGTCAGGGTCAGGGTCAGGGACAGGGTCAGGGCCAGGGTGAGGGACAGGGTCAGGGTCAGGGTCAGGGCCAGGGTTAGGGTCAGGGCCAGGGTTAGGGTTAGGGTTAGGGTTAGGGTTAGGGTCAGGGTCAGGGTCAGGGTTAGGGTTAGGGTTAGGGTTAGGGTTAGGGTCAGGGTCAGGGTTCGGGCGAGAGGCACATCTACAAGGTTTATTATTCTCAGTCTGGAGGAAAGGCCTGATCTAGTAGCACTATACACCTTTTAATGATAGACTAGAACCTTTCAGAGATTATTGTTTATTAATAATTAATCATTAATTAATAATGTAAACCTATATTTTTGTGCACAAAATTGCCATTGCACAGGGTTCACATACTTATTCATACAGGACATTTTGGTTATTCATTTTTAACTATTTCTATACATTTCTTTTTTATATATATAATTTCTGTTCCTATCCCTAACCCTAACCCTGACCCAAAGACATATACACTGTTCCTAACCTTAACCCAAAGACATATACACTGTTCCTAACCCTAACCCACAGACATACACACTGTTCCTAACCCTAACCCTAACCCTGACCCAAAGACATATACACTGTTCCTAACCCTAACCCATAGACATACACACTGTTCCTAACCCTAACCCTAACCCACAGACATACACACTGTTCCTAACCTTAACCCTAACCCTGACCCAAAGACATATACACTGTTCCTAACCCTGACCCAAAGACATATACACTGTTCCTAACCCTGACCCAAAGACATATACACTGTTCCTAACCCTGACCCAAAGACATACACACTGTTCCTAACCCTAACCCTAACCCTGACCCAAAGACATACACACTGTTCCTAACCCTAACCCTAACCCTGACCCAAAGACATATACACTGTTCCTAACCCTAACCCATAGACATACACACTGTTCCTAACCCTAACCCTAACCCACAGACATACACACTGTTCCTAACCCTAACCCACAGACATACACACTGTTCCTAACCCTAACCCACAGACATACACACTGTTCCTAACCCTAACCCTAACCCACAGACATACACACTGTTCCTAACCCTAACCCACAGACATACACACTGTTCCTAACCCTAACCCACAGACATACACACTGTTCCTAACCCTAACCCATAGACATACACACTGTTCCTAACCCTAACCCACAGACATACACATTGTTCTGCTCTCTCCAGACACCTGGCATCACAGCAAAGTCAGAAGTGATTATCAGAACTATCAGGACTAGAATATAATCAATATGTTGTCTTGTAAGAAAACACACCATCGTTTTAGATAAATCTCCATTCTTCTCTTTAATGTCCCATTTTCTCTCACATGTAGAAGATGAAGACATGGTTTACAGTGAGTGACAGGTTGATTGTGTATTAAATGAATATAGCTGTTCAGGTGAGTGATGTTGACGGTCTCAGGACCTGTCCCAAAGAGGTGATGTTCCACTCACAGCAGCAGTAGAGCAGCGACCCCCCCCCCACCCAACCCCCTCCCCGTCCAGCCCCGGAACGGCCCTTTGTTCTCAGAGCCAGAGGTAGCATGGAGGCCTATGAGTCCAGAGCACTCACAGACTTCCTCCCTAGAAACATGTAAATCTGACCTTACCAGCTTTCAAAGACTCAGCAGGCGACTGTTTGCCTTGAAAAGAGTTGAGGCGGCCTGTTCACTGGGCCAGAGAGAGGAGCCTAATCATCCTTTTACACTTAAAGAGAAAAAGCCTTTTAGAGAGCAGACAGAGGGCCTCTTTGATAGCCAGACGGACCGCTCCTAAATACCACAGCTCTATCCTTCTCTACCTCTATCCCTATCCCCCCCCCCCCCCCTCCCCTCTTTGATAGCCAGACGGACCGCTCCTAAATACCACAGCTACAGACGTGTGAGATGAAACTCTACTACAAAGGCCCTCCTCTCCCCCCCTCTCTCCCCCCTCTCTCCCCCTCTCCCCCTCTCTAACCTGGGTCCCGCTCCAGAGAGGATTCCCCATACAAACAGGAAAGGTAAAACCCAGATGGGTAGACTTCCTGTCTTGTCTGAGCGCGCTCTCTTCATTTCCATTGGCATTTGTTCTGTCTGATAAAAAGTGTAGCAGCAGATCGAGTGTCGTGGTGGAGGAGACGAACAGAGACTCAGGACAGCATTAGTCTCCTGGCTCTGGAAGTTGGTGAAACCGACCGCGTCTGGTCAGGCTGTTGATCTGTGTCTGGTCAGGCTGTTGATCTGTGTCTGGTCAGGCTGTTGATCTGTGTCTGGTCAGACTGTTGATCTGTGTCTGGTCAGGCTGTTGATCTGTGTCTGGTCAGACTGTTGATCTGTATCTGGTCAGGCTGTTGATCTGTGTCTGGTCAGGCTGTTGATCTGTGTCTGGTCAGATTGTTGATCTGTGTCTGGTCAGGCTGTTGATCTGTGTCTGGTCAGGTTGTTGATCTGTGTCTGGTCAGGCTGTTGATCTGTGTCTGGTCAGACTGTTGATCTGTGAGTGTCAGTGTCATTGCTAACTACAGTATACCCTAACCTAACCCAGATATACCCTAACCTAGCCCAGATATACCCTAACCTAGCCCAGATATAGCCTAACTTAGCCCAGATATACCCTAACCTAACCCAGATATACCCTAACCTAGATATACCCTAACCTAACCCAGATATACCCTAACATAGCCCAGATATACCGTAACCTAGCCCAGATATACCCTAACCTAACCCAGATATACCCTAACCCAGATATACCCTAACCTAGATATACCCTAACCCAGATATACCCTAACCCAGATATACCCTAACCTAGATTACCGTAACCTAGATTACCGTAACCTAGCCCTTGCTGCTGGTATCATTCTCCCATCCTCTTCTTTTTCATTGGCAAGAAGGATAAGACGCTTCCCTGCATCGACTACTGTGGCCTGAATGATGGCCTGAACAATATAACCATAAAGAACAGGTACCCCCTTCCTCTTATCTTGTCAGCATTTGAACTCTTGCAAGGTGCAAAGATTTATACTAAACTTGATTTGAGAAATGCTTATCATTTGGTAAGGATAAGATAGGGGGACGAGTGGAAAACAGCCTTCAACACCCCTAGTGGTCACTACGAGTGTCTCATAATGCCCTTTGGTCACTCATGCATTTTCTTTGTTTACCTGGATGATATCCTCATCTTCTCCCCTGAAAGAGAAGACCCATGTCCAGCATGTCCACCAGGTTCTTCAGCGTCTCCTCGATCACCAGCTCTTCGTCAAAGCAGAGAAATGTGAGTTCCATGACTCCACCGTTACATTCCTGGGGTTCATCGTCTTGGAGGAAAACATCCAAATTGATCCTGCTAAGGTCAGTGTAGTTGCTGAATGGCCCACTCCGACCAGCCGTAAATTGGTTCAGCGGTTTCTGGGGTTTGCTAACATCTATAGACGCTTTATCCGAACTTTAGTACGGTTGCTGCCCCGCTGCATGCCCTCACCTTCTCTTCTGTCAGGTTCCAGTGGTCTCCTCAGGTGGACCGGTGGTCTCCTCAGGTGGACCGGTGGTCTCCTCAGGTGGATCAGGCTTTCTGGAGATTAAGGGGGAGCTTCACCTCGGCGCCTGTCCTCACTCTTCTGGATCCTCGTCGGCAGTTTGTTTTGGAGGTGGATGCCTCGGACGGGGGGATCGGGGTGGTCCTCTCCCAGCAGTCTCAAGCGGACAATAAACTCCACCCTTGCGCCTTCCTCTCCCAGAAACTCTGACGAGAGGAACTATGATGTGGGAAACAGGGAGCTGTTGGCCATCAAGGCAGCTCTGGAGGAGTGGCGCCACTGGTTGGAGGGAGTGGACCACCCTTTTCTGGTGTGGACTGATCACAAGAACTTGGAATACATCAGGACCGCCAAACATCTCAACTCCAGGCAGGCCAAGTGGGCTGTTTTTTTATAGAATTGATTTTTCTTTGGTTCTAAGAATGTTAAGCCTGTTTGACCCTGACTCTGCCCCAAGAGCTCCCACCAACATTCTGCCCCCTTCCTGTGTGGTGGGGGCTGTTACATGAGATATTGAGGAAGAGGTCAGACAGGCGAGTATTGATGTCCATGTTCCAGACGGCTGTCCCACGAACCGGTTGTTTGTCCCTGTCTCCCAACGCTCTCAGGTCATCCATTGGGCTCACACCTCCCTCCTCTCCTGTCACCCTGGAGTATGGCGGACTGTTTGTGATCAGACAACGTTTCTTGCGGCCGTCCATGGAGAGAGAGGTGGGAGAGTATGTGGTTGCCTGTCCTGTGTGCACCCGGAACAAGGTCTCCCAACGCCCACCTCCTGGTCTCCTGCGCCCGCTCCCTGTGCCTCATTGCCCCTGGTCTGACATCTCTCTGGACTTTGTCAGGGGGTTACCCCCCTCTGAAGGTAACACCACCATTCTAATGGTGGTGGACAGGTTTTCAAAAATGGTGCATTTCATCCATCTGCCTAAATTGCCATCCACCAAGGAGACAGCGGAGACAATGGTGGTTCATGTGTTGCGTATTCATGGATTCCCTAAGGATGTGGTGTGAGCCCGGGGGCCACAGTTCATCTCCCGGTTCTGGAAGGCTTTCTGTTCCCTCCTCGGTGCCACCGTCAGCCTCCTAACCTAACCCAGATATACCGTAACCTAGACATATACCCTAACCTAACCCAGATATACCCTAACCCAGATATAACCTGTATACTAAAAGCCAATTCACAATGTTTTATATTTATGCTTGTTAGTGGTCGTTGGACCTGACATCCCTGTTTCAGAGAGACAGATCTCTGGACAAAGTGGCAGAGAGACCTTTAGTCTCAATAGGTGTCCAGGTCTAACAACATGACCCCCCCCCACCCCACACAGTCCTCATCTCTACCAGGTCAGGGAAGCAAAGCTACTGATTGGCTTGCCATCGGCGGCAGTATAAGCTTATGAAAACTTAGAACAAGTAAAGAGTTTACTTAAAGTTTGATACCATCTTGGTACAGTAAATCAAGAAGATCTCTGTGGAAGCAAAAGGCCCTCGGGATTATGTCTGGATGAAACAGATCCCAGTAACATTCCACCAACGGTCTGGACCAATCAGATGGTTAGTCTTGACCTTGTCCCTGTGGCAGCACTAACATTTCACTCCAGGACTCCCCCTACTTAGATACCTACCCTGCCCCCCCCCCCCCCCCCCCACTTAGATACCTACCCTGCCCCCCCCCTACATAGATACCTACCCTGCCCCCCCCTACTTAGATACCTACCCTGCCCCCCCCTACATAGATACCTACCCTGCCCCCCCCCCCCACATAGCAAAGACACCCCCCCAGCTACTGTAACAAAGACCCCCCCCCCAGCTACTGTAACAAAGACCCCCCCCCCCCCCAGCTACTGTAACAAAGACCCCCCCCCCAGCTACTGTAACATAGACACTGCCCCCCCCCAGCTACTGTAACAAAGACACTGCCCCCCCCAGCTACTGTAACATAGACACTGCCCCCCCCAGCTACTGTAACAAAGACACTGCCCCCCCCCAGCTACTGTAACAAAGACACCCCCCCCCCCAGCTACTGTAACAAAGACACTGCCCCCCCCCCAGCTACTGTAACAAAGACACTGCCCCCCCCCCAGCTACTGTAACAAAGACACCCCCCCCCCCAGCTACTGTAACAAAGACACCCCCCCCCCCCCCAGCTACTGTAACAAAGACACCCCCCCCCCCCCAGCTACTGTAACAAAGACACTGCCCCCCCAGCTACTGTAACAAAGACCCCCCCCAAGCTACTGTAACAAAGACCCCCCCCCCAGCTACTGTAACAAAGACACTGCCCCCCCCAGCTACTGTAACAAAGACACTGCCCCCCCCCCAGCTACTGTAACAAAGACACTGCCCCCCCCAGCTACTGTAACAAAGACACTGCCCCCCCCCAGCTACTGTAACAAAGACACTGCCCCCCCCCCCCAGCTACTGTAACAAAGACACTGCCCCCCCAGCTACTGTAACAAAGACCCCCCCCCCAGCTACTGTAACAAAGACACTGCCCCCCCCCAGCTACTGTAACAAAGACACTGCCCCCCCCAGCTACTGTAACAAAGACACTGCCCCCCCCCCCAGCTACTGTAACAAAGACACTGCCCCCCCCCAGCTACTGTAACAAAGACACTGCCCCCCCCCAGCTACTGTAACAAAGACACTGCCCCCCCCCCCAGCTACTGTAACAAAGACACTGCCCCCCCCAGCTACTGTAACAAAGACACTGCCCCCCCCCCAGCTACTGTAACAAAGACACTGCCCCCCCCCAGCTACTGTAACAAAGACACTGCCCCCCCCCAGCTACTGTAACAAAGACACTGCCCCCCCCCCCAGCTACTGTAACAAAGACACTGCCCCCCCAGCTACTGTAACAAAGACCCCCCCCCAGCTACTGTAACAAAGACACTGCCCCCCCCAGCTACTGTAACAAAGACACTGCCCCCCCCCAGCTACTGTAACAAAGACACCCCCCCCCCAGCTACTGTAACAAAGACACTGCCCCCCCCTCCCCCACAGACAGACAGACTGACCTTAGTACAGCAGCAGCCCACCTAACAAGGTGTTTCTGTGTGTGTGTGAGCAGGGGAGAGCCTGGCGTGATGTCAGAGGGGGTCAGAGTAACAGAGGGTGTCTGTGGTGTTTAGATTCCTCCTGGGAAGGACAGAATGGACGGGGAGACATATGAAGCCTTACATTAAATCACAGTCACTGAAATCCAAGATGGAACAGCTTTTCTCCTCTTTCACAGGTTGTCCACAATAAGCAGGCCACTCCTCCTTCATCACAGATGGCATTTGGAGAGGTGTAGAGTGTGTGTCTGTGTGTGTGTGTGTGTGTGTGTGTGTGTGTGTGTATAAAAGTACCAGTCCCTGCCAGAGTCCGAGGACCAGCAGAAGTGCAATATTGAAGCTCTTTGATTCAGGATCCAGACTCTGACCTCACAACATGTTGACCAGGTAAGACCACCCTAATCTCCCATTTCCTCCGCTTTAGAACATCCTCCTGTCTTTTCCTGGTTCTGACTGGTCTTTAGAACATCCTCCTGTCCTTTCCTGGTTCTGACTGGTCTTTAGAACATCCTCCTGTCCTTTCCTGGTTCTGACTGGTCTTTAGAACATCCTCCTGTCCTTTCCTGGTTCTGACTGGTCTTTAGAACATCCTCCTGTCCTTTCCTGGTCCTGACTGGTCTTTAGAATATCACCATGGTTCACTTCTTTAACTTGAATAGTACGTGGCAAACAAATTGATTTTTGAGAATTACTGATGTCAAACCTTGAATATCGTTTGTTCTACTATTTTAGCATATTTCCAAATGTTCAATTCATTCATGCTTTCATTTCATTGTTTTATAAATGTTTTATTGAATTCAGCCAAAGACAAAACATGACCAGTTAAAACGATGTCATGATCTTTCTGCTCCATGTCAGACAAATCCGCTGAACAGCAGATGCATCTCTTAATCCAAACCTTTACTGTAGGGCTAGGGCTAGATTAGGGCTAGGTTAGGGCTAAATTAGGTTAGGGCTAGGTTAGGTTTGGTTAGAGAAAGGTTCGGGCTAGTGTAGGTGAGGACTAGGTTAGGTTTGGTTAGGGCTAGGTTAGGTTTGGTTAGGGCTAGGTTAGAGTTAGGGCTAGGTTAGGGTTAGGGCTTGGTTAAGGCTAGGGCTAGGTTAGGGTTAAGGTTAGGGCTAGGTTAGGGTTAGGGTTAGGGTTAGGTTAGGGTTAGGGCTAGGTTAGGACTAGGTTAGGGTTGGGTTAGGGCTAGGTTAGGGCTAGGGCTAGGTTAAGGCTACTTTAGGGTTAGGACTAGGTTAGGGTTAGGGCTAGGTTAGGGTTGGGTTAGGGCTAGGTTAGGGCTAGGGCTAGGTTAGGGTTAGGGTTAGGGCTAGGTTAGGGCTAGGTTAGGGTTAGGGCTAGGTTAAGGCTACTTTAGGGTTAGGACTAGGTTAGGGTTAGGGCTAGGTTAGGGCTGGGTTAGGGCTAGGTTAGGGTTAGGGCTAGGTTAGGGCTGGGTTAGGGCTAGGTTAGGGTTAGGGCTAGGTTAGCTACACTGCTTTGCCCATCATGTCCTAACCCCTGACCCCTAACCCTGCTTCCACACTTCACCTGGCTCACTACCAAGCTGACCCAATTACCTCTCCCTCTCTCTCTCTCTCTCTCTCTCTCTCTCCCTCTCTCTCTCTCTCTCTCTCTCTCTCTCCCTCTCTCTCTCTCTCTCTCTCTCTCTCTCTCTCTCTGTCTCTCTCTCTCTCTCTCTCTCCCTCTCTCCCTCTCTCTCTCTCTCTCTCTCTCTTTCTCTCTTCCACTCAGCTGTAACACTTCTTCTAGATTAGGTTAAGGTTAGGGTTAGGTTAAGGTTAGGGTTAGGTTAGGTTAGGTTAGGTTAGGTTAGGTTAGGTTAGGTTAGGTTAGGTTAGGTTAGGTTAGGTTAGGTTAAGGTTAGGGTTAGGGTTAGGTTAAGTTAGGTTAGGTTAGGTTAGGTTAGGTTAGGTTAGGTTAAGGTTAGGGTTAGGGTTAGGTTAAATTAGGTTAGGTTAGGTTAGGTTAGGGTTAGGGTTAGGTTAGATTAGTTAAGGTTAGGGTTAGGTTGAGTTAGCTTAGGTTAGGTTAGGTTAGGTTAGGTTAGGTTAGGTTAGGTTTAGGTTAGGGTTAGGATTAGGTTAGGGTTAGGGTTAGACTATACTACTATACTACACTACTACACTACTACACTAGATTAGGGTGAGGTAAGGGTTAGGGTGACAAAGGTAGGTACTACAGTACAACTACACTACTACACTACTACACTACTACACTACTACACTAGATTAGGGTGAGGTAAGGGTTAGGGTGACAAAGGTAGGTACTACAGTACAACTACACTACTACACTACTACACTACTACACTACTACACTACACTACTACACTACTACACTACTACACTACACTAATACACTACTACACTACTACACTACACTACACTACTACACTACACTACTACACTACACTACACTACTACACTACTTCACTACACTACACTACACTACTCACTACACTACTACACTACTACACTACACTACTACACTACTACACTACACTACATTACTACACTACACTACTACACTACTACACTACACTACACTACTACACTACTACACTACACTACTACACTACTACACTACTACACTACACTACTACACTACTACTACACTACACTACACTACACTACACACTACTACACTACTACACTACCTACTACACTACTACTACACTACACTACTACACTACTACACTACTACACTACACTACTACACTACTACACTACTACACTACACTACTACACTACACTACGACACTACACTACTACACTACTACACTACTACACTACACTACTACACTACTACACTACACTACTACACTACTACACTACTACACTACACTATGACACTACAATACTACACTACTACACTACTACACTACACTACTACACTACTACACTACCTACTACACTACTACACTACTACACTACACTACTACACTACTACACTACACTACTACACTACTACACTACTACACTACACTACTACACTACACTACTACACTACTACATACACTACTACACTACTACAC
>NC_139668.1:20820607-20833107 GCF_951799395.1 Argentina silus
GCGCACCAGTGTCGAGGCAGGAGGTCAGGATGGTGAGTTCACTCTCTCCAAATCCACGTCCAGTTTGCATGGATGAATGTCTGATATCTCTTTAACTGAAATATCTCCTTATCTTCCCCAAGCTCCTAAACCCAATGGGCTGACAGGACCTGGTAGGTGTCTCTGCTTCCATCTCTGTTCTATGGGATTAGTAGTAGTTGTACATGAGTAGTGACTGTGTGTGTGTGTGTGTGTGTGTGTGTGTGTGTGTGTGTGTGTGTGTGTGTGTTCCTTTTTCCAACAGATGGTACAACCAACAGCGTTGAAGAGGGATGGTAAGAGATCCTTCTGAAACAGGAACTCTCTCACACACACACACACACACACACACACACACACACACACACACACACACACACACACACACACACATATGCAAGCTTACACTGATACACACACATGCACACACTCACACACACACACATACACACACACACACACACACACACACACACACACACATACACACACACACACACACACACACACACACACACACACACACACACACACACACACACACACACACACACACACACAGATGCAGTCTTGCCAACACACTTCAGACTTATGAGGACAACTGATACATCTTCAAACATGTGTAAAGTTTGAAATAACTTGTTTTCCAGAAGTGGACAGCCCAGACTCAGACGAAGGTGTGAGAAAACGCTTCAGTCCTCGTTCCTCAAAGTTCCAAAAGACAGGAACCCGGAGCAAGACACAGAGGAAACCCCGAAACCCCCGCCGGCACATCTGACACTCACACCCAGGCAAACCCTTTACTTTAGTTAGCTAACCCTAACCCTAACCCTAACCCTAACCCAAACCCTAACCCTAACCCTTTACTTTAGTTAGCTAACCCTAACCCTTTACTTTAGTTAGCTAACCCTAACCCTAACCCTAACCCTTTACTTTAGTTGATTACATAGAAACACATCGAGAGACAGACAGACAAACAGACAGACACACACACAGACAGACACACACACACACACACACACACACACACACACACACACACACACACACACACACAGACAGACAGACACACACACACACACACACACACACACACACACACACACACACACACACACACACACACACACAGACAGACACACACACACACACACACACACACACACACATACACACACACACACACACACACACACACACACACACACACACACACACACACACACACAGACAGACACACACACACACACACACACACACACACACACACACACACACACAGACAGAAACACACAGACACAGAGACACAGACACACACACACAGACACACACAAACACAGACAGACACACACACAGACAGAGAGACACACACAGACAGATACAGTTCTGTCTCCAGGTCTCCAGAACCCAACAGACATGATGAAGCTGAAGTGATGCATATTGAGTAGTAGAGTACACTCAGTGTAACATCGCCTGTTTCTATGGTAAATGTTATAAACCTCAGTATTCTGTTCAACACCAGTTATAACACATCTACAGTTCAACACCAGTTATAACACATCTACAGTTCAACACCAGTTATAACACATCTACAGTTCAACACCAGGTATAATACATCTACAATTCAACACCAGTTATAACACATCTACAATTCAACACCAGTTATAACACATCTACAATTCAACACCAGTTATAACACATCTACAGTTCAACACCAGTTATGACAACTAATATGGTTCAACTTTAACTCATTTAAATTCAGTAATCTGTAAATCATGACATGATATCATCATCAACAACAGGCTTTATGACGAGGGCTAGCAGTTAGGGTTAGGATTAGGGGTTAGGGTTAGGATTAGGGGTTAGGGCTAGGATTAGGGATAAAGGTTAAGGCCAGGGGTAAGGGCTAGGATTAGGGGTAGGGCTAGGATTAGGGATAAAGGTTAAGGCCAGGGGTAAGGGCTAGGATTAGGGGTAGGGCTAGGATTAGGGGTAGGGCTAGGATTAGAGATAAAGGTTAAGGCCAGGGGTAAGGGCTAGGATTAGGGGTAGGGCTAGGATTAGGAGTTAGAGGTCAGCGGTTAGAGGTCAGGGCTACACTGACTTCACAGTATGAAGCAGCCTTGCTGTTCTACTCACTGACCAGTGGGTGGCAGTGTGGAGCTATACACAGCCATAGAACCAGCACCAGTTAGACTTCCTAGATGAGAGATATTTCATTCACCCTCTATTTCTTCCTAGATTAGAGATATTTCATTCACCCTCTATTTCTTCCTAGATTAGAGATATTTCATTCACCCTCTATTTCTCTTCATCCTTTACAGGCAAACGCTGAACTTCTCTGACTGTCAGACTTGATGACGATCCGTTTGACTGGTGCAGCCTGAAGACTGTCCTGGCCTGGGCTTAGCTCGTAGTGACTACACTTTAAACCTGCTCTGGGTTAGGGTTAGGGTTAGGGTTAGGTAACCCTAACCCTAACCCTAACCCTAACCCTAACCCTGAAGACTGTCCTGGCCTGGGCTTAGCTCGTAGTGACTACACTTTAAACCTGCTCTGGCACATGTCAGTGTTTCAATCAAAAGTGTTTCTTTCTATTTCTAATCAGCATTTTTATACACACAGTATTTAACATGTATAAAACATTTTGATGAATATCAATATGTAAACTTCTCTGTCTTACATTGTATCTGTCTAAATAAAACTTCTCTGAGCAAAGTAGTGTTGCCTGCTTGTTTCCTTGGTTACAGTAATACAGCTGTTTCCTGGAACAGAGACTCACACAATACCTGTACATGGATTAAAGCACTTCCTGCTTCCTCCTAACTGGAACCCAACATCTATGTTTAGAACTGACGCTGAATGGAAATCAAAGATGTAGAGTTGGTAAATCAGGAACAATCCACAAAAAACACCTCAGTTGGATGTTCTGGTGCCGCTCGGGTAGTTTAGGGTGTTGATGGAGGACCTCGTTGGTGAAGGATGTGATTGTTTCTCCTGATATATTGTGGTTTTATATGAAGTATTGATTTGTGTATTTAACTGTGTTGTGTTGTTGATGTGTTGTTGTGTGATTGTGTAGATATTGTGGACACGGTGCACCTGCAGAAGAGGCCATGGTCTCAGTGTGTTTTCACCTGTACAAATAGGTTAATAATAATGATAATAATTCTGAGTGTACAGGAGACAGCAGTGAGTGTGGACTAAGGCGGTTGGTATTCCCCTGGCTGGGCTAGCTGTTAGCTAAGCTAAACATGCAGCATTGCTACTATTAAAGGGATGCTCCACTTTTAAAAAATGTTTCTTGGTTTGAGTTGATTCTCCCAGACAGTTTTTATTTACATGTTGCTGCAGCAGTTGGACTAACTAGCTTGACATGACCTTTACCTAAGAGTCAGATAGTTGGAGGGGGGCGACATGCAAGTTTCTTTCCAGATGTCCCTTGGAGGACTCTTTGCTGTGGTCTATTGAGAACCCTGACCCTGACCCTGACTCTAACTCTGACCCTAACAGAACATTAACCCTCACCCTAACAGAACCTTAACCCTGACCCTAACCCTAACAGAACCTTAACCCTAACGTTAACCCTAACCCTAAGAGAAACTTAACCCTGACCCTAACCCTAAACCTGGCCAATGCCTCTTGTATCATGATAAACCTGGACTACATAACACCTTGTTGGTGTGAAGAATCTTTTCAATGAAAGTGTGTATGACTGAGTAGCTTAACATCTCTACAAATCAACATATCACCGATCCAGCAAGCTGCAGCATCCATACAGCATCCATACAGCATCCATACATCCATACATCCATACATCCATACATCCATACATCATCCATACATCATCCATACATCCATACAGCATCCATACATCCATACATCCATACATCATCCATACATCCATACATCATCCATACATCCATACATCCATACATCCATACATCATCCATACATCATCCATACAGCATCCATACAGCATCCATACAGCATCCATACATCCATACATCCATACATCCATACATCATCCATACATCATCCATACATCATCCATACAGCATCCATACATCCATACATCCATACATCCATACATCATCCATACATCCATACATCCATACATCATCCATACATCCATACATCCATACATCCATACATCCATACATCATCCATACAGCATCCATACAGCATCCATACATCATCCATACATCCATACATCCATACATCATCCATACATCCATACATCCATACATCCATACATCCATACATCATCCATACATCCATACATCATCCATACATCCATACATCCATACATCCATACATCCATACATCATCCATACATCATCCATACATCCATACATCCATACATCCATACATCCATACATCCATACATCATCCATACAGCATCCATACAGCATCCATACATCATCCATACATCCATACATCATCCATACATCCATACATCCATACATCCATACATCCATACATCCATACATCCATACATCATCCATACAGCATCCATACAGCATCCATACAGCATCCATACATCATCCATACATCATCCATACATCCATACATCCATACAGCATCCATACATCATCCATACATCCATACATCATCCATAAATCCATACATCCATACATCCATACATCATCCATACATCCATACATCCATACAGCATCCATACATCATCCATACATCCATACATCATCCATACATCCATACATCCATACATCCATACATCATCCATACAGCATCCATACAGCATCCATACATCATCCATACATCATCCATACAGCATCCATACATCATCCATACATCATCCATACAGCATCCATACAGCATCCATACATCCATACAGCATCCATACATCCATACATCATCCATACATCCATACAGCATCCATACATCATCCATACATCCATACATCCATACATCCATACATCCATACATCATCCATACATCATCCATACAGCATCCATACATCATCCATACATCCATACATCATCCATACATCATCCATACATCCATACATCCATACATCCATACATCCATACATCATCCATACAGCATCCATACAGCATCCATACATCATCCATACATCCATACATCCATACATCCATACATCATCCATACATCCATACATCCATACAGCATCCATACATCATCCATACATCCATACATCATCCATACATCCATACATCCATACATCCATACATCATCCATACAGCATCCATACAGCATCCATACATCATCCATACATCCATACAGCATCCATACAGCATCCATACAGCATCCATACATCCATACATCCATACATCCATACATCATCCATACATCCATACAGCATCCATACATCATCCATACATCCATACATCATCCATACATCCATACAGCATCCATACAGCATCCATACATCCATACATCCATACATCCATACATCCATACGGCCATACATCCATACATCATCCATACATCCATACATCCATACATCATCCATACATCATCCATACATCATCCATACAGCATCCATACATCATCCATACATCCATACATCATCCATACATCATCCATACATCATCCATACAGCATCCATACATCATCCATACATCCATACATCCATACATCATCCATACATCCATACATCCATACAGCATCCATACATCCATACATCCACGTCGGTGAGCTATTCACTTCAACATACAGTAGCTTAACTGGATCCTTAGTGTGAGTGTGTGTGTGTGTGTGTGTGTGTGTGTGTGTGTGTGTGTGTGTGTGTGTGTGTGTGTGTGAGTGTGTGTGTGAGTGAGTGTGTATGTGTGTGTGTGCTCTACGACAATAAAGGTCAGCTCATTCTCTCCCTCTGAAGCTGATCCCCCACCCCCAGTCTACTGTACTGTGACCCCCCCCCCCCCAATGGACCACAGACAGGTTAATCTCCCTCTCTATTACAGCCAGCCTCTCTATAATCCTCAGGCCTATGGTTTCTATGAGGGTTGACTTCTACAGTACTGTGTGTGTGTGTGTGTGTGTGTGTGTGTGTGTGTGTGAGGGTTAACTTCTAGAGTGGCGGACACACAGCAGCAGGACAAAACCACTCAGCTCCTTCCTCAGATTCAATCAACCAGCTCCCGGTGTCCCCTTCCACCACCACAAAACGCCCTCACACACACACACACACACACACACACACACACACACACACACACACACACACACACACACACACACACACACACACACAGTAGAGGTAGAGGTAGTAGAGGTAGTAGAGGTAGTAGAGGTAGTAGAGGTAGTAGAGGTAGAGGTAGTAGAGGTAGTAGAGGTAGTAGAGGTAGAGGTAGTAGAGGTAGAGGTAGTAGAGGTAGTAGAGGTAGTAGAGGTAGTAGAGGTAGAGGTAGTAGAGGTAGAGGTAGTAGAGGTAGTAGAGGTAGTAGAGGTAGAGGTAGTAGAGGTAGTAGAGGTAGTAGAGGTAGAGGTAGTAGAGGTAGAGGTAGTAGAGGTAGTAGAGGTAGTAGAGAGGTAGTAGAGGTAGTAGAGGTAGAGGTAGTAGAGGTAGTAGAGGTAGAGGTAGTAGAGGTAGTAGAGGTAGTAGAGGTAGAGGTAGTAGAGGTAGAGGTAGTAGAGGGAGTAGAGGTAGTAGAGGTAGTAGAGGTAGAGGTAGTAGAGGTAGAGGTAGTAGAGGTAGTAGAGGTAGTAGAGACGTAGTAGAGGTAGAGGTAGTAGAGAGGTAGTAGAGGTAGAGGTAGTAGAGGTAGTAGAGGTAGAGGTAGTAGAGAGGTAGTAGAGGTAGTAGAGGTAGTAGAGGTAGAGGTAGTAGAGGTAGAGGTAGTAGAGGTAGTAGAGGTAGAGGTAGTAGAAGTAGTAGAGGTAGTAGAGGTAGTAGAGGTAGAGGTAGTAGAGATAGTAGAGGTAGAGGTAGTAGAGGTAGTAGAGGTAGAGGTAGTAGAGGTAGAGGTAGTAGAGGTAGTAGAGGTAGTAGGGGTAGTAGAGGTAGAGGTAGTAGAGAGGTAGTAGAGGTAGAGGTAGTAGAGGTAGTAGAGGTAGTAGAGGTAGAGGTAGTAGAGGTAGTAGAGGTAGTAGAGGTAGAGGTAGAGGTAGTACAGGTAGTAGAGGTAGTAGAGGTAGAGGTAGTAGAAGTAGTAGAGGTAGAGGTAGTAGAGGTAGAGGTAGAGGTAGTAGAGGTAGAGGTAGAGGTAGTAGAGATAGAGGTAGTAGAGGTAGTAGAGGAAGTAGAGGTAGAGGTAGTAGAGGTAGTAGAGGTAGTAGAGGTAGAGGTAGTAGAGGTAGTAGAGGTAGTAGAGGTAGAGGTAGTAGAGGTAGTAGAGGTAGTAGAGGTAGAGGTAGAGGTAGAGGTAGTAGAGGTAGTAGAGGTAGAGGTAGTAGAGGTAGTAGAGGTAGTAGAGGTAGAGGTAGTAGAAGTAGTAGAGGTAGAGGTAGTAGAGGTAGAGGTAGAGGTAGTAGAGGTAGAGGTAGAGGTAGAGGTAGTAGAAGTAGTAGAGGTAGAGGTAGTAGAGGTAGAGGTAGAGGTAGTAGAGGTAGAGGTAGTAGAGGTAGAGGTAGAGGTAGTAGAGGTAGAGGTAGAGGTAGAGGTAGTAGAGATAGAGGTAGTAGAGGTAGTAGAGGTAGAGGTAGAGGTAGTAGAGGTAGAGGTAGTTGAGGTAGTAGAGAGGTAGTAGAGGTAGTAGAGGTAGTAGAGAGGTAGTAGAGGTAGTAGAGGTAGTAGAGGTAGTAGAGGTAGAGGTAGTAGAGGTAGTAGAGGTAGAGGTAGTAGAGGTAGTAGAGGTAGTAGAGGTAGAGGTAGTAGAGGTAGAGGTAGTAGAGGTAGTAGAGGTAGAGGTAGTAGAGGTAGTAGAGGTAGTAGAGGTAGTAGAGGTAGAGGTAGTAGAGGTAGTAGAGGTAGAGGTAGTAGAGGTAGTAGAGGTAGTAGAGGTAGAGGTAGTAGAGGTAGTAGAGGTAGAGGTAGTAGAGGTAGTAGAGGTAGAGGTAGTAGAGGTAGTAGAGGTAGTAGAGTTAGAGGTAGTAGAGGTAGAAGAGGTAGAGGTAGTAGAGGTAGAGGTAGAGGTAGTAGAGGTAGTAGAGGTAGAGGTAGAGGTAGTAGAGGTAGTAGAGGTAGTAGAGACGTAGTAGAGGTAGAGGTAGTAGAGGTAGTAGAGGTAGTAGAGGTAGAGGTAGTAGAGGTAGTAGAGGTAGTAGAGGTAGAGGTAGTAGAGGTAGTAGAGGTAGTAGAGGTAGAGGTAGTTGAGGTAGTAGAGGTAGTAGAGGTAGAGGTAGTAGAGGTAGAGGTAGTAGAGGTAGTAGAGGTAGTAGAGGTAGAGGTAGTAGAGGTAGTAGAGGTAGTAGAGGTAGTAGAGGTAGAGGTAGTAGAGGTAGAGGTAGTAGAGGTAGTAGAGGTAGTAGAGGTAGTAGAGGTAGAGGTAGTAGAGGTAGTAGAGGTAGTAGAGGTAGTAGAGGTAGAGGTAGTAGAGGTAGTAGAGGTAGTAGAGGTAGAGGTAGTAGAGGTAGAGGTAGTAGAGGTAGTAGAGGTAGAGGTAGTAGAGGTAGTAGAGGTAGAGGTAGTAGAGGTAGAGGTAGTAGAGGTAGTAGAGGTAGTAGAGGTAGAGGTAGTAGAGGTAGTAGAGGTAGTAGAGGTAGTAGAGGTAGAGGTAGTAGAGGTAGAGGTAGTAGAGGTAGTAGAGGTAGTAGAGGTAGTAGAGGTAGAGGTAGTAGAGGTAGTAGAGGTAGTAGAGGTAGTAGAGGTAGAGGTAGTAGAGGTAGTAGAGGTAGTAGAGGTAGAGGTAGTAGAGGTAGAGGTAGTAGAGGTAGTAGAGGTAGAGGTAGTAGAGGTAGTAGAGGTAGTAGAGGTAGAGGTAGTAGAGGTAGAGGTAGTAGAGGTAGTAGAGGTAGAGGTAGTAGAGGTAGTAGAGGTAGAGGTAGTATAGGTCTGGTGCAGCCAGAACTACTTGGAACTTAACGCCCTAAAAACTGTAGAGATGGTTGTAGACTTCAGGAGAAGCCCAACCCAAACCGCCCCCCTCATCATGTGTGACTCCCCAGTTAACATTGTGGAGTCATTCAGATTCCTGGGGAGAATAATTTCAAAGGACCTCAGGTGGGCGGAGAACATCATCTCCACCATCAAGAAGGCCCAGCAGAGGATGTTCAGAATTCAACATGCCGCAGAAAGTGATGGTTGATCTTCTACACGGCCATCATTGAGTCCATCCTCAGCTCATCAATCACCGTCTGGTTCGCTGCCTCCACTGCCAAGGACAAAGGCAGACTGCAGCGGATCATTCGGTCAGACAAGAAGGTCATCAGCTGCAACCTGCCGTCTCTCCTGGACCTGTTCCACTCCAGGACCAGTAAGAGAGCAAGAAAGATCATCGCTGATCCTCCCCATCCTGGTCACCACCTCTTCCAGAGACTTCCATCCGACAAAAGGTTCCGGTCAATCAAGACTAAAACCTCGCGCCACCTGAACAGTTTCTTCCGCATGGCAGTGGGGCTCACAACCAAGCCCCCCGCCTCTCACTGACTCTGGGACTTCCACCCCTCCCCCCCCCACCCTGTCACACACACAACGCACTGACAGTGTAATTTATAATTATTTGAAATTATTCTGATTTATAGTGTACATGCCCCACAACAATTTCACAGCCTCTTGTGCCTAGAAGATGTATTGTTCTGCTGCTCTTTTTTGTAAATTTGTAAATTTGTTATTGCTATTTTGTTAATACTTTGCTATTTTGTAAATTTCTTGTCAATATTTGCTATTTGTTTTTTATGTCTATGCATCAACCTCACCAAGTCAATTTCCTGTATGTGCAAATATACTTGGCCAAATAAAAGAATTGTGATTCTGATTCTGATTCTGAGGTAGTAGAGGTGGGACAACACTCCCACTGATCTGGTAACCACAACAACGCTCTTCTGATGTGGTGTCAGGTGGTTCAGAGCTCCCCTGAACATCAGTCACATGACTAACTGCCTCCAGGTCTCTGCTCTGGGTGTACCTCCCTGCTGCCCCCTACTGCTCCTCACATGAACTGCAGACACATTGAAATGAGCCACTGTGAGGGCCTCAGTGCTCCTCCGTGTCTCCTGGGGGTTTGGATGGTTGATGTTATTCGACAAGCACATTTTCAAATAACTGACTACAATTTGTTTCATTTAATGAAGCATGTTAAGAGACACAAGAGCACCTGTACAGACAAACAGACAGACAGACAGACAGACAGACAGACAGACAGACAGGCAGACAGACAGACAGACAGGCAGACAGACAGGCAGAGAGACAGACAGACAGGCAGACAGACAGACAGACAGACAGGCAGAGAGACAGACAGACAGACAGACAGGCAGACAGACAGGCAGAGAGACAGACAGACAGGCAGACAGACAGACAGACAGACAGGCAGAGAGACAGACAGACAGACAGACAGGCAGACAGGCAGACAGACAGACAGACAGACAGACAGACAGACAGGCAGACAGACAGACAGGCAGACAGGCAGACAGGCAGGCAGACAGACAGACAGGCAGGCAGACAGATAGACAGACAGACAAACAGACAGACAGACAGACAGACAGACAGACAGACAGACAGACAGACAGACAGACAGGCAGGCAGACAGATAGACAGACAGATAGACAGGCAGGCAGGAACCAGTTCCTTCAACATGACTAAGCAGGAACAGAGAGCCAAGTTCCTGACAGCCAGACAGGGTGGGAGCCTCTGTGCTGTCTGTTCTGCCTGGAGGCATACTCCAACACTCAGCAGCGTTGCTACTGACAACCACCACACCAACAACAGCAGTAGAGAGACAAGTGTGTAGTGTAGAAGTGTGTAGTGTAGAAGTGTGTAGTATAGTAGTGTGCAGTGTGTAGTGTAGGAGTGTGTAGTGTGTCGTGTGTAGTGTGTTAGGTGTAGTGTGTAGTGTGTAGTGTGTAGGGTGTAGGTTGGAGTGTGTAGTGTGTAGGGTGTAGTGTAGGAGTGTGTAGTGTGTAGTGTAGGAGTGTGTAGTGTAGGAGTGTGTAGTGTGTAGTGTAGGAGTGTGTAGTGTAGGAGTGTGTAGTGTGTAGTGCGTAGTGTGTAGGGTGTAGTGTGTAGGGTGTAGTGTAGGAGTGTGTAAGGTGTAGTGTGTAGGGTGTAGTGTGTAGTGTGTAGGGTGTAGTGTGTAGGGTGTAGGGTGTAGTGTGTAGTGTGTTGTGTGTAGTGTGTAGGGTGTAGTGTGTAGTGTGTAGGGTGTAGTGTGTAGGGTGTAGTGTGTAGGGTGTAGTGTAGGAGTGTGTAAGGTGTAGTGTGTAGGGTGTAGTGTGTAGTGTAGGAGTGTGTAGTGTGTAGTGTGTAGGGTGTAGTGTGTAGGGTGTAGGGTGTAGTGTGTAGTGTGTTGTGTGTAGTGTGTAGTGTGTAGGGTGTAGGGTGTAGTGTGTAGTGTGTAGGGTGTAGTGTGTAGTGTGTAGTGTGTTGTGTGTAGTGTGTAGGGTGGAGTGTGTAGGGTGTAGGGTGTAGTGTGTAGTGTGTTGTGTGTAGTGTGTAGGGTGTAGTGTGTAGTGTGTTGTGTGTAGTGTGTAGTGTGTAGTGTGTAGTGTGTAGGGTGTAGGGTGTAGGGTGTAGTGTGTAGGGTGGAGTGTGGTGCAGCAGCAGCTGAGGCTCCTCTAGGTCATTAGCGACAGTTAGCATGCAGACACACCAACACACTCAGTCAGGCTGACGCCTGCTGCTCTCTGAATGGACACCATGTTGTCATGACAACCAACCTGTTCCCTCAACTGACTCCACCGTGGCTGCTGTGATAACGATGATGGTGTTGTTGTTTTTGATGTTGTTGATGTCTGCTCAGTCAGGTCAGGAGGTCAGGGGGTCAGGGCAAGTCAGGGCAGGTCAGGGGGTCTGAGGGTCAGAGGGTCAGGGGGTCTGAGGGTCAGGGGGTCAGGGGGTCTGAGTGTCAGGTCAGGGCAGGTCAGGGGGTCTGAGGGTCAGAGGGTCAGGGGGTCTGAGGGTCAGGGGGTCAGGTCAGGGCAGGTCAGGGGGTCTGAGGGTCAGGGGATCTGAGGGGGAGGGAGGGGTTGATGAAGCTCAGAACAGAAGCGTATAGTGATGAAGGCAGAGGCCATGCAGGGGGTTGCCTGGACAACAGGTGCTTCTAAATAAGGGTTAGTCAGAGGTCAGAGGTGGTGTCCCACAGCTCCTACAGGCTCCACGTCTGGCTGGGGTTCCCCTCTGTGGTGTGGGTTAGGGTTAGGGTGTGTTAGGGTTAGGGTGTGTTAGGGTTAGGGTGGGTTAGGGTGGGTTAGGGTGGGTTAGGGTGTGTTAGGGTTAGGGTGTGTTAGGGTTAGGGTGGGTTAGGGTTAGGGTGGATTAGGGTTAGGGTGTGTTAGGGTTAGGGTGGGTTAGGGTTAGGGTGTGTTAGGGTTAGGGTGTGTTAGGGTTAAGGTGGACAAGAGGACAGGGCGTTGTTCAGGGCTGAGGTGTGTGTGTGTCCAGGTGGGACAGGGCGTTG
>NC_139668.1:20838107-20850607 GCF_951799395.1 Argentina silus
GATGTTTAAGTGGAGCGTTTCCTGGTGTCCACGCCCACCCCAACCCTGGGAGGGACAATGGAAGACTCTGCTCCTCTGAAAGGCTGAAACCAGAGAGCAGCTCTCTCTGAAGGACAATACCTGTCTGTTCACCACAGCCTTGGAGGGGAGGGGAGGGGAGGGGAGGGGAGGGGAGGGGGAGGAGGGGGGAGAGGAGGGAGGGGAGGGGAGGGGATAGGATAGGTATAGAGGGATAGAGGTAGAGAAGGATAGAGGTGTAGAGGGATAGAGGTAGAGAGGGATAGAGGTAGAGGTAGAGAGGGATAGAGGTAGAGAAGGATAGAGGTGTAGAGGGATAGAGGTAGAGAGGGATAGAGGTAGAGAAGGATAGAGGTAGAGAAGGATAGAGGTGTAGAGGGATAGAGGTAGAGAGGGATAGAGGTAGAGAAGGATAGAGGTAGAGGTAGAGAGGGATAGAGGTAGAGGTAGAGAGGGATAGAGGTAGAGAGGGATAGAGGTAGAGAGGGATAGAGGTAGAGGTAGAGAGGGATAGAGGTAGAGAGGGATAGAGGTAGAGGTAGAGAGAGGTAGAGGTAGAGAGAGGTAGAGGTAGAGAGGGATAGAGGTAGAGAGGGATAGAGGTAGAGGTAGAGGTAGAGGTAGAGAAGGATAGAGGTATAGAGGTAGAGAGGGATAGAGGTAGAGAGGGATAGAGGTAGAGGTAGAGAGGGATAGAGGTAGAGAGGGATAGAGGTAGAGAGGGATAGAGGTAGAGGTAGAGAGGGATAGAGGTAGAGAGGGATAGAGGTAGAGAGGGATAGAGGTAGAGAGGGATAGAGGTAGAGGTAGAGAGGGATAGAGGTAGAGAAGGATAGAGATAGAGGTAGAGGTAGAGAAGGATAGAGGTGTAGAGGGATAGAGGTAGAGAGGGATAGAGGTAGAGAGGGATAGAGGTAGAGAGGGATAGAGGTAGAGAAGGATAGAGGTAGAGAAGGATAGAGGTAGAGAAGGATAGAGGTGTAGAGGGATAGAGGGATAGAGACAGGCTATCCTTGTATATATATTCCAGTTACAGTCACAAGTCCTCTCCTTAACCCTAACCCTCAGTCCTGTCCTTAACCCTAACCCTAACCCTCTGTCCTGTCCTTAACCCCCAGTCCTCTGCTTATCCCTAACCCTCAGTCCTGTCCTTAACCCTAACCCTAACCCTCAGTCCTGTCCTTAACCCCCAGTCCTCTCCTTATCCCTAACCCTTAGTCCTCTCCTTAACCCTAACCCTAACCCTAACCCTCAGTCCTCTCCAAACCACTAACAATCCTCCTTTCTTCCAACAGATGGAACAGACAACGATGGTAATGTAGCCTTTCACTTCTTCTCCACCATGAACAGCTAGGAAATGAACCCATGTTGATTATAAATGGAGGAGCAGGAATCCATACCCATAAACATTCTCCTGCTGTTTCAGAGAGAGCTGCAGCCCTGCTGGAACACCTCAACGGTAACAACACAGAACAGCTGCTAACACGGCTAACACGGCTGACACGGCTAACACAGCCAACATAGCTAACACAGCTAACACGGCTAACACAGCTAACATAGCTAACACGGGTAACACAGCTAACACGGCTAACATAGCTAACATAGCTAACATAGCTAACACGGCTAACACGGCTAACACGGCTAACATAGCTAACATAGCTAACATAGCTAACACGGCTGACACGGCTAACACAGCTAACATAGCTAACATAGCTAACACGGCTAACACGGCTAACACGGCTAACACGGCTAACATAGCTAACACGGCTAACACAGCCAACATAGCTAACACAGCTAACACGGCTAACACAGCCAACATAGCTAACACAGCTAACACGGCTAACACAGCTAACACAGCTAACACCCTCTCTACTCTCCTCCTTCTCAGGTGCCAGTGATGGTGGCGGCTCCACCGACAGCCCTGTAGCTGGAGTCAGAGCAGCAGGTGTGTATCTATCTGTCTGTCTGTCTGTCTGTCTGTCTGTCTGTCTGTCTGTCTGTCTACACTATATATCTATCTATAGTATCTACAGTATCTATCTATCTATCTATCTGTCTATCTGTCTGTCTGTCTGTCTGTCTGTCTGTCTATTAGGGTTGTGTTGTTGGTGTAATGGAATGATAGTCGTGATCAGACAATCAGGAAGTGGGATTTAAGTGCTGGAATATTAGCACCTCTGACTCCTCCTCCTCACAAACCACAGCAGGCGCTGGAAACATCTCGACCTTTCCAGACAGATCCATCCATCTCCCATAGGGTTAACACAGCAGACAGACAGATCCATCCATCTCCCATAGGGTTAACACAGCAGACAGACAGATCCATCCATCTCCCATAGGGTTAACACAGCAGACAGACAGATCCATCCATCTCCCATAGGGTTAACACAGCAGACAGACAGATCCATCCATCTCCCATAGGGTTAACACAGCAGACAGACAGATCCATCCATCTCCCATAGGGTTAACACAGCAGACAGACAGATCCATCCATCTCCCATAGGGTTAACACAGCAGACAGACAGATCCATCCATCTCCCATAGGGTTAACACAGCAGACAGACAGATCCATCCATCTCCCATAGGGTTAACACAGCAGACAGACAGATCCATCTAGGTTTCCACAAGGGTGAAGGGGAAAAACTAATCTAACAAACTCATTGGTTTCCATAGGAACTACTGATGAAACACACTCTGCTGAGCAACCAGGTCTGTCAACCTGTCTGTCTCCCTACCTGTCTGTCTGTCTGTCCACCTGCCTGCCAGTCTTTCAACCTGTCTGTCTGTCTCTCTACCTGCCTGCCTGTCTGTCAACCTGTCTGCATCTCTGTCTGCCTATCTACCTGTCTATGTGTAAAACAGTAAACCTTTCTGTCTGCCTGTCTGCCTGTCTGCCTGTCTGTCTGCCTGTCTATCTATCTATCTATCTATCTATCTATCTATCTATCTATCTATCTGTCTGTCTGTCTGTCTGTCTGTCTGTCTGTCTGTCTGCCTGTCTATCTGTCTGTCTGCCTGCCTGCCTGTCTGTCTGCCTGCCTGTCTGCCTGCCTGTCTGTCTGTCTGCCTGTCTGTCTGCCTGCCTGCCTGTCTGCCTGTCTGTCTGCCTGTCTGTCTGTCTGTCTGCCTGCCTGTCTGTCTGTCTGTCTGTCTGTCTGCCTGTCTGTCTGCCTGCCTGCCTGCCTGCCTGTCTGCCTGCCTGCCTGTCTGTCTGTCTGTCTGTCTGTCTGTCTGTCTGTCTGTTAGAGCTGCGTCCTCTCGTGCAGTAGACACAGTAAACCAGTCTAATAAATTAGAACAGGAATGAGGAACTGAATCTGAATGACGTCTGATTCTCACGAACATCATTTACAGGTTTTACAGGTCTACTGGACTCCTCAGATGACACTACAGATGCACCAGGTTAGTGTGTGTTAGTGTGTGTTAGTGTGTGTTAGTGTGTGGCTCTTTAGCTACGTCCATGCTGTGAACACCTTCAGAGCAGCTCTCAGGGTGGAACTCAACTGCGTTGCAGGACTCCATGTGGAGGACAGCAGCCTGGAGACCACCAGTGTTCCTGATACCACCAGTGAGCATAAACAGACAACACTAGACTAGTACTAACACTATCTACTAATACTATATACTAACACTATCTACTAACACTATCTACTAATACTATATACTAATACTATCTACTAATACTATCTACTAACACTATCTACTAACACTATCTACTAATACTATATACTAATACTATCTACTAATACTATCTACTAACACTATCTACTAATACTATATACTAATACTATCAACTAACACTATCTACTAATACTATATACTAATACTATATACTAATACTATATACTAATACTATCTACTAATACTATCAACTAACACTATCTACTAATACTATATACTAATACTATATACTAACACTATCTACTAACACTATCTACTAACACTATCTACTAACACTATCTACTAATACTATCTACTAATACTATATACTAACACTATCTACTAATACTATATACTAATACTATATACTAACACTATCTACTAATACTATCTACTAACACTATCTACTAACACTATATACTAATACTATCTACTAATACTATCTACTAACACTATCTACTAATACTATATACTAATACTATCTACTAATACTATCTACTAATACTATATACTAATACTATCTACTAACACTATCTACTAACACTATCTGCTAACACTATCTACTAATACTATATACTAATACTATCTACTAATACTATCTACTAATACTATATACTAATACTATCTACTAATACTATCTACTAACACTATCTACTAATACTATCTACTAATACTATCTACTAATACTATCTACTAACACTATCTACTAATACTATCTACTAATACTATCTACTAATACTATATACTAATACTATCTACTAACACTATCTACTAATACTATCTACTGTCCAGAGAAACCAACCAGGAAGTTGAAATGAGAAACCAGTCCAGGGTGAAACGATGATGATGTATAACATCAAATAATAACATAATAATAACATAATAATAGCATAAAAATAACATAATAATAATAATACTAACATAATAATAACATCATAATAATAACATCATAATAACATAATAGTAACATCATAATAATAACATCATAATAGCATAATAATAACATCATAATAGCATAATAATAACATCATAATAATAACATCATAATAACATAATAGTAACATAATAATAATAACATCATAATAATAACATCATAATAACATAATAATAACATCATAATAACATAATAATAATAATAACAACATCATAATAGCATCATAATAACATCATAATAACATAACAACATAATAGTAACATAATAATAATAATAACAATAATAATAATAACATAATAATAACATAATAGTAATAATAATAGCATAATAATAACATAATAGTAATAATAATAGCATAATAATAATAGCAACATAACAATGATAATAACATAATAATAACAATAATAATAACAACATCATAATAGTAAAATAATAAAATAATAATAAAAACAATAATAATAATAATAACTTAATAACAATAACATAATAATAACAACATAATAATAACATAATGATAACAACATAATAGTAACATAATAATCATAATAATCATAATAACAATAATAACATAATAGTAACATAATAATCATAATAATCATAATAACAATAATAACATAATAGCAACATAATAATGATAATAATAATAACATAATAATAATAAGATAATAATGACAACATAATAATGACAACATAATAATAATAATAATAATAATAATAATAACAACAACAACAACATAATAATAGTAACATAATAATAATAATAATAATAACAACATAGCATAACAATAACAATAACAACACAACAATAATAACAACATAATAATAATAATAATAATAATAATAATAATAATAATAACAACAATAACAACAACAACAATATAATAATAATAATAATAATAATAGTAATAATAATAATAATAATAACAACATAATAATAATACTAATAATACTACTACTAATAATAATAATATCATCACAGACATGGATGAAGGAGCAGACAGCCAGGACACCACAGACAGACACACACACACACACACACACACATATACACACACACACACACACACACACACACACACACACACACACACCACACACACACAAACAACAAACACAACACACACACACACACACACTCCTGTTATCCAGTGTATTAAATAGATACACACACACACACACACACACACACACTGACAGCTGCTGTGGCTTTTTCAGAAACAGAAACAGAGAGTGACTCTGACGAGGAACCTTCAGGTTAGTACACAACTCACTGACTCTGCCTAGAAAACCCTCCCGTTATAGAACAGCTCTGCCTAGAAAACCCTCCCGTTATAGAACAGCTCTGCCTAGAAAACCCTCCCGTTATAGAACAGCTCTGCCTAGAAAACCCTCCCATTATAGAACAGCTCTGCCTAGAAAACCCTCAGATTATAGAACAGCTCTGCCTAGAAAACCCTCAGATTATAGAACAGCTCTGCCTAGAAAACCCTCAGATTATAGACCTCTTAATGACCCCCAACAGATCAAGAACATCTTTGACCTTTGACCTGACATCATGTGTGTTGCTCCTTCACCACAGATGACAGCGACAAGGTGTCAGCTGAAGACACAGGTATGTCTGTCATTGGCTAGCCGAAACCACAGGTATGTCTGTCATTGGCTAGCAAAACTAGACGAATAACGAACCATCACAGGATTCAAATATAGTTTCTCAAACATATTTTACAACATCACGAGTCTATAAACACATATAGTCTATAAACACATATAGTCTATAAACTCATATAGTCTATAAACTCATATAGTCTATAAACACATATAGTCTATAAACACATATAGTCTATAAACACATATAGTCTATAAACACATATAGTCTATAAACTCATATAGTCTATAAACTGAATGAAAGTAACTCCATTTCCATTTCAGATGATTCTCCTGAGAGTGACGTCACAGGTAATAATTTAGATTAACAGACCACAATACACACACAACACAACACACACACACACACACACACACACAATAAACACACAACACAATACACACACACAATACACACACAACACAACACCTACACACACAACACAATACACACACACAACACCTACACACAACACAATACACACACACAACACAATACACACACACAACACAATACACACACACAACACAACACACACACAATAAACACACAACACAATACACACACACAATACACACACAACACAACACCTACACACACAACACAATACACACACACAATACACACACAACACAACACCTACACACACAACACAATACACACACACAACACCTACACACAACACAATACACACACAACACAATACACATACACACAACACAATACACACACAACACAATACACATACACAACACAATACACACACACACAACACAATATACACACAATACAATACACACACACCACAATACACACACACAACACAATACACACACACAATACACACACAACACAATACCTACACACACAACACAACACAATACACACACAACACAATACACACACAACACAATACACACACAACACAACACCTACACACACAACACAATACACACACACAACACAATACACACACACACACACAACACAATACACACACAACACAACACAATACACACACAACACAATACACACACAACACAACACCTACACACACAACACAATACACACAACACAATACACACACAATACACACACATAACACAATACACACACACAACACAATACACACACAACACAATACACACACAACACAATACCTACACACACAACACAACACAATACACACACAACACAACACAACAACTTCACACACACAACACAACACATACACACACAACACTATACAAACACACAACACAATACACACACAATACAATACACACACACACAACACAATACATACACAACAGAATACACACACACAACACAACACCTACACACACAACACAAAACACACACAATACAATACACACACAACACAATACACACACAATACACACACAACACAATACACACACACAACACAACACTAACACACACAACACAATACACACACACAACACAATACAAATACACACAACACAATACACACACACACACACACACACACACACACACAACAATACATACACAACATAATACACACACACAACACAATACACACACACACAACACAATACACACACAACACAACACCTACACACAACACAATACACACACAATACACACACAACACAATACACACACACAACACAATACACACACAACACAACACAATACACACACACAACACAATACACACACAACACAACACAATACACACACAACACAACTCCTACACACAACACAATACACACACAATACACACACACACAACACAATACACACACAACACAATACACACACAACACAACAAATACACACACAACACAACAACTACACACACACAACACAACACCTACACACACAACACAATACACACACAATACAATACACACACACACACAACACAATACATACACAACATAATACACACACACAACACAACACCTACACACAACACAATACACACACAACACAATACACACACACACACACACAACACAACACCTACACACAACACAACACAATACATACACAACACAACACCTACACACACACAACACAACAACTACACACACAACACAATACAAACACAACACAATACACACACACACACACACACACACACACAACACAATACACACACACAACACAATACAAACACAACACAATACACACACACACACACACACACACAACACAATACACACACACAACACAATACAAACACAACACAATACACACACACACACACACACACAACACAATACACACACACAACACAATACACACACAACACAATACACACACACAACACAATACACACACAACACAATACACACATAACACAATACACACACAACACAATACACACACACACAACACAACACCTACACACAACACAATACACACACAATACACACACACAACACAATACACACACAACACAATACACACACAACACAATACACACACAACACAACACCTACACACACAACACAACACCTACACACACAACACAATACACACACAACACAATACACACACAAGACAATACACACACACACACAACACAATACACACACAACACAACACCTACACACACACAACACAACACAATACACACACACACACACAACACACAATACACACACACACACACACAATACACACACACACAACACATTACACACATACAACAAAATACCTACACACACAACACAATACACACACAACACAACACCTACACACACAACACAATACCTACACACACAACACAATACACACACAACACAACATCTACACACACAACACAACTCCTACACACAACACAATACACACACAACAGAACACCTACGCAGACACAACACAATACACACACAACACAATACACACACACAACACAATACACACACACAACACAATACACACACAACACAATACACACACACAACACAATACACACACAACACAATACCTACACACACAACACAATAGATTAGATTAGATTTAACTTCATTGTCATTGTGCAGAGTACAAGTACAGAGACAACTAACCAGAAGTGCAAAAAAGCAGAGAAGTGCAGTGTGAACAATATATACAGGTAGTGCAGTATATGAGCAGTATAAATAGTGCAGTATATGAGCAGTATAAATAGTGCAGTATAAGCAGTATATGAGCAGTATAAATAGTGCAGTATATGAGCAGTATAAATAGTGCAGTATAAGCAGTATATGAGCAGTATAAATAGTGCAGTATATGAGCAGTATAAGTAGTGCAGTATAAGCAGTATATGAGCAGTATAAGTAGTGCAGTATAAGCAGTATATGAGCAGTATAAGTAGTGCAGTATAAGCAGTATATGTATTAACAGTAACATTAAAGCAAAGTAAATAAGCAGAATAAATATGGAATGCAGTATGAACAGATATGTACAGATATGTGCAGTGTATTAACAGTAGCATTATAAGATTAGTAAAAAAAAATAAGGGTATGTGCATTATGAACAGTATAGACAGATATGTACAATACCTACACACACAACACAACACCTACACACACAACACAATACACACACACACAACACAATACACACACAACACAACACCTACACCTACACCCACAACACAACACCTACACCCACAACACAATACACACACACACAACACAATGCACACACAACACAACACCTACACCCACAACACAATACACACACACAACACAACACCTACACCCACAACACAATACACACACACAACACAATACCTACACACACAACACAATACACACACACACAACACAATACACACACAACACAACACAATACACACACAACACAATACCTACACCCACAACACACACACACACACACAACACAACACCTACACACACAACACAATACCTACACACACACAACACAATACACACACAACACAATACAACACGATACCTACACACCACACTACTATATAAACCACACACTAATGTCAGTAGAGGTTGTGGAGACTGTCTAATACTGTTCTACTTTACCCATTAGGTGGCACCAGTGATGCTGATGATAATGATGATGATGATGATGATAAAGAGGAAGCAGACTCAGATAATGCCTCAGAAGGTAAGGGTTGTGGTTAGGCTTAGGAGGGTCAGGGCTAAGAGGGTCAGGGCTAAGAGGGTCAGGGCTAAGAGGGTCAGGGCTAAGAAGGTCAGGGCTAAGAGGGTCAGGGCTAAGAGGGTCAGGGCTAAGAAGGTCAGGGCTAAGAGGGTCAGGGCTAAGAGGGTCAGGGCTAAGGGGGTCAGGGCTAAGGGGGTCAGGGCTAAGAGTCTATATTAAACCTGTCTGACCCAGGACTGTTCTCTAGTAGGTCCAGACCCAGTGCTGTTGTCTAGCAGGTCCAGGACTGTTCTCTAGCAGGTCCAGGACTGTTCTCCAGCAGGTCCAGGACTGTTCTCCAGCAGGTCCAGGACTGTTCTCCAGCTGGTCCAAGGCTGTTCTCTAGCAGGTCCAGGACTGTTCTCTAGTAGGTCCAGGACTGTTCTCCAGCTGGTCCAAGGCTGTTCTCTAGCAGGTCCAGGACTGTTCTCCAGCAGGTCCAGGACTGTTCTCCAGCTGGTCCAAGGCTGTTCTCTAGTAGGTCCAGGACTGTTCTCTAGCAGGTCCAGGACTGTTCTCTAGCAGGTCCAGGACTGTTCTCCAGCTGGTCCAGGGCTGTTCTCTAGCTGGTCCAGGACTGTTCTCTAGTAGGTCCAGGACTGTTCTCTAGCAGGTCCAGGACTGTTCTCCAGCAGGTCCAGGACTGTTCTCCAGCTGGTCCAAGGCTGTTCTCTAGCAGGTCCAGGACTGTTCTCTAGTAGGTCCAGGACTGTTCTCCAGCTGGTCCAAGGCTGTTCTCTAGCAGGTCCAGGACTGTTCTCCAGCAGGTCCAGGACTGTTCTCCAGCTGGTCCAAGGCTGTTCTCTAGCAGGTCCAGGACTGTTCTCCAGCTGGTCCAAGGCTGTTCTCTAGCAGGTCCAGGACTGTTCTCCAGCTGGTCCAGGGCTGTTCTCTAGCTGGTCCAGGACTGTTCTCTAGTAGGTCCAGGACTGTTCTCTAGCAGGTCCAGGACTGTTCTCCAGCTGGTCCAGGGCTGTTCTCTAGCAGGTCCAGGACTGTTCTCCAGCTGGTCCAGGGCTGTTCTCTAGCTGGTCCAGGGCTGTTCTCCAGCTGGTCCAGGGCTGTTCTCTAGCTGGTCCAGGGCTGTTCTCCAGCTGGTCCAGGGCTGTTCTCCAGCTGGTTATTTAGGCTCCAGGCTAACGGGATCAGAGCTGGGAGGGAACCCTTTAAGGAATGCAGGAAACAACCATGATCATGTCATCCTGTCTCTCCCCAGACACAGACGACAAAGAGAATGCAGAGACAGATACACCTGGTAACCCAGGTAACCCAATCACAACATTATGAATACATATTAGACCACAGCTCTACAGTTGGTCTCCCACTTCTTCTATTATCAGATAAACCAATCAAGTGCATTCCATAGTCCAGATGGTTGAATGTTATCAGACAATGGACCGAAACGTCAACTGTGTGTGTGTTTCAGCCACCTAAAGGTCAACTGTGTGTGTGTTTCAGACACCTAAAGGTCAACTGTGTGTGTGTTTCAGCCACCTAAAGGTCAACTGTGTGTGTGTTTCAGTCACTGAAAGGTCAACTGTGTGTGTGTTTCAGTCACCTAAAGGTCACCTAAAGGTCAACTGTGTGTGTGTGTGTTTCAGATGGAGACCTGAGTGACCTGCCAGCTGACTCTACCGGTACGTCTAGAATGTCCCTGATGTGTTCTAACCCTACACCATGTTATTGAACCTTTATTTCTACAGAAACACACTGAGACCAAGGCCTCTTCTGCAGGTGCAACACATCAACAATACAACACAGTTCAATACAGAAATCAATACTTCATATAAAACCACAATATATCAGGACAAACAATCACTTCCTTCACTAACGAGGTCCTCCATCAACACCCTAAACTACCCGAGCGGCATCAGAACATCCAACTGAGGTGTTTCTGTAGATTGTAATAAAATGTAAAGTGACAGATAGTAACAGTTTGATGACATCACAGTCTTGTGTCATTTTAGATATGGATGAGATCGACCAGGAGGATCAGAGCGATGCAGGTAAATCTGAGTTCTACAGCAAACATGATGTGTTGAACTCTTCACTTGTTGACACATGTTCTATTGACTCAGATGACTCCAA
>NC_139668.1:20853107-20890607 GCF_951799395.1 Argentina silus
AGCTTTTACTGGAAGAAAGATTCAAATCAAGTTGTGAAAACTGTCTTTGCTCTCAATATCTTAGATGATCAGACTGATGAAGATACCCATGATGGATCTGAGTCAAAAGGTCCGTTTTTAACTACATCACTGGCAGAGACATAACCAGGATAGATATCAAATGAAGGTTCAAACTGAGCTGGATACTTCCATGTCTGTACCCGTAGGCTGGATACTTCCATGTCTGTACCCGTAGGCTGGATACTTCCATGTCTGTACCCGTAGGCTGGATACATCCATATGTATACATATATGTAACCTGTTCTGTACCTCTCAGATGTAGACGTGGATGATGATGATGATGATGATGATGATGAAGACTTAGATGGAACACCGGCTCCAGACTCGGATGGTAAGGTCATATCAGTTACCATGGTTACCATTGACAGGGCCCTTAACAGACTTGTTACTATGGTAACTATGGTGAGGTCATGTAGATCCACAGCTAAAAGGACCAATCAGAGGGCAGAAACAGCTGACTCAGCTAACAGAGTTAATGTGTGTGTGTGTGTGTGTATGTGTGTGTGTGTGTGTGTGTGTGTGTGTGTGTGTGTGTGTGTGTGCGCGTGTGTGTGTGCGCGTGTGCGTGTGTGTGTGAACAGAGATGATGAAGTCTGATGAGATGGAGCCGAGTGACCTGATCTCAGACGGTAAGTGAAGAGGCCTGACCGACAGGAACTGATCAGTCACATGTATTAGTACAACAATCTGTACTACCACCCAGATACCCCCAAAACAATCTGAACTACCACCCAGATACCCCCAAAACAATCTGAACTACCACCCAGATACCCCCAAAACAATCTGAACTACCACCCAGATACCCCCAAAACAATCTGAACTACCACCCAGATACCCCCAAAACAATCTGTACTACCACCCAGATACCCCCAAAACAATCTGAACTACCACCCAGATACCCCCAAAACAATCTGAACTACCACCCAGATACCCCCAAAACAATCTGTACTACCACCCAGATACCCCCAAAACAATCTGAACTACCACCCAGATACCCCCAAAACAATCTGAACTACCACCCAGATACCCCCAATCATAACCAGCTCCCCACAGACAGGAGGCTCCACAGGACACTAACCCTTAACGTGTCACTTCCTCCCCAGTGGTTACAGCTGATGGTCCAGACCAACCGGATGACACGACACAGGGCGCCTCGCCAGGTGATGTCAGCACACACACACATACACACACACACACACACACACACACACACACACACACACACACACGCACACACACGCACACACACGCACACGCACAGGCTACCTCACCCTCAGTCTCTGACTGTTCTCATGTCTCTGGATGAGACGGCTGTTCTGACTGTTCTCATGTCTCTGGATGAGACGGCTGTTCTGACTGTTCTTATGTCTCTGGATGAGATGGCTGTTCTGACTGTTCTCATCTCTGGATGAGACGGCTGTTCTGACTGTTCTTATGTCTCTGGATGAGACGGCTGTTCTGACTGTTCTTATGTCTCTGGATGAGACGGCTGTTCTGACTGTTCTCATCTCTGGATGAGACGGCTGTTCTGACTGTTCTTATGTCTCTGGATGAGACGGCTGTTCTGACTGTTCTTATGTCTCTGGATGAGACGGCTGTTCTGACTGTTCTTATGTCTCTGGATGAGACGGCTGTTCTGACTGTTCTTATGTCTCTGGATGAGACGGCTGTTCTGACTGTTCTTATGTCTCTGGATGAGACGGCTGTTCTGACTGTTCTTATGTCTCTTCTCTCACAGGCGCCGACACTGGTCTTAGCCCCGCCCAGTCTTAGCGCTGTGGGTGGAGCCAGAGTCAGAGTTCCATACAGGTAAGTAACTGAAGATACGCCCACATCTGTACTAAATATATAAATACATCTGTACTAAATATATAAATACATCTGTACTAAATATATAAATACATCTGTACTAAATATACAAATACATCTGTACTAAATATATAAATACATCTGTACTAAATATACAAATACATCTGTACTAAATATATAAATACATCTGTACTAAATATATAAATACACCTGTACTAAATATATAAATACACCTGTGCTAAATATACAAATACATCTGTACTAAATATACAAATACATCTGTACTAAATATACAAATACACCTGTACTAAATATATAAATACATCTGTACTAAATATACAAATACATCTGTACTAAATATACAAATACATCTGTACTAAATATATAAATACATCTGTACTAAATCTGTAAATCTATCCCTCCACCTGTATGTAGTTGTTGTGGATGACAGGTGTCTCCTCTCTGTTACAGGCCCCTCACAGTGAACCTCACAGTGAACCTCACAGAGAACCAACAACACTGCCTGTCCTCATGATAACAGCATCCACACTTCCTACATTGTTCATTCAGTTCTTAAACCCTGTCCTGGTGTCTGTCCTGTACCATCCAACCCTGTCCTGGTGTCTGTCCTGTACCATCCAACCCTGTCCTGGTGTCTGTGTCCTGTACCATCCAACCCTGCCCTGGTGTCTGTGTCCTGTACCATCCAACCCTGCCCTGGTGTCTGTGTCCTGTACCATCCAACCCTGCCCTGGTGTCTGTGTCCTGTACCATCCAACCCTGCCCTGGTGTCTGTGTCCTGTACCATCCAACCCTGCCCTGGTGTCTGTGTCCTGTACCATCCAACCCTGTCCTGGTGTCTGTGTCCTGTACCATCCAACCCTGTCCTGGTGTCTGTGTCTTGTACCATCCAACCCTGTCCTGGTGTCTGTGTCCTGTACCATCCAACCCTCTGCAGCCTCCCCTGATAGAGGTGTCTGTCTGAGGCTCCTGTATCATTAACCTGTTCTACTGTTTGGTTTACATGACATCTACACACTCTATTCTGCATCATTGCTATTGATAAGTAGCACACCTCAAGGGTAGTTTGATATTTGATCAATGAAAACACCTTTAGTTTAACATTGTTCTACTGGTGTCCATACTACCACTGAGTCCTGCGTTCCCTAACAATGCCCTGAGAGGAGCTTAGTGGGCTGTGTCTGTTTTCTACTGTTTTCTACTGTTTTCTACTGTTTCATCTGGCTTGTATGTGTTTCACTGCTGTCGCTAAGATAACAGATAACAGCACAGCTGCTACATTCTAGAACGTGCCCTGGCTCTCACCTCAGCATGTTGTTAAGTTATGAGAAACATAAAGGTCATTTATACAAAATGGAGTGTACATACATTGATGTGACAAATATTGTGGTCTTTGATGGGATATTATAAAATTCTAGAGAAAGTATTATAAAAATGCTCTATGCTGGTGGACAAAAGGTGAAGTAATGATTGTATAGCCAGGATGAGACCGCCGCTGTAACACGGACACAGGGAACGGATAATAAAGATTTGAGTTGTCAGAGAAATGTCAGTTGGCAAGTTGGTTTGTCTGTGTCTGTCATATCCTACCCAGGGGAAGTCGGAGGACGGGGTCGTTGTCCTGCATGTAAAATTTGGTATCGTTCCTCATTCCATTTCATGCATTACAGTGAGCCCATCCTCCATGTCTGCCTCTACCAGATACTTTCTACTAAGAAGTTCTACCTAGAACCAGAATGGGTCATTCAGCTGTCCCTGTAGGAGGGTGTTCAGGCTACAGGTCATACATGTAGTCAGGGTGTTCAGACTACAGGTCATACATGTAGTCAGGGTGTTCAGGCTACAGGTCAGATGTGATGTCCTGAAGGATGTAAAGCATCCATGAGTCGCCATCTTGGCCATCTCTCCATCACATGACCTCAGGGGCCTCCTGGATAGGTCCAATATAAGCTGTTATTACTATATTGATACACACAGCTTTATAACTATATTAATACACACAGCTTTATTACTATCTTAATACACACAGTGTTATAACTATATTAATACACACAGCTTTATTACTATCTTAATACACACAGTGTTATAACTATATTAATACACATGACCAGTGGCCTGCCATACTTTCAGCAGCAGAGCAGAATGTGCTCTGTGTCATCACACAGTCTTCATTTCCTCATCCCTCAGTAGGACAAACATGGACCTGGACCTCAACTCTGTCATGGACCTGGACCTCAACTCTGTCATGGACCTGGACCTCAACTCTGTCATGGAACTCATTTGATACTCATATATTTGTTATTGAGTGAAACTCGGCACATTCAGTATGAATGACTGACAGCAGCTCCACTATCTCCTCCTGTGGTGGGTTAGGGTTAGGGCTAGGGTTAGGGTTAGGGTTAGGGTTAGGGTTAGGGCTAGGGTTAGGGTGATGGTGTTGGAGCAGAGAATAACAGCATGTCCTCCTCAGAAATAGTTCCTTCCAGTGATGACGTGTTCCTCCGTGGCTCAGTTGGTAGAGCATGGCGCTAACACACAAAATCAAATATCAATAGTTTTCATGTATTCTTAAACAATATCCTCAGTTTTGGAAGGTAAAGGCTTTGAACTGAGGTAAACAGCCTGCTACACACCACCGCTTTCAAACTGAAGTTACATTTGAACGAGAGACATTGGAGGAGGAGGTCACATGGTACAGCCCACTGCTCTGATCCAATCATATCCACAGGTACATCCGCAGGGAGACAGAACCATGAGACAGTGTAACCAAGGAGACAGAACCATGAGACAGTGTAACCAAGGAGACAGAACCATGATTGGTTGAACTGGAGGATCTCAGATCTCATTGGTTTGTGTCCCAGCCGAAGGCAGCTCAAGAGAAACCTGATTTCATCCTGCTGACCCCACCTCAGGTCGGGGGGGGGGGGGGGGGGTGATATTACAGACCTGGGGAGGGTGGGGGGGTATCAAGGCAGACAGAGACATGGGGGGGGGGGGGGGTTGGGGGGTATCGTGTTCCCAGTATGAAGGTTTTAAAGTCATCCAGTGGACTACATCGTTTGCCCCAACCCCAGCAGAGCTGTTTAGAGGGGCTAGAGTTTCCCCTGGAGTGGGGGTCCCTCTCTGGTTACACATAACCCAGGCCTGGTGGTCCAGGGGAGGAGGAGGAGGAGGAAGAGGAGGAGGCGGAGGAAGAGGAGGAGGAGGAGGAGGTGAACCAAAGACAAAGCCTCCAAACAGCTCAGAACAAAGGCCCATGTCCTGCCAGCCAGCCAGCTACTCTCTTCCATTCCCGTGATTGGCTGAGGAGCTGGAACCCAATCAGAGGCCTGGTTGATGGAGCAGAGACCGGCGCGGCCAAATGGGAAGGTCACTGGAGCCTGACCCCCCCCCTGCTGAAGCCTAACCCCCCCCCCCCACACACACACCACTACCCCACACAAACACACTTTCCCAAAGACTGGAGGGAACGGAAGCAGGAATATGAGACTTTAATAGAAGGCGTGAGAGGTTGGAGACGTGGGCTCTGATGGGGGCTGATAGCTGTGAGAGAAGCCTTACCTTTACCAGGGAGGAGATGACTAGCGCTCCATGAACCCCTGAGTTCAGCCAGATGAGACGTGGTCCCACCTGAACACAGAGCCTCTGGCTGTCTGTCTGAACACGCTGCTGAACTGACTGTATCATAACCAAAGAATACCATGACCATCAAAATATCTGAACGCAAACAAAGCAAGTCTGTACTGGAAGCTCCATCGGAGACTAGTAGCTTAGTAATTAGTCATTTTTGTTGTTGCGTGAGCCTCCACTAGCCTCCACTAGCCTCCACTAGCCTCCACTAGCCTCATCTCTACCTCCACCTAGCCTCCTCTAGCCTCCACTAGCCTCCACTAGCCTCCACTAGCCTCCACTAGCCTCATCTCTACCTCCACCTAGCCTCCTCTAGCCTCCACTAGCCTCCACTAGCCTCATCTCTACCTCCACCTAGCCTCCTCTAGCCTCCACTAGCCTCCACTAGCCTCATCTCTACCTCCACCTAGCCTCCTCTAGCCTCCACTAGCCTTCACTAGCCTCATCTCTACCTCCACCTAGCCTCCTCTAGCCTCCACTAGCATCCACTAGCCTCATCTCTACCTCCACCTAGCCTCCTCTAGTTTCCATTAGCCTCCTCTAGCCTCCACTAGCCTCCTCTAGCCTCCTCTAGCCTCCATTAGCCTCCTCTAGGGCAGCTAGGACAGCTAGAACAGCTAGGACAGCTAGGACAGCTAGGGCAGGATCTGGAATGGACTCCTGAGTTTGAAAACATTCCAACTGAGGAAAAAGCTCATTCTGAAAGGGGCAAAATAAAGACAATTTTCAGTTGGACAGGAAGTGGCTGTTGCAGGTTAAAGAAGCGGCTCAGCCTCCTCCGGGTGGAACCCTGACCCCTGACCCCTGACCTCTGACCTCCCTCCCTCCTCCAAACCTCAGAGGGTCCATTACTGCTGAGTTTAATGGTCATATCCTGTCACACACAGAGACTCCTGACCTCACAGACAAAAAGCCTTTAAATGGGGTTTGAGATCAGCTTGAGATGGCACAGTAACATGAGAAGCAATAAGTGTGTGTGTGTGTGTGTGTGTGTGTGTGTGTGTGTGTGTGTGTGTGTGTGTGTGTGTGTGTGTGTGTATTTCTGTAGAGTGTACTAAACTGAGAGGTAACTGAGCTGTGACCACTGCAGGTAAGCAGCATTGAGATGTTAGGGTTAGGGTAGGGTTAGGGTAGGGTTAGGGTTAGGGTAGGGTTAGGGTAGGGTTAGGGTTAGGGTTAGGGTTAGGGTAGGGTTAGGGTAGGGTTAGGGTTAGGGTAGGGTTAGGGTAGGGTTAGGGATAGAGTTAGGGTAGGGTAAGGGTAGGGTTAGGGTAGGGTTAGGGTACGGTTAGGGTAGGGTTAGGGTTAGGTTAGGGTTAGGGTAGGGTTAGGGATAGAGTTAGGGTAGGGTTAGGGTTAGGGTTAGGGTTAGTGTTAGTGTTAGTGTTAGTGTTAGAGTTAGGGTAGAGTTAGAGTTAGAGTTAGGGTAGGGTTAGTGTTAGGGTTAGTGTTAGTGTTAGAGTTAGGGTAGGGTTAGGGTTAGTGTTAGAGTTAGGGTAGGGTTAGAGTTAGGGTAGGGGTAGGGTTAGGGTAGGGGTAGGGTTAGGGTTAGGGTTAGTGTTAGGGTTAGGGTTAGGGTTAGAGTTAGGGTAGGGTTAGGGTTAGGGTTAGTGTTAGGGTTAGGGTTAGAGTTAGGGTAGGGGTAGGGTTAGTGTTAGAGTTAGGGTAGGGTTAGAGTTAGGGTAGGGGTAGGGTTAGGGTAGGGGTAGGGTTAGGGTTAGGGTAGGGTTAGGGTAGGGTTAGGGTTAGGGTTAGGGTTAGGGTTAGGGTAGGGTTAGGGTAGGGTTAGGGTTAGGGTAGGGTTAGGGTAGGGTTAGGGTTAGGGTTAGGGTTAGGGTTAGGGTTAGGGTTAGGGTAGGGTTAGGGTAGGGTTAGGGTTAGGGTAGGGTTAGGGATAGAGTTAGGGTAGGGTAAGGGTAGGGTTAGGGTAGGGTTAGGGTTAGGGTACGGTTAGGGTAGGGTTAGGGTTAGGTTAGGGTTAGGGTAGGGTTAGGGATAGAGTTAGGGTAGGGTTAGGGTTAGGGTTAGTGTTAGTGTTAGTGTTAGTGTTAGTGTTAGAGTTAGGGTAGGGTTAGAGTTAGAGTTAGGGTAGGGTTAGTGTTAGGGTTAGTGTTAGTGTTAGAGTTAGGGTAGGGTTAGGGTTAGTGTTAGAGTTAGGGTAGGGTTAGAGTTAGGGTAGGGTTAGGGTTAGGGTTAGGGTTAGTGTTAGAGTTAGGGTAGGGTTAGAGTTAGGGTAGGGGTAGGGTTAGGGTTAGGGTTAGGGTTAGGGTTAGGGTTAGAGTTAGGGTAGGGGTAGGGTTAGTGTTAGAGTTAGGGTAGGGTTAGAGTTAGGGTAGGGGTAGGGTTAGGGTAGGGGTAGGGTTAGGGTTAGGGTAGGGTTAGGGTAGGGTTAGGGTTAGGGTTAGGGTTAGGGTAGGGTTAGGGTAGGGTTAGGGTTAGGGTAGGGTTAGGGTAGGGTTAGGGTTAGGGTTAGGGTAGGGTTAGGGTAGGGTTAGGGTTAGGGTAGGGTTAGGGTAGGGTTAGGGATAGAGTTAGGGTAGGGTAAGGGTAGGGTTAGGGTAGGGTTAGGGTTAGGGTACGGTTAGGGTAGGGTTAGGGTTAGGTTAGGGTTAGGGTAGGGTTAGGGATAGAGTTAGGGTAGGGTTAGGGTTAGGGTTAGGGTTAGTGTTAGTGTTAGTGTTAGAGTTAGGGTAGGGTTAGAGTTAGAGTTAGGGTAGGGTTAGTGTTAGGGTTAGTGTTAGTGTTAGAGTTAGGGTAGGGTTAGGGTTAGTGTTAGAGTTAGGGTAGGGTTAGAGTTAGGGTAGGGGTAGGGTTAGGGTTAGGGTTAGTGTTAGAGTTAGGGTAGGGTTAGAGTTAGGGTAGGGGTAGGGTTAGGGTTAGTGTTAGGGTTAGGGTTAGGGTTAGAGTTAGGGTAGGGTTAGGGTTAGGGTTAGTGTTAGGGTTAGGGTTAGAGTTAGGGTAGGGGTAGGGTTAGTGTTAGAGTTAGGGTAGGGTTAGAGTTAGGGTAGGGGTAGGGTTAGGGTAGGGTTAGTGTTAGAGTTAGGGTAGGTTTGAGTTAGGGTAGGGTTAGAGTTAGGGTAGGGGTAGGGTTAGGGTTAGGGTTAGGGTTAGTGTTAGGGTTAGGGTTAGGGTTAGAGTTAGGGTAGGGTTAGGGTTAGGGTTAGTGTTAGGGTTAGGGTTAGAGTTAGGGTAGGGGTAGGGTTAGTGTTAGAGTTAGGGTAGGGTTAGAGTTAGGGTAGGGGTAGGGTTAGGGTAGGGTTAGTGTTAGAGTTAGGGTAGGGTTAGAGTTAGGGTAGGGGTAGGGTTAGGGTAGGGTTAGTGTTAGAGTTAGGGTAGGGTTAGAGTTAGGGTTAGAGTTAGGGTAGGGTTAGAGTTAGGGTTAGAGTTAGGTTAGGGTTAGAGTTAGGGTAGGGTTAGGGTTAGTGTTAGAGTTAGGGTTAGTGTTAGAGTTAGGGTAGGGTTAGAGTTAGGGTAGGGTTAGAGTTAGGGTAGGGTTAGGGTTAGTGTTGTGTTAGAGTTAGGGTAGGGGTAGGGTTAGGGTTAGGGTTAGGGTTAGTGTTAGAGTTAGGGTAGGGTTAGGGTAGGGTTAGGGTAGGGTTAGAGTTAGGTTAGGGTTAGAGTTAGGGTAGGGGTAGGGTTAGGGTAGGGTTAGGGTTAGGGTTAGTGGTAGGGTTAGGGTTAGGGTTAGTGGTAGAGTTAGGGTAGGGGTAGGGTTAGGGTTAGTGTTAGAGTTAGGGTAGGGTTAGGGTAGGGTTAGGGTAGGGTTAGAGTTAGGTTAGGGTTAGAGTTAGGGTAGGGGTAGGGTTAGGGTAGGGTTAGGGTTAGGGTTAGTGGTAGGGTTAGGGTTAGGGTTAGTGGTAGAGTTAGGGTAGGGGTAGGGTTAGGGTTAGGGTTAGTGTTAGAGTTAGGGTAGGGTAGGGTTAGAGTTAGGGTAGGGGTAGGGGTAGGGTTAGGGTTAGTGTTAGAGTTAGGGTAGGGTTAGAGTTAGGTTAGGGTAGGGTTAGAGTTAGGGTAGGGGTAGGGTTAGGGTTAGTGTTAGAGTTAGGGTAGGGTTAGAGTTAGGGTAGGGTTAGAGTTAGGGTAGGGGTAGGGGTAGGGTTAGGGTTAGGGTTAGTGTTAGAGTTAGGGTAGGGTTAGAGTTAGGGTTAGGGTAGGGTTAGAGTTAGGGTAGGGGTAGGGGTAGGGTTAGGGTTAGTGTTAGGGTAGGGTTAGAGTTAGGTTAGGGTAGGGTTAGAGTTAGGGTAGGGGTAGGGTTAGGGTTAGTGTTAGAGTTAGGTTAGGGTTAGAGTTAGGGTAGGGGTAGGGTTAGGGTAGGGTTAGTGTTAGAGTTAGGGTAGGGTTAGAGTTAGGGTAGGGTTAGAGTTAGGGTAGGGGTAGGGTTAGGGTTAGTGTTAGAGTTAGGGTAGGGTTAGAGTTAGGTTAGGGTTAGGGCAGGCTGCTATTGGTATAGAGGCAGAGTGGCTGTCATGTTAGTAGAGTAGTAAGACAACTCAGAGGGTTTTAGCCTCTTCCCGAAGTCCCCTCTCCTGTGCTCTCAGGGGATGCCTGTGGTGATGCCGGGGTTAGGGTTAGAATGGGGTTAGGGTTAGACTGGGGTTAGGGTTAGGTGAGGTTTAGACTAGGGTTAGGGTTAGACTGGGGTTAGGGTTCCAGCCTGGTTAAAGGACTGCTGTGGTTTCAGGTACAACAGGTCTCCATTGTCCCGGGCCAGAGAGCCTTGCAGCCCCAGGAGGAGGGGGAGGAGGGGGGAGGAGCGGGGGGGAGGAGGGAGACATGGAGCTGGATAAGAGGAATCTTGGCAAACGTCTGTCAGGCTCAATAACACATAATGCAGCAGCCTTTCTATATGTCCTCCACATCAACCCTGTTATTGGGATCTGGACCTTCGGACACACTTCATGCAACCCCGGCAGAGGAAACCAGGACAGGCAGATACTCAACACACACACACACACACACACACACACACACACACACACACACACACACACACACACACAGTTCATTATGCCGCCGAAACCAGCGACCAGCTCCGGAACCTTGTTGTCAGTCTCTCTGTCAGCAGAAGCTCGGCTTCACTTGTTTTATGTAGAGTGCATTCATACAACTAACCCTAACCCAACTAACCCTAACCCAACTAACCCTAACCCAACTAACCCTAACCCTAACCCTAACCCTAACCCAACTAACCCTAACCCAACTAACCCTAACCCAACTAACCCTAACCCTAACCCAACTAACCCTAACCCTAACCCAACTAACCCTAACCCAACTAACCCTAACCCTAACCCAACTAACCCTAACCCTAACCCTAACCCTAACCCAACTAACCCTAACCCTAACCCTAACCCAACTAACCCTAACCCTAACCCAACTAACCCTAACCCTAACCCATTCATACAACTGGAATACAACTAACCCTAACCCTAACCCAACTAACCCTAACCCTAACCCAACTAACCCTAACCCTAACCCTAACCCTAACCCAACTAACCCTAACCCTAACCCAACTAACCCTAACCCAACTAACCCTAACCCTAACCCTAACCCTAACCCAACTAACCCTAACCCATTCATACAACTGGAATGACTTCAGAACTGTCCGGTTATCACCACAATTCTTAGAGTTTCTTGAAAAATAATATACACTCTAGAACGCCCCTTTAGAATCGCTTACTCAACTAATCTGTGGTAAAAGCACAGTTATAGGTGTGATCAGCGTTAGTAAACACAGTTCTACCGTTCAGAGTCCCAGTGATGTTCCGTTTGGAGGGCTGATGAGGGGAGGAGAGGGCTGGTAGAGGCAGGCTGTGTTTCAGAGGACAATAAGAGTCTGTTTTAAGCTCATTACTTTTGTTATGAAAGGTAGTCTCTGAGAGCATGGGCATCCAGAGCCACTGGTATCCATTGCAGCTCATCAGGGAGAAGTTATTAAACCAATAAGTACGGGAGCCTGGAGATATTAATTACAGTGTAAAACAGTATGCTGGACGGGTACTGGTGACCTGGCAACCTCTGCCCAAATGCAGTCAGCCAGCACAGAGACAGAACCTCTACACAACCTGTCACCTAGCACAGAGACAGAACCTCTACACAACCTGTCACCTAGCACAGAGACAGAACCTCTACACAACCTGTCACCTAGCACAGAGACAGAACCTCTACACAACCTGTCACCTAGCACAGAGACAGAACCTCTACACAACCTGTCACCTAGCACAGAGACAGAACCTCTACATATGTTCTACTGTACTAACAGCAGTACTGGTCTACTGAGTTAGGGTTAGAGTTAGGATTAGGGTTAAGGTTAGGATTAGGGTTAGGGTTAGGGTTAGAGTTAGGATTAGGATTAGGATTAGGTTTAGGGTTAGAGTTAGGATTAGGGTTAGGGTTAGGGTTAGGGTTAGGGTTAGGGTTAGAGTTAGGATTAGGATTAGGATTAGGATTAGGGTTAGGGTTAGAGTTAGGATTAGGGTTAGGGTTAGGGTTAGGGTTAGAGTTAGGATTAAGATTAGGGTTAGGGTTAGGGTTAGAGTTAGGGTTAAGGTTAGGGTTAGGGTTAGGGTTAGGGTTAGGGTTAGAGTTAGGGTTAAGGTTAAGGTTAGGGTTAGGTTGACAGCTTGGTGGGAAAGAGACAGAAGCAAAGTAGGGTTTGATACTGAAAGAAGGAGAGAAGAGATGCTGTCTCACAAGGTCTAACCCTAACCCGTAACCAAACCCAAACCCAAACTCTAACCCCTAACCCTAACCCTAACCTTAACCCTAACCTTAACCCTAACCCATGACAAGACTGGGGCTTGAAGTGTTACACAGGGATACAGATACACCAATGAAGATGGGATAGGCTAATAGGGCCTGAGGTAAGGGCTGTGATAGGCTAATAGGGCCTGAGGTAAGGGCTGTGATAGGCTCAGAGGGCCTGAGGTAAGGGCTGTGATAGGCTAATAGGGCCTGAGGTAAGGGCTGTGATAGGCTAATAGGGCCTGAGGTAAGGGCTGTGATAGGCTCAGAGGGCCTGAGGTAAGGGCTGTGATAGGCCAATAGGGCCTGAGGTAAGGGCTGTGATAGGCTAATAGGGCCTGAGGTAAGGGCTGTGATAGGCTCAGAGGGCCTGAGGTAAGGGCTGTGATAGGCTAATAGGGCCTGAGGTCAGGGCTGTGATAGGCTCAGAGGGCCTGAGTGGGAGGGACACAGGGGAGGGAGAGGAGACAAACTGAACTCTGACAGGTCACTGTTGTTGATGTTCACTGCTGCTAGGGAGTGACTCATAACCCCCCCCCCCCCCCCACACACACACACACACACACACACACACACACACACACACACACACACACACACACACACACACAAAGATGAGTCCAGTCCTCCGAGCAGTGGCAGGGATGGAATGTAGGAGCTGTTTTATAAGAAGGCAGGCTGTGCCCTCCACTGGTGGGGCAACTCCACTGATCAGCTGCACTACACAACTACTACACAACTACTACACAACTACAACACAACTACTACACTACTACTACACAACTACACAACTACTACACAACTACTACACAACTACTACTACACAACTACTCAACTACTACACTACAACTACACAACTACTACACTACTACTACACAACTACACAACTACTACATTACTACTACACTACTACTACACAACTACTACACAACTACACAACTACTACACTACTACTACACGACTACTACACTACTACTACACAACTACTACACAACTACACAACTACTACTACACAACTACAACATAACTACTACACGACTACGACACAACTACACAACTACTACTACTACTACACAACTAAACAACTACACAACTACTACTACTACTACACAACTAAACAACTACACAACTACTACACTACGGCACAACTACACAACTATTACATAACTACTGCTACACAACTACTACTACACAACTACTACACAACTACTACACTACTACAAAACTATTACATTATTACAACACAACTACACAACTACTACACAACTACTACTACACAACTACTACACAACAACAACTACACTACTATCACACTACAACACAACTACCACACAACTACTACTACACAACTACCACACAACTACTACTAACCAACTATTACACAACTACACAACTACACAACTACAACACAACTACAACACAACTACACAACTACTAGACAACTACACTATTACTACACAACAACAACTACACTATTACTACACTACAACACAACTACCACACTACTACAACACAACTACTATACAACTACACAATTACTACAACACTACTACACTACTACTAAAACACAACTAAACAACTACACAACAACTACTACACAACTACACAACTACTACTACACAACTACTACACTACTACTACAAAACTACACTACTACACAACAACTACTACACTACTACTACTACACAACTGCTACACAACTACTACACTACTACAATACAACTACACTACACAACTACTACTACACAACTACGATACAACTACTACTACACAACTACTACACAACTACACAACTACTGCTACACAACTACACAACTACACAACTACTGCTACACAACTACACAACTATGATACAACTACTTCACAACTACTACTACAACTACTACTATACTACTACTACTCCTATACTACTACTACGACTACAACTACACTAGTACTACTACTACTGCTACTACACAACAACTACTACTACTACTACACAACTATTACACAACAATGACACTACTACACTACTACTGCAACAACTACACGACTACTACTATACTACAACTACACTATTAGAACAACTACACTACTAGTACGACTACTGCTACTACTATACTACTACTACTACACTACTGCTACTACTATACTACTACTACACTACTACTACTACTATACTACTGCTACTACTATACTACTACTACTACACTACTACTACTACTACTATACTACTACTGCTACTACTATACTACTACTACTACTACTACACTACTGCTACTACTATACTACTACTACACTACTACTACTACTATACTACTGCTACTACTATACTACTATACTACTACTACACTACTGCTACTACTACTACTATATTACTACTACTACTACTACTATACTACTACTACTACTACTACAACTATACTACTACACTACACTACACTACACTACTACTACTACTATACTACTACACAACTACTACACTACTACACTACTACTACTACTACACAACTACTACACTACTACAACACTACTACACCACTACTACACTACACTACTACACTACTACTACAACACAACTACTACACTACTACACTACTACTACTACACTACTACTCTACTACTACTACACTACTACTCTACTACTACACAACTACACAACTACACTACTACTACTACTACACTACTACTACACTACAACTACACAACAACGACACTACTACATCACAACTTCTACACAACTACTGCACAACTACTACACAACTACACAACTACTACACAACTATTACATTACTACTACACTACGACACTACTACTACACTACTACTACACTACTACTACTACACTACTACACTACTACTACTACTACACTACTACACTACACTACTACACTACTACACTACTACTACTACAATACTACACTACACTACTACAACTACTACACTACTACTATACTACTACTACTACTACACTACTACACTACTACACTACTACTACACTACTACTAATACTACTACACTACTACTACTACTACTACTACTACTACTACTACTACACTACTATACTACTACACTACTACTACTACTACTACTACTACACTACTACACTACTACTACTACTACTACACTACTACTACACTACTACTACTACTACTACTACTACTACTACACTACTACACTACTACTACTACTACTACTACTACTACTACTACTACACTACTACTACTACTACACTACTACTACGCTACTACTACTTTTACTACTACACTACTACTACTACACTACTACTACTACTACACTACTACTACTACTACATTACTACACTACTACTACTACTACTACTACTACACTACTACACTACTACTACACTACTACTACACTACTACTACTACTACACTACTACTACTACTACACTACTACACTACTACTACTACTACTACACTACTACACTACTACTACTACACTACTACTACACTACTACACTACTACTACTACACTACTACTACTACTACTACACTACTACACTACTACTACTACTACTACACCAGTACTACACTACTACTACTACTACTACTACTATACTACTACTACTACTACTATACTACTACTACTACTACTACTACTACACTACTACAACTACTACTACTTCTACACTACTATTACTACTACTACTACTACTACACTACTACAACTACTACTACTTCTACACTACTATTACTACTACTACTACTCCTATACTTCTACTTCTACTACTACTACTACTACTACTACACTACTACTATTGCACAACTACTACATTACTACACTACTACATTACTACCACTCGGTCTGCAGTGCAGAGGGGACAGCCTCTCTCTGAGGAGGAGACTATTAGGAGGAGGAGACTATCTCTCCCAGAGGAGGTGAGACAGCCTCTCTTAGAGGAAGAGAGACAGCCTCTCCCAGAGGAGGTGAAATAGCCTCTCCCATAGGAGGTGAGACAGCCTCTCCCATAGGAGGTGAGACAGCCTCTCCCAGAGGAGGTGAGACAGCCTCTCGCAGAGGAGGACAGCCTCAAGGTTGGATCCTGTGAGCTGTGGCGTTGTCTCTGATTTCAACACATCTAATAAACTCTGATAATGTTCAATGTTTCATGTGAACATCCTTCCCGATGCTTAGCATTGTCACCTGTATAGAAACTGGGGAGCAGCAGCACAGGTACAGCAGCTGAGCTCTCTAGTCCTGCCCCTTCCCAAGATGGGGGGCTGGCAGGGTATAAAACCTCAATTCTCTAGTCCTGCCCCTTCCCAAGATGGGGGGCTGGCAGGGTATAAAACCTCAATTCTCTAGTCCTGCCCCTTCCCAAGATGGGGGGCTGGCAGGGTATAAAACCTCAATTCTCTAGTCCTGCCCCTTCCCAAGCTGGGGGGCTGGCAAGGTATAAAACCTCAATTCTCTAGTCCTGCCCCTTCCCAAGATGGGGGGCTGGCAGGGTATAAAACCTCAATTCTCTAGTCCTGCCCCTTCCCAAGATGGGGGGCTGGCAGGGTATAAAACCTCAATTCTCTAGTCCTGCCCCTTCCCAAGATGGGGGGCTGGCAGGGTATAAAACCTCAATTCCTGCCCAGCCAAGCAGAAGGAAGTCCAGCCCCTGAGGTCCCTGCTTCATGTCTGCTCCACTCTCTCCCACATAGACCTCTAACAACATGCTGTCTCGGTAAGTCAAACACGCTCTCCTGCAACATCAGCTGCTCTGTCTAACCACCTCAGCAGTCAAACTATCACTATTCTAACAGTAGTGAGATTATTATTATTATTATGAGTATTATTATTATTATTATTATTATTATTATTATTATTATTATTATTATTATATCATTACTATATCAATCATTATTATTCTAGCATTATTCTATTATCATTATAACATTATTGTATTATTATTATTAGTAGTAGTAGTAGTATTAGTATTAGTATTATTATATCAATCATTATAATAATTATATTATTCTTCTATCATCATCATCAACATTATTATTATTATTATTATTATTATTATTATTATTATTATTATTATTATTATTATTATATCAGTAGTGTTTGGAGCATGTTGGTCTGAAGACATGTTGTTTAGTCATAAGGGTAAAATAATAATAATGGTGGTTTAAGTTTCTCATGAAATAGATGATTCTAATGCTAATTAAGAACCAGTTCCTACAGACCATTACTGTCTGGTCATAGTGTTACTGTCTCTAGTGTTACTACTGGTCATAGTGTTACTGTCTCTAGTGTTACTACTGGTCATAGTGTTACTACTGGTCATAGTGTTACTACTGGTCATAGTGTTACTGTCTCTAGTGTTACTACTGGTCATAGTGTTATTGTCTCTAGTGTTACTGTCTCTAGTGTTACTACTGGTCATAGTGTTACTGTCTCTAGTGTTACTACTGGTCATAGTGTTACTGTCTCTAGTGTTACTACTGGTCATAGTGTTATTGTCTCTAGTGTTACTACTGGTCATAGTGTTACTACTGGTCATAGTGTTACTACTGGTCATAGTGTTACTGTCTCTAGTGTTACTACTGGTCATAGTGTTACTACTGGTCATAGTGTTACTGTCTCTAGTGTTACTGTCTGGTCATAGTGTTATTGTCTCTAGTGTTACTACTGGTCATAGTGTTACTGTCTCTAGTGTTACTACTGGTCATAGTGTTACTGTCTCTAGTGTTACTACTGGTCATAGTGTTACTACTGGTCATAGTGTTACTACTGGTCATAGTGTTACTGTCTCTAGTGTTACTACTGGTCATAGTGTTACTGTCTCTAGTGTTACAACTGGTCATAGTGTTACTGTCTCTAGTGTTACTACTGGTCATAGTGTTACTGTCTCTAGTGTTACAACTGGTCATAGTGTTACTGTCTCTAGTGCTACTACTGGTCATAGTGTTACTGTCTCTAGTGTTACTACTGGTCATAGTGTTACTGTCTCTAGTGTTACTACTGGTCATAGTGTTACTGTCTCTAGTGTTACTACTGGTGATAGTGTTACTACTGGTCATAGTGTTACTACTGGTCATAGTGTTACTGTCTCTAGTGTTACTACTGGTCATAGTGTTACTGTCTCTAGTGTTACAACTGGTCATAGTGTTACTGTCTCTAGTGTTACTACTGGTCATAGTGTTACTGTCTCTAGTGTTACTACTGGTCATAGTGTTACTGTCTCTAGTGTTACTGTCTCTAGTGTTACTATTGGTCATAGTGTTACTGTCTCTAGTGTTACTACTGGTCATAGTGTTACTACTGGTCATAGTGTTACTGTCTCTAGTGTTACTACTGGTCATAGTGTTACTGTCTCTAGTGTTACTACTGGTCATAGTGTTACTGTCTCTAGTGTTACTGTCTGGTCATAGTGTTACTGTCTCTAGTGTTACTACTGGTCATAGTGTTACTGTCTCTAGTGTTACTACTGGTCATAGTGTTACTACTGGTCATAGTGTTACTGTCTCTTGTGTTACTACTGGTCATAGTGTTACTGTCTCTAGTGTTACTACTGGTCATAGTGTTACTGTCTCTAGTGTTACTACTGGTCATAGTGTTACTGTCTCTAGTGTTACTACTGGTCATAGTGTTACTGTCTCTAGTGTTACTGTCTGGCTTTATTTGATGCTATGTCTTTATCCTTCCATGTTCTATGATGCTGTGATCATTTTAAGGATCATATGGATCAACATGTTCCCTCTCTGGAACACTGCGCCCTCCTGATCTCTCACATTGTATTTGTATTGAACCTTTATTTCTACAGAAACACACTGAGACCAAGGCCTCTTCTGCAGGTGCAACACATCAACAATACAACACAGTTCAATACAGAAATCAATACTTCATATAAAACCACAATATATCAGGACAAACAATCACTTCCTTCACTAACGAGGTCCTCCATCAACACCCTAAACTACCCGAGCGGCACCAGAACATCCAACTGAGGTGTTTTTTGTGGATTGTTCCAGCAGTGAGGAGCACCATGACTGAACGCTGTGTAAAGATGTATCTCAGTGCATATACAGTTTCTAGGAGAGGATTATGGGTGATTGTATGATCAATACTCAAACATTTGACTACCTGGAATCTCTGATGTAACTTGTCTTGTTGTCTTGTCTTCCGGTTGGTAAAGAATATTGCTGTTGAGATATGAAGTGTTTAACACATCTATGGTATTATTTTCTATCCGCAGAAATCTTTTACTTGCTTCTGTTGTTGTCTTTTTGGCAACAACCATTTCAACAGCTCCTGTGGAAGGTATGGGTGTTATTAACTGAACGATGCTTCTATTTGGATTTGTTGTTATTGTTCTAATTGCCCCAGTCAATGATGAAATGATGAAATGATGAAAAGATGAAAAGATGAAAAGATGAAATGATGAAAAGATGAAATGATGAAATGATGAAAAGATGAAATGATGAAATGATGAAAAGATGAAATGAAATGATGAAATGATGAAATGATGAAATGATGAAAAGATGTCTGTACTCAGAGAAAGAGCTGGAGGAGACGGAGGTCGAGGCAGACGAGGGAGAGGAGGAGCTCTCTGAGGAGGAGGATGGTAGGATACAGGGGGAGGGAGGGAGGGAGGGAGGGAGGGGGGAAGGGAGAGGGGGGAGGGAGGGAGGGGGGAGGGAGGGAGGGAGGGAGGGAGGGGGGAGGGGAGAGGGGGGAGGGAGGGAGGGGGGAGGGGGGAGGGAGGGAGGGAGGGAGGGGAGAGGGGGGAGGGGGGAGGGAGGGAGGGAGGGGGGAGGGGGGAGGGAGGGAGGGAGGGAGGGAGGGGGGAGGGGAGAGGGGGGAGGGAGGGCCATGGCCAAATGTGACACTCTAATGTTTCTAAATCAGATATGGTGTCTTTGCCTGATTAGAATATAAAATGACTTAATAAAAGTACACATTCTTATTTCTATACATTAACTTACTAATAAAGAACGCAGCATAAAACTCAAGTGAGAAATGATCCTCGTAAGATAACTCTGGATAACTGATAACTGGAATAGAACTTCAACCTCCTCATTCAGACTTCTGAACATTCCAGATCTGGGTTCTCCTACGGCTCCGTGTGTTCCAGAACATTCTGTTTGGGTTAGGGTTAGGGTTAGGGTTAGTTACTTGAACCTTCCAGTAACTCCTGTCTCAAAGATACAAGAGTTCAACTAAACTAAGGAGATTTGAGAGGCAGAAACGTTTATCAATGTCCTTCTTTTTTCAGATGACGACGACTCCCAGAGTCGAGATAGACCTATGGGTGAGAGGTTACCATGACAACAGAACCTTACAACTACAAACCAACTGTTACTATATGGATATGTACATATAATATATATCCATATATACTGTAATGTATTATTTGTCAGACTAAAACCATAGCACCAGCTGAAGCCTTCACAGACTAAAGCTACAGTAAATAAACACATTTGGATGTCTTGCATAATCTTTCAATAACAACTTTTAAAGTGAAAAGGCGATCATAAGATTGACATAAATAATGAATATGAACCAGGCCACACATTGAAGTATAATGACATATTGTTGGGTAACTTATTTTTCATTTTCATTCAAGTGTGTGTGAGTTTGTGTGTGTGTGTGTGTGTGCATGTGTATGTGTGTGTGTGTGTGTGTGTGTGTGTGTGTGTGTGTGTGTGTGTGTGTGTGTGCGCACGCGCGTGCGTGTGTGCGTGTGCGTGTGTGTGTGTGTGTGTGTGTGTGTGTGTGCGTGTGTGTGTGTGTGTGTGTGTGTGTGTGTGTGTGTGTGTGTGTGTGTGTGTGTGAAGGGTATTATATCTGAATAAGGGGTGTATTGATAGCCAGACAGAATCTCAGACATGTCCTTTTCTTCTCCACTCCCAAGGGATCGAAGCACAGCACACTACCACCGTCTCCAAAGGCCTGGGTAAAACGACTCTAATCCTCTTTTAGCTTAGTGATGCTATGTATGTGTGTGTGTGTGTGTGTGTGTGTGTGTGTGTGCGTGTGTGTGTGTGTGTGTGTGTGTGTGTGTGTGTTCACGTTAAGAGCAGTAGAGTGCAGAATGAGATCTTAATTCAAAGTGGTGAAAGCTCTCCAGACATGAATCTACTAAATCCTCAGATATCTGGAGAGTTTAACATGTGAGACTGGATCTCTAATCAATCCCGTCTAAGTCTCACTGAGACACCGTCTACTGAGAACCAGGTGGTTCTGGAGGCTTTAGAGGGTTAGGGTTAGTCTCACTGAGACACCGTCTACTGAGAACCAGGTGGTTCTGGAGGCTTTAGAGGGTTAGGGTTAGTCTCACTGAGACACCGTCTACTGAGAACCAGGTGGTTCTGGAGGCTTTAGAGGGTTAGGGTTAGTCTCACTGAGACACCGTCTACTGAGAACCAGGTGGTTCTGGAGGCTTTAGAGGGTTAGGGTTAGTCTCACTGAGACACCGTCTACTGAGAACCAGGTGGTTCTGGAGGCTTTAGAGGGTTAGGGTTAGTCTCACTGAGACACCGTCTACTGAGAACCAGGTGGTTCTGGAGGCTTTAGAGGGTTAGGGTTAGTCTCACTGAGACACCGTCTACTGAGAACCAGGTGGTTCTGGAGGCTTTAGAGGGTTAGGGTTAGTCTCACTGAGACACCGTCTACTGAGAACCAGGTGGTTCTGGAGGCTTTAGAGGGCTACTATACTGTTGACATGTTTGGGAAAGTCAACGTGTTGTTAAAAGCATTGTCAGGTCCAAACTATCCCTGGTTGATATGAGGTTTAAATCTGGTTGATATGAGGTCCAGGTTAGCTCTGGTTTATATGAGGTAAAGTCTAGTTTACATGAAGTTCAGACTAACCCTGGTTTATATGAGGTCCAGACTAACCCTGGTTTATATGAGGTCCAGACTAACCCTGGTTTATATGAGGTTCAGACTAACCCTGGTTTATATGAGGTTCAGACTAATCCTGGTTTATATGAGGTTCAGACTAACCCTGGTTTATATGAGGTCCAGACTAACCCTGGTTTATATGAGGTCCAGACTAACCCTGGTTTATATGAGGTCCAGACTAACCCTGGTTTATATGAGGTCCAGACTAACCCTGGTTTATATGAGGTTCAGACTAATCCTGGTTTATATGAGGTTCAGACTAACCCTGGTTTATATGAGGTCCAGACTAACCCTGGTTTATATGAGGTCCAGACTAACCCTGGTTTATATGAGGTCCAGACTAACCCTGGTGTCCCTCCAGGTATGAGTGTTCAGCCAGACACCTCGTTCCTGGGCGGAGCTCCAAATGGTGAGTGACGGTTTCCTGTCTGATGTTGTTACATTTAAACACCTTCATCGGAATCCACTTACTTCACTGTTAGTGCTCAAGTACCCTAGGCTCCTAGTCTGTGTCCTATAGGACCCTAGGCTCCTAGTCTGTGTCCTATAGGACCCTAGGCTCCTAGTCTGTGTCCTATAGGACCCTAGGCTCCTAGTCTGTGTCCTATAGGACCCTAGGCTCCTAGTCTGTCTCCCATAGGACCCTAGGCTCCTAGTCTGTCTCCTATAGGACCCTAGGCTCCTAGTCTGTCTCCCCTCCTAGTCTGTCTCCCATAGGACCCTAGGCTCCTAGTCTGTCTCCTGTAGTAACCTAGGCTCCTAGTCTGTCTCCCATAGGACCCTAGGCTCCTAGTCTGTCTCCCATAGGACCCTAGGCTCCTAGTCTGTCTCCTGTAGTAACCTAGGCTCCTAGTCTGTCTCCCATAGGACCCTAGGCTCCTAGTCTGTCTCCTATAGGACCCTAGGCTCCTAGTCTGTCTCCTGTAGTAACCTAGGCTCCTAGTCTGTCTCCCATAGGACCCTAGGCTCCTAGTCTGTCTCCTGTAGTAACCTAGGCTCCTAGTCTGTCTCCCATAGGACCCTAGGCTCCTAGTCTGTGTCCTATAGGACCCTAGGCTCCTAGTCTGTCTCCCATAGGACCCTAGGCTCCTAGTCTGTCTCCCGTAGGACCCTAGGCTCCTAGTCTGTCTCCTGTAGTAACCTAGGCTCCTAGTCTGTCTCCTGTAGTAACCTAGGCTCCTAGTCTGTCTCCCGTAGGACCCTAGGCTCCTAGTCTGTCTCCTGTAGTAACCTAGGCTCCTAGTCTGTCTCCTGTAGTAACCTAGGCTCCTAGTCTGTCTCCTGTAGTAACCTAGGCTCCTAGTCTGTGTCCTATAGGACCCTAGGCTCCTAGTCTGTGTCCTATAGGACCCTAGGCTCCTAGTCTGAGACTTGTGATGCATTGTTGCTGAAACAACGTTTGCTTTGTTCCAGCATCAAGCAGTACCTCAGCGCCAGAAGCAGTGAATGGTAAAACTGTCCTTTATGTTTACTATAGGTAACATGCTTTGTGACCCATGGCTGGTCTATGTGGGTTATAGTTAGGGTTATGTGGGTTATAGTTAGGGTTATGTGGGTTAAGATTAGAGTTATTTGGGTTAAGATTAGGGTTATGTGGGTTCAGATTAGGGTTATGTGGGTTATAGTTAGGGTTATGTGGGTTAGGGTTAGGGTTAGGGTTTGGGTTATGTGGGTTAGGGTTATGTGGGTTAAGATTAGGGTTATGTGGGTTAAGATTAGGGTTATGTGGGTTAGGGTAATGTGGGTTAAGATTAGGGTTATGTGGGTTCAGATTAGGGTTATGTGGGTTATAATTAGGGTTATGTGGGTTAGGGTTAGGGTTTGGGTTATGTGGGTTAGGGTTATGTGGGTTAAGATTAGGGTTATGTGGGTTAAGATTAGGGTTATGTGGGTTAGGGTTAGGGTTATGTGGGTTAGGGTTATGTGGGTTAGGGTTAGGGTAATGTGGGTTAGAGTTATGTGGGTTAGGGTTAGGGTTTGGGTTATGTGGGTTAGGGTTAGGGTTATGTGGGTTAGGGTTAAGGTTATGTGGGTTAGGGTTAGGGTTTGGGTTATGTGGGTTAGGGTTATGTGGGTTAGGGTTAGGGTTTGGGTTATGTGGGTTAGGGTTAGGTGTTGGTGTTAGGGTTATGTGGCTTAGGGTTAGGGTTTGGGTTAAGTGTTAGGGTTAAGGTTAGGGTTATGTGGGTTAGGTGTTAGGGTAAGGGTTAGGGTTAGGGTTAGGTTTAGGTGTTAGGGTTAGGGTTAGGTGTTAGGGTTAGGGTTAGGGTTAGGTGTTAGGGTTAGGGTTAGGGTTAAGTGTTAGGGTTAAGGTTAGGGTTTGGGTTATGTGGGTTAGGTGTTAGGGTAAGGGTTAGGGTTAGGGTTAGGGTTAGGGTTAGGTCTTAGGGTTAGGGTTAGGGTTAAGTGTTAGGGTTAAGGTTAGGGTTTGGGTTATGTGGGTTAGGGTAAGGGTTAGGGTTAAGTGTTAGGGTTAAGGTTAGGGTTTGGGTTATGTGGGTTAGGGTAAGGGTTAGGGTTAAGGTTAAGTGTTAGGGTTAAGGTTAGGGTTATGGTAAGGGTTAGGGTTAGGTGTTAGGGTTTAGGGTTAGGTGTTAGGGTTAGGTGTTAGGGTTAGGGTTAGGTGTTAGGGTTAGGGTTAGGTGTTAGGGTTAGGGTTAGGGTTAGGGTTAGGTGTTAGGGTTAGGGTTAGGGTTAGGGTTAGGCTTCGGTGTCTAATCGGATGTTTGTCTGATTCAGGTGCTGCCGGAGGAACCTCTCACGCTTTGCCCTCTGACCCTGGTTCCCATGGTAACATCTGCACACCGTCTCACCCTCACCCCCACCTCCTGTCTCACCCTAAACCCCTGTCTCACCCTCACCTCCTGTCTCACCCTCAACCCCTGTCTCACCCTAACCCTAACCCCCTGTCTCACCTTATCCCCTGTCTCACCCTCACCTCCTGTCTCACCCTCAACCCCTGTCTCACCCTAACCCTAACCCCCTGTCTCACCCTAATCCCCTGTCTCACCCTAACCCCCTGTCTCACCCTCACCCCTGTTTGAGGTCTCTGTAGTCCTCAGTGATGTGTCTCTCTCTCAGATGTTGCTCTGTCAGGACCTGCAGACTCCTCCTCCTCCTCCTCCTCCTCCTCCTCCTCCAGTCCAGCAGGTACCAACGCTCTCACTGTCCTCTACCAACTAGACGGTGCTACTGAGAAACCAGACAGTTCAGACAGAAACCAGACAGTTCAGACAGACACCAGACAGTTCAGACAGAAACCAGACAGTTCAGACAGACACCAGACAGTTCAGACAGAAACCAGACAGTTCAGACACAAACCAGACAGTTCAGACAGACACCAGACAGTTCAGACAGAAACCAGACAGTTCAGACAGACACCAGACAGTTCAGACAGAAACCAGACAGTTCAGACAGAAACCAGACAGTTCAGACAGACACCAGACAGTTCAGACAGAAACCAGACAGTTCAGACAGAAACCAGACAGTTCAGACAGACACCAGACAGTTCAGACAGAAACCAGACAGTTCGTACTGTAAACAGTAGTTTAGTCTAGAGCTCCAGGTTGTTCATGTTCCTCACAGAGAAGCTCGTCATAGATTGAAGACCTCCATCTCTTCAGGCTACATCTTAATGGTTCCTCCTAAAGACCTCTTCACCCCCACTACCCCCCTGTACTAACCCTAACCCTAACCCTAGAGACCTCTTCATCCCCACTACCCCCCTGTACTAACCCTAAACCTAACCCTAGAGACCTCTTCATCCCCACTACCCCCCTGTACTAACCCTAAACCTAACCCTAGAGACCTCTTCATCCCCACTACCCCCCTGTACTAACCCTAACCCTAATCCTAGAGACCTCTTCATCCCCACTACCCCCCTGTACTAACCCTAACCCTAACCCTAGAGACCTCTTCATCCCCACTACCCCCCTGTACTAACCCTAACCCTAGAGACCTCTTCATCCCCACTACCCCCCTGTACTAACCCTAACCCTAGAGACCTCTTCATCCCCACTACCCCCCTGTACTAACCCTAACCCTAAAGACCTCTTCATCCCCACTACTCCCCTGTACAAGTTTCTACCCTGTTAAAAAAAAAAAAGAAGGAATTCTTCCTTCTTCTAACATTGTGACTGCCTATGGCCCTAACCCCTAACCCTAACCTTTAACCCTAACCCTGCTCCGAGCATAGATTACTGTAAGTCGCTTTGGATAAAAGCGTCTGCTAAATGCTATAAATGTAAATATAAATGGTGTCTGCTCCCTGGCTGTCTGTGGTGTCTGTCTGTGATGTCTGTCTGTGGTGTCTGTCTGTGTGTCTGTGGTGTCTGTCTGTGCTATCTGTCTGTGGTGTCTGTCTGTGTGTCTGTGGTGTCTGTTTGTCTGTCTGTGGTATCTGTATGTGGTGTCTGTCTGTGATGTCTGTGGTGTCTGTCTGTGGTGTCTGTCTTTGATGTCTGTGGTGGCTGTCTGTGGTGTCTGTCTGTCTGTCTGTTGTGTCTGTCTGTGGTGTCTGTCTGTGGTGTCTGTCTGTGGTTTCTGTTTGTGTGTCTGTGGTGTCTGTCTGTTTGTCTGTGGTGTCTGTCTGTGGTATCTGTCTGTGGTGGCTGTTTGTGGTGGCTGTGGTGTCTGTCTGTTGTGTCTGTCTGTTGTGTCTGTCTTTGATGTCTGTGGTGTCTGTCTGTGGTGTCTGTGTGTCTGTTTGTCTGTGGCGTCTGTCTGTGGTGTCTGTCGTTGATGTCTGTAGTGTCTGTCTGTGATGTCTGTGGTGTCTGTCTGTTTGTCTGTGGTGTCTGTCTGTGGTATCTGTCTGTGGTGGCTGTTTGTGGTGGCTGTGGTGTCTGTCTGTTGTGTCTGTCTGTTGTGTCTGTCTTTGATGTCTGTGGTGTCTGTCTGTGGTGTCTGTGTGTCTGTTTGTCTGTGGCGTCTGTCTGTGGTGTCTGTCGTTGATGTCTGTAGTGTCTGTCTGTGATGTCTGTGGTGTCTGTCTTTGATGTATGGTGTCTGTAACCATGAGGTCTGTCTAATAAAGCTACTAATGATGTGTCATCAGGAGGTGCAGGAGGTGCAGGAGGTGCAGGAGGTCCGGGAAGTCCATCATCACAGTTGCCAACCCCAGGTAATCCTAATCTCTCTGTCTCCCATTAACAACCATCTGGCAGCATGTCACACATCTACACAACGCTGATGAGGTCAGAGGTTAGAGGTTAGAGGTCAGAGGTAAGAAGTTAGAGGTCAGAGGTTAGAGGTCAGAGGTTAGTGGTCAGAGGTTATAGGTTAGAGGTCAGAGGATGGAGGTCAGAGGATGGAGGTCAGAGGTCAGAGGAGGAAGGTCAGAGGTTGGAGGTTAGAGATCAGAGATCAGAGGTCAGAAGTCGGAGGTTAGGTTGGAGGTTAACCACCTGTTCTATTGATCTCAGACTCCCCAGGCTCAACAGCAGGAAGCAGCTCTACTGCCATCATGATCTCTGAAATCCACCAGCCAGCAGGTACACACACACACACACACACACACACACACACACACACACACACACACACACACAGACACACACACACACACACCACACCACACACACACACACACACACACACACACACCACACCACACCACACCACACCACACCACACCACACCACACACACACCACACCACACACACACCACACACAACACACCACACACACACCTCCATACACCACACCACACACACCACACCACACACACACCTCCATACACCACACACACACCTCCATACACCACACCACACCACACCACACACACCACACCACACCACACACACACCTCCATACACCACACACACCACACCACACCACACCACACACACACACACACACCTCCATACACCACACCACACACACACCACACCACACACACACACCTCCATACACACACCTCCATACACCACACCACACCACACCACACACACCACACCACACCACACACACACCTCCATACACCACACACACCACACCACACACACACCTCCATACACCACACCACACACACCACACCACACACACACCTCCATACACCACACACACACCTCCATACACCACACCACACCACACACACCACACCACACCACACCACACACACACCTCCATACACCACACACACCACACCACACCACACACACACCTCCATACACCACACACACACCTCCATACACCACCATTTCTGTAATGAAATTTCTCTCATTTTAGTGTCAGATCATCATGGATCGAGAGCTGATACAAACGGTAAACACCCTGCTTCCATTTCTCTCCATGTTTAAATGTTCACACAGCCGTAGATGACATAGACCACCCTGCAGCAACATGAACTCCCAGGGACAGTTAAATGAGGGTAGTTTTACTGTGTTCTTCTTCCAGGTGAAACTCTTAACTTTGATGCTGGTTCCCAGACTGAAGGTGAGATTCCAGCCACCAGTCAGATATGAATAACTAGACTAGTTCCTATCAATGACATGGAAACACCACTGGAACATTCCATATGGGTACACAGGTATTAAAATACAATCTGATTGATTCCCAAGGACAGTGTATATACACTCACCAAGCACTTTATTACAACACTATACTAATACTGGGTAATACTCCCTTTATTACAACACTATACTAATACTGGGTAATACTCCCTTTATTACAACACTATACTAATACTGGGTAGGGCCTCCCTTTGCTCTCTAAACAGCCTCAATTCTTCGTGACATTGATTCCACAAGATGTTGGAAACATTCCTTTGAGATTCTGGTCCATGATGACATGATTGCATCACGCAATTCCTGCAGATTTTTCAGGTCTTTCAAGCTGTGAATCTCCCGTTCTACCACATCCCAAAGGTGTTCTATTGGATTCAGATCCGGTGACTGGGAAGAACTGAAGAACACTGAACTCATTGTCATGTTCATGAAACCAGTTTGAGACGACTTTTGCTTTGTGACATGGTGCATTATCATGCTGGAAGTAGCCATTAGAAGATGGGTCAATTGTGGCCATGAAGGGATGCACATGGTCAGCAACAATACTCAAATAGGCTGTGGCATTCAAGAGATGATTGATTGGTATTAACAGGCCCAAAGTGTGCCAAGAAAACATTCCCCACACCGTTCCACCACCTCCACCATGAGAAGGTGTACAGGTGTTCCTCCACCATGAGAAGGTGTACAGGTGTTCCTCCACCATGAGAAGGTGTACAGGTGTTCCTCCACCTACACCATGAGAAGGTGTACAGGTGTTCCACCACCTCCACCATGAGAAGGTGTACAGGTGTTCCTCCACCATGAGAAGATGTACAGGTGTTCCTCCACCTCCACCATGAGAAGGTGTACAGGTGTTCCACCACCTCCACCATGAGAAGGTGTACAGGTGTTCCTCCACCATGAGAAGGTGTACAGGTGTACCTCCACCATGAGAAGGTGTACAGGTGTTCCTCCACCATGAGAAGGTGTACAGGTGTTCCTCCACCATGAGAAGGTGTACAGGTGTTCCTCCACCATGAGAAGGTGTACAGGTGTTCCTCCACCACGAGAAGGTGTACAGGTGTTCCTCCACCATGAGAAGGTGTATATAGTGTACATACATATATATATGATCTGCCTCTCTTAGCATAGTGCAGGTTTCACAATCCAAAGTGTCGTGTTACATAGAGACCAAAGTCTGTCAGTAGGACATAGTCTAGATTTCACTATCAGCTGAAGGAGATGTTAACTGTCCTTACTGCCCCCTGCTGCCACTGCTGAGCAACTGCACCTTTAAGCCATTACAACAACTTTTAACCATCAAATGATCACAATAAATGTTTCTACACACTTCAGTGATATGAAAACGTGAAAGGAAAAGTTGCTAATCATTCTGGTGTGAGTGGAGTATTTGTGGAGTATTTGTGGAGTATTTGTGGAGTATTTGTCCTGCCCCCCTATAGGTGACCTGTCTAAAAACACAGTGTTTGGTCTCTATCGAAAATAAGCGCCAAAGAGGCTTTGCCAAGATGGCAGTGGAGTGAAGCGTCTTCCTTTAAAGAGGCGTTGGTACTTTCACAGGTAAACATACTGATCATACTGTGCTGTTTCTGCAGGATCAGAGTCAGACACACCTGAGACATCAGAGGTAGAGGCCAACGGTAAATATGAACACTGCATCACTGACAACATGTCCAAGATCCATTCATCCACCAACACGTCCACTGACACCTCCTCAGACAGACAGACAGGTGACAGACAGGTGAGGTGAGGTGACAGACTGACACCTCCTCACGGTTCTGTGCTGTGATGTCCTCTGCTAACAGTCGACTGATTGATTGATAAATGAAACTGGAGTCCTTGACTGGATCCTGTTCCTCAGGTAACGGTTACAAGCTGATGAACGGAGGAGCAGACAATGGACAGACAGGTGGACATACAGGAGGACAGACAGGTGAGGAGACAGGAGGACAGACAGACAGACAGACAGGTGGACATACAGGAGGACAGACAGGTGAGGAGACAGGAGGACAGACAGACAGACAGACAGACAGGTGGACATACAGGAGGACAGACAGGTGAGGAGACAGGAGGACAGACAGGCAGGCAGACAGACAGACAGACAGGTGAGGAGACAGGAGGACAGACAGACAGGTGAGGAGACAGGAGGACAGACAGAGAGACAGACAGGAGGACAGACAGACAGGAGGACAGACAGACAGACAGACAAACAGACAGACAGACAGATGAGGAGACAGGAGGACAGACAGACAGGCAGACAGACAGACAGACAGACAGACAGGAGGACAAACAGGTGGACAGACAGACAGGAGGTCAGACAGGAGGTCAGACAGGAGGACAGACAGGTGAGGTGGACATACAGGAGGACAGACAGGTAAGGAGACAGGAAAACAGACAGGTGAGGAGACAGGAGGACTGACAGGAAGACAGACAGGTGAGGTGGACAGACAGACAGACAGGCAGACAGAAGGACAGACAGGTGAGGTCTGCCTCTCTGTCTGTCCACAGTAGGACAGACAGGTGAGGTGGACAGACAGACAGGAGGACAGACAGGTGAGGTGGACAGACAGACAGACAGGAGGACAGACAGGTGAGGTGGACAGACAGACAGACAGGCAGACAGGAGGACAGACAGGTGAGGTGGACAGACAGACAGACAGGAGGACAAACAGGTGGACAGACAGACAGACAGACAGACAGACAGGCAGGCAGACAGGAGGACAGACAGGTGAGGTGGACATACAGGAGGACAGACAGGTGAGGAGACAGGAGGACCGACAGACAGACAGGTGAGGAGACAGGAGGACAGACAGGTGAGGTGGACAGACAGACAGACAGGCAGACAGGAGGACAGACAGGTGAGGAGACAGGAGGACTGACAGGAAGACAGACAGGTGAGGTGGACAGACAGACTGACAGACAGACAGGCAGACAGAAGGACAGACAGGTGAGGTCTGCCTGTCTGTCCACAGGAGGACAGACAGGTGAGGTGGACAGACAGACAGGAGGACAGACAGGTGAGGTGGACAGACAGACAGACAGACAGACAGACAGACAGACAGACAGACAGACAGGAGGACAGACAGGTGAGGTGGACAGACAGACAGACAGACAGACAGGCAGACAGGAGGACATACAGGTGAGGTGGACAGACAGACAGACAGACAGACAGACAGACAGACAGACAGACAGACAGACAGGAGGACAGACAGGTGAGGTGGACAGACAGACAGAGGACAGACAGATGAGGTGGACAAACAGACAGACAGACAGGAGGACAGACAGACAGGAGGACAGACAGGTGGTCAACTTCACAGCTCTTCTTCCGTTCCTGAACATGACTGTCTGTGTCCCAGCTGCAGCCACTGACATGGAAGGTACCGCTCACATGGACTCAGGTAAAAGTCCACCTCCTTACTGCTCCTTACTAAGGGGCGCCCTCTGCTGCCACTGCCATAGGAACTGCATGTTCTATTCACAACTGAAGTCGAGTGTTGAGCTGTGAATGTGTTAACTCTGTCCCCCGGGGTCAACGTTCCAGGTGTTATTGATCCGTCTGGTGCCGGTTCTCATCTGGACTATACAGGTGAGAGCCCAGATGACACTGTGTCTCCACTGCTGCTCCAGACTCATCCTACAGCTTCCTGTCCCTCACTTCCTCACCTGATTCATCCTCTCATTCAGGGATTATGGACCAGTCCAGCCATGACTTCCTGATGGGTTTGATGGGTGAGTGTTTTGGTGAGGTTCTCCTTCCTGTCCGAGTCTCTGTGTTGTCGTTGATGAGTGTGTGTTCGCAGGTGAGGTGGGCGATCCCTTTGGCCCCGACATCCACATCCACATCTCAGGTGTGTTAGTCATGTCTCACACACACCTGTCCCATGTCTGTACTGTCTGTACTGTCTGTACTGTACCACTGACTGAGTATCTCCAATGAATCACATTCAGTCACACTTGTTTTACTGAAATACAATCTGTGGTTTTCATACAACTCTCCATGTCTAATAATCACTGTTTGCTTTGGCAGCAGATCAGGCAGGAATGACAGGTAAGTCTCTCCAGCCCCCAGCTAACCCTCTACAGGTGTTAAACTAAGCCTCTACAGGTGTTAAACTAACCCTCTATAGCTGTTAAACTAACCCTCTATAGCTGTTAAACTAACCTGTAGCAGCATCCCACTGCAAACAGAAATGCTGCATAAATCCACATAAGAGACACTGTAGGCAGCTCAGGACTTGGCATTGAACTTCTTGCAAACAATCTACTGAGGTGGATTTGACCTCTGGAACGTTGAGGGAACCTTGCTGTTGGTGCCTCATTCAGTTTTGAAGATCCCATAATGTGACCAAATAAAGGCACACTGTATTCGCTACAGGTGGATCTGGTTTGTTGGCTAGCTGTGTGGTTTGTTGTTGGTCTGTGTGGTTTGTTGTTGGTCTGTGTGGTTTGAGAAGGAGATGTTTCTACTCAGCTCTAGGTCTGGACCCAGGGTTGTCCTCGAGCAGTGTCCCCACTCCTGATGCTCCTTCAGATAGCACTGACGCCTGTCTCTCTCCCCAAGGTAACCTAACACTAACCCTAACCCTAACCCTAACCTCTGACCCTAACGCTGACCTCTAACCCTAACCTCTGACTCTAATGCTAACCTCTGACCCTAACCCTAACCTCTGACCCCTAACCTCTGACCCCTAACCTCTGACCCCTTACCACTGACCTTAACTCTCCCTGTTTCCTTAGTTTATCTGCTTCTCTTCCTCCAGGTCCTGCAGATCACATACTAACCATCCACCCCTCCCTGCCAGACCACCCCTCCCTGCCAGACCACCCCTCCCTGCCAGACCACCCCTCCCTGCCAGACCACCCCTCCCTGCCAGACCACCCCTCCCTGCCAGACCACCCCTCCCTGCCAGACCACCCCTCCCTGCCAGACCACCCCTCCCTGCCAGACCACCCCTCCCTGCCAGACCACCCCTCCCTGCCAGACCACCCCTCCCTGCCAGACCACCCCTCCCTGCCAGACCACCCCTCCCTGCCAGACCACCCCTCCCTGCCAGACCACCCCTCCCTGCCAGACCACCCCTCCCTGCCAGACCACCCCTCCCTGCCAGACCACCCCTCCCTGCCAGACCACCCCTCCCTGCCAGACCACCCCTCCCTGCCAGACCACCCCTCCCTGCCAGACCACCCCTCCCTGCCAGACCACCCCTCCCTGCCAGACCACCCTTCTCTAAGCCCCGGGTTTGACCACCCCCAAGGAACCGATCACCCCTCTCTGCCAGACCACCCAGAACAACCCCTTCGATCCGAGCTCTCCTCCCTGCCCAACCACCCCCCATGGACTGACCATCCCTCCCTGTCTGACCACCCCCCATGGACTGACCATCCCTCTCTCTCAGGTCCCAACCACCCAGACCACCCCTCCCTGTCTGACCACCCCCCAGGCTCAGACCACCCCCCGGGCTCAGACCACCCCCCGGGCTCAGACCAGCCCCCGTGGGCTGATGGACCCTCTTACTCACCTGGAGGAGGTCAGTTGGACCAGAGCAGAAACCTGGTGCTCCTGCTATTCATCATATCTCATCTCATCCATCCATGAGAAAGTAGCACACACACACAAAGTAGCCTAATATATGAGGTCCTTACATCAATAAAGTCAAGAAAAAGTCAAAAAGTAATGTAATAATCCTTTGTCATGTGAAGTTCATCCATCTTGTCATGTGAAGTTCATCCATGTATTCATGTGTTTAGGTATTGGCGACCATGTGGACCACTTTGATTCGACAGGTAAATCCACTCCAGCCCTCAGCTTAGTGAGAAGATAGTAACCATCTGAAATGTTCATCTGTTCAGGAGATTTACTAATGAACTACAATGAAACTGAGTTTTCACAGGGTGAAAATCCTACCGTCTAAATCCAGTATTATGATACCAGTTCAACCCCAGAAGTCACAGGCCTTGACCATAACTGGACTTGTTCTCTTCCCAGATGCAGCAGCAGTGATATCACACACTGACCGCCCAGGTAACCTCTCACACACACACACACACACACACACACACAGACACACACAGACACACACAGACACACACACACACACACCACACCACACACACACACACACACACACAACTAAATATATATATAATAAAACATGATGAACTACTGCAGCAGATTCCATCATGCTGCCACTGTGTTTCAGCGGGGGGGTCGGGGTGGGGGGGGTCACAGGGGTCGGGGGGGGGGGGGGGGGGGGGGGGGGTTGGGGGGGGGTCTGATACAAACAGTAAGACGTTAGTATGATTTAACTGAGGAACAAATGACCATAGAAATATTGTCTGTATTAATGACTTCATGTATGTTTCAGCCAACGGTCGCCAGAGTCACATAACGGACACACAGGGAGGTACGATATTACAGCACAACCTCCATATCATACACATAATCACTGCCAACCAGGGGAGGCTGGTGGAGGTAGAAATCGGAGGACGGGCCCCTCATAATGAATGGAATGAGGAATGGTATCAAACAAATACCATTCCTAATTGCAGGCATTACAATGAATATGACACAGAGCAGCTAGATACAGTAGATACAGTAGATACAGTAGATACAGTAGGTACAGTAGATACAGTAGATACAGTAGATACAGTAGGTACAGTAGGTACAGTAGATACAGTAGATACAGTAGGTACAGTAGATACAGTAGGTACAGTAGATACAGTAGATACAGTAGATACAGTAGATACAGTAGGTACAGTAGGTACAGTAGATACAGTAGATACAGTAGATACAGTAGGTACAGTAGATACAGTAGATACAGTAGATACAGTAGGTACAGTAGATACAGTAGGTACAGTAGATACAGTAGATACAGTAGATACAGTAGGTACAGTAGATACAGTAGATACAGTAGATACAGTAGGTACAGTAGATACAGTAGGTACAGTAGATACAGTAGGTACAGTAGATACAGTAGGTACAGTAGATACAGTAGATACAGTAGATACAGTAGATACAGTAGGTACAGTAGATACAGTAGATACAGTAGATACAGTAGATGTCTCAGCTGATGAAACACTGATGGTGTTTACAGGAGACCATCACACAGCTGACACGCACCTTGATGTGACAAGTAAGTTTAACTCATGTGGAGTCAGTTTAACTCATGTGGAGTCAGTTTAACTCATGTGGAGTCAGTTTAACTCATGTGGAGTCAGTTTAACTCATGGGGATGTAGGAAAGAGATATGATTTAAAAAATAAACAGTGGTGTAAAAAGTACCTGAAGGTCATATGTAGTGTCTCTGCCCCACGTCTACTCCCAACTCAACATCTTCATTATTATAACAGCATATACTTTTAAACTTTAACTAACCTTATAGATGTTATCTTATTATAACAGCATATACTTTTAAACTTTAACTAACCTTATAGATGTTATCTTATTATAACAGCATATACTTTTCAGCTTTGGCCTCCCTTATACAAGACCAGTCAAAAGTTTGGACACACCTTCTCATTCAATGGTTTTTCTTTATTTTTATTATTTTCTACATTGTAGATTAATACTGAAGACATCAAAACTATGAAAGAACACATATGGAATTATGTAGTAAACAAAAAGGTGTTAAACAAACCAGAATATGGTTTATATTTTAGATTCTTCAAAGTAGCACCTTTTGCTTTGATGACAGCTTGGCACTCTTCTGGCATTCTCTCAGTCAGATTCATGAGGTAGTCGCCTGGAACGGTTTACAATTAACAGGTGTGCCTTGTCAAGAGTTAATTTGTGGAATTTCTTGCCTTCTTAATGTATTTGAGACCATCAGTTGTGTTGTGCAGAGGTAGGGTTGGTACACAGTTCTATACAGTGAATTGCCCTATTTGACTACTGTTCTAATCCATATTATGGCAAGAACCACTCAACTAAGTAAAGAGAAACGACAGTCCATCATTACTTTAAGACATGAAGGTCAGTCAATCCAGAACATTTCAAGAACTTTGAATGTATCCTCAAGTGCAGTCGTGAAAACCATCAAACGCTATGATGAAACTGGCTCTCATGAGGACCGCCCCAGGAAAGGAAGACCAAGAGTTACCTCTGCTGCAGAGGATAAGTTCATTAGAGTTACCAGCCTCAGAAACCGCAAATTAACAGCACCTCAGATTAGAGCCCACATAAATGCTTCACAGAGTTCAAGTAGCAGACACATCTCAACATCAACTGTTCAGAGGAGACTGCGTGAATCAGGCCTTCATGGTCGAATTGCTGCAAAGAAGCCACTACTGAGGAAGAACAACAAGAAGAAGAGAATTGCTTGGGCCAACAAACACAAGGAATGGACATTAGACCAGTGGAAATCTGTACTTTGGTCTGATGACTCCAAATCTAAGATTTTTGGTTCCACCCGCCGTGTCGCAGAAAAGGTGAGCGGATGGTTTCTACATGTGTGGTTCCCACCGTGAAGCATGGAGGAGGAGGTGTGATGGTGTGGGGGTGCTTTGCTGGTGACACTGTTGGTGATTTATTCAAAATTCAAGGCACACTTAACCAGCATGGCTACCACAGCATTCTGCAGCGACATGCCATCCCATCTGGTTTGCGCTTAGTGGGACCATCATTTGTTTTTCAACAGGACAATGACCCCAAACACACCTCCAGGCTATGTAAGGACTATTTGACCAAGAAGGAGAGTGATGGAGTGCTGCGTCAGATGACCTGGCCTCCACAATCACCCGACCTAAACCCAGTTGAGATGGTTTGGGATGAGTTGGACCGCAGAGTGAAGGCAAAACAGCCAACAAGTGCTCAGCACCTCTGGGAACTCCTTCAGGACTGTTGGAAAACCATTCCAGGCGACGACCTCATGAAGCTGATTGAGAGAATGCC
>NC_139668.1:20895607-20915955 GCF_951799395.1 Argentina silus
TAATGCCAGAGGGGTATAGGTATACTACGAAGCCTGTTGAGAGTTAGCCTGCCCACGCGAACACACACACAAATTAATTTAAGGATAACTCAAGCCAGCTGGATAATCCTGAACATGTGTAGCCGGCTTCAATAAACCACACAGAGTGAGTTTATTTCAAAACAACCATGTTCATTTGAAACATACCATCATACACAAAATAGTCTTCTCATGCGTAATTAGCCGATCTCTGTCTGCAGTCATGTCTGTGACATTAGTGGAAATGTCTGCCCCCTCTGCCCACCCTGCCCCCCCCCCCCCCGATCTCATCTCACAATGCCCACATGACTCTCTGACCCTGTCTGCATACAACATGATGCTTGGTGGCTCTCTGACTTGTACAAAACATATTACGCTTCATATCTCATCTTATTGACAGTCGGTTATTGATAATTCAAGACAAAAATATTCATTGCTATTCAACTCAATGCTTCTTTATATTATTTAAAAATAAATAGGACTTTGTGGGTCAGACTCCTGTCACAGTGGAGACGTGAGCAGACACCGACAACGCTTTTCTCTAAACAACGGTAATAAAATAGTACAGAATCTCAGACACTAACCCTGACCCTAACCCTGACCCTAACCTTGACACTAACCCTGACCCTAACCCTGACCCTTTAAACAACGGTAATAAAATAGTACAGAATCTCAGACACTTTAAAACTTCAATAACTAGAATGATGAAATAGCAACAGCATGCCAGAGCCACCCTAACCCAGACCCAGACCCTGACCCTGACCCTGACCCTAACCCTAACCCAGACCCAGACCCTGACCCTGACCCTGACCCTAACCCAGACCCTAACCCAGACCCAGACCCTAACACAAACCCAAACTCTGACCCAGACCCTGACCCAAACCCTAACCCTGACCCTAACTCTAACCCTGACCCTCTAATGAAACGAAACACTAGATTCTAACTCTGACATGGGTTAGGGTTAGGGTCTTCTAACTCTGACATGGGTTAGGGTTAGGGTCTTCTAACTCTGACATGGCCGCCCAGCTGCTAGTGTCCTGGAATCAGGAGGACTAAAATAAAACAAAGACAGAAAAACCAAACTAGTGTTGCCATGGAGACCTGAACATCACACACTCTCCTTCACAACAACACACATCTGCACACTGACGATGATGAAGATGAAAAGTCTGATCCACTGTCCCACAGGAGCCTAGCCTCCTCCTGGTGTTCTATCTAAGGTCTAGAACCAGACTAGAACCAGACCAGAACCAGAACCAGTCCAGAACCAGAACCAGAACCAGTCCAGAACCACAACAGAAGTCTAGAATGATTCTATGCAGGTGAACGTAGTGAGCCCTGTTCTAAGCCCCGCCCACAGCGGAAGCGTCTTCAGGTGCACTTGGCGTCGGGGGGCGTGTCTGTCTGGTAGTCCGGGGGGAGCAGCGAGATGGTAGGGTCCATCTCGGGGGCCGAGCTGAAATACGTGTCCCCCTCCAGCTCCAGCAGAGTGGGCAGGTCCATCCCACTGTTCTCACTGATGATTGGCTCAGACAGAATCATGGGCGTGGCTGTGTACTGGACCAACTGCTTCCCTGAAAAAACAACATGTGACAGTGTAGTAGATCTGTAGTAGAGTAGATCTGTAGTAGTATAGATCTGTAGTATAGATCTGTAGTAGAGTAGATCTGTAGTAGTGTAGATCTGTAGTAGTATAGATCTGTAGTAGAGTAGATCTGTAGTAGTATAGATCTGTAGTAGAGTAGATCTGTAGTAGAGTAGATCTGTAGTGATCTGTAGTAGTATAGATCTGTAGTATAGATCTGTAGTAATGTAAATCTGTAGTAGATCTGTAGTAGTATAGATCTGTAGTAGAGTAGATCTGTAGTAGTGTAGATCTGTAGTAGATCTGTAGTAGTATAGATCTGTAGTAGATCTGTAGTAGTGTAGATCTGTAGTAGTGTAGATCTGTAGTAGATTTGTAGTAGTGTAGATCTGTAGTATAGATCTGTAATAGTATAGATCTGTAGTAATGTAAATCTGTAGTAGATCTGTAGTAGTATAGATCTGTAGTAGTATAGATCTGTAGTAGATCTGTAGTATAGATCTGTAATAGTATAGATCTGTAGTAGATCTGTAGTAGTATAGATCTGTAGTAGTATAGATCTGTAGTAGTATAGATCTGTAGTAGATCTGTAGTAGATCTGTAGTAGAGTAGATCTGTAGTAGATCTGTAGTAGTGTAGATCTGTAGTAGTATAGATCTGTAGTAGAGTAGATCTGTAGTAGAGTAGATCTGTAGTAGTGTAGAGTGTTTATAGAGTGCTTATAGAGTGTTAGAGTGCTTATTACCTGCGTTTGAGGAGTTGTCACTAGTCTCCACCCCCTTGGGTGGGTCAGGTGACAGCAAGTCCTGGATCTAGAAGCAGAGAGAAGAAAAGCATATTAACTGTTGTAGTAAGTAGTGTTAATAACTGTTGTAGCTAATAACTGTTGTAGTAAGTAGTGTTAATAACTGTTGTAGTAAGTAGTGTTAATAACTGTTGTAGTGTTAATAACTGTTGTAGTAAGTAGTGTTAAGAAGTGTGCTGGTGACTTCCTGTGTGACTCACACTGTCCAGGCTGGTGTCCAGGTCAAAGTCAGGACCAGAGAGAGACGAGCTGAAGAACTGACACACACACACACACACACACACACACACACACACACACACACACACACACACACACACACACACACACACACACACACACACACACACACACACACACACACACACACACACACACACACACACACACACACACACACACACACACACCTCTGTGAGTCATCTAACCCAGGTATGGTTGTCTCCATCTCAAAGCCAGGTCTAAACCAGGTCAAGGGGACTCACCTCAAACAGGGGGGAGGAGTCGAAGTTGATGGATTGAGCGTTCAGGACGGTTTGAAGGTTTTCAAGGCCGCTGTCTATACTGTCCAGATGATCACTCAGCTCACACCTACACACACACACACACACACACACACACACACACAGATCATACCATTGTTACTTGGTTATAAACAAACTAGACACACACTCGTACCATTAGCTGTACAAAGACAGTGTGTGTGTGTGTGTGTGTGTGTGTGTGTGTGTCAGGGGTACCCTGGGTGGGGTCTGAGCTGGAGAGACGAGGAGGAGGAGGAGGAGGAGGAGGAGGGGAAGGAGAGGCGAGACACCTCAGACATCTGAGAGCTGAAAGACACAAGCACAGCAGCTGACCAGGAGAGACCCCCTACCCACACACACACACACACACACACACACACACACACACAGAGGTGTGGGGGGCTGAATGATGGTTACTATAGCAGCACAGAGCAGTGTGTGTGTGTTTCTACTCACTGGTCCAGACAGGCGATGCTGAGACAACTCTGGTCTGTGGGGGCGGGGTTGGGGGCGGGGTCGCTGTCCTGAAGGATGGAGTTGATGAAGGTGGTAGGGGAGAAGGGCGTGTCCACAGAGAGCCCCGCCCCCCCAGCCCCACCCTCGGCAGGACACGCCTCCTCCACATCGGGACTGGGGGGCTCCTCCTTTATGTGGACCAATGGGCTCGCCCTGCAGACAGGAAACAGGAGTGAGGGGAGGGGCCTACTGTCACAGGGATACGTATCGTGTATCTAAGGGGAGGGACCTAACATCTTCTCCTCCAATGGGTTGAGGAGGAAGCGAGTGATGAGGATGGAGGAGAGAAGCTGGTTGGTCTCAATCAAGTCATTCAGACGCTTTCCTCCAAAGACACTTACAGTCAGTCCAAGAGTCTGAGGCCCTCAATCCACTAAACATCATCATCATCATCATCATCATCATCAGTCCCAGCTGGCTGGTTAGTGGTCTCCATGGTCTAAGCTGACCACTGATTGGCTGGTTGGTGACTGACCTCTCCTCCACCCAGTCTGCGGTGACCTCCAGGGGGCAGGTCTGAGCCAGGTGAGTGACATCAGAGATGATCGGGCCGCTCTTCAGAGCCTCTGTCGAGAACAGGTTGGTGGTGGAGAACGGACCCCCGGATGCCTGCACAAACACACACGCACACGCACACGCACACACGCACACACTTAAGATTATCTGTCCTCAAATCCCATCATTGCTACACAACAGTGTCTGAATGAGATCATCAGTCAGGTGAAGCAGCTTCCCTCTGCCTGGTTACTGTCAGTCACAACACTCAGAGGCTAGGCTACGCTATGCTAGGCTACGCTATGCTACACTAGGCTAGGCCATGCTAAGTCCCAGTGAACTCACAGAGATGGCGGGGGACGTCTGCAGGCGCTCCAGGGAGAACTGGCGGCTGAACTTGGGCAGGGAGTGGGAGGAGCTACTGTCGTTCAGCATCAGGGGGCTGAGAGAGACAGGAGAGACAGAGTCACACACACACACACACACACACACACACACACACACACACACACACACACACACACACACACACACACACACACACACACACACACAGATGTAAGTTATAAATGACTTGCATCTTTCTCTTCATCCCCAGGCCTCTGTTGGACTGGACCAGGGTCACCAGAAACTGGAACAGCTGTGGAGAGGAGAGGAGAGGAGAGGAGAGGAGGAGGAGGAGGAGGAGGAGAGGAGAGGAGAGGAGAGGAGGAGGAGGAGAGGAGAAGGAGGAAGAGGAGGAGAGGAAAACATCAGAATCAGATAGTGTGGTAGTTCAGTGTAGGAGATTATTATCTTCCTCCCCCGATCCTCCCACCCCCACCCCACCAAACAGGCAGGCAGGCAGGCAGACAGGCAGACAGACAGACAGACAGACAGACAGACAGACATCATGGTTGTACCTTGTTGACAACCTTCTGTTGCTGAGAGTGTTTCTGTCTCAGACTGGCCACTTCCCTCCACAACGCCTCGTTCTCACTGTAGAACACACACACACACACACAATCACTAATACAATAACACACACACCATCACTAATACAATAACACACACACCATCACTTACACTAACACACACCATCACTAATACACTAACACACACCATCACTAATTTAATAACACACAGCACCATTACTAATACACTAACACACACACACCATTACTAATACACACACACCATCACTAACACACACACCATTACTAATACACTAACACACACACACCATCACTAACACACACACACACACCATCACTAACACACACACACACCATCACTAACACACTAACACACACACACCATCACTAATACACTAACACACACACACACACACACACCATCACTAACACACTAACACAACACTAACACACCACAGGAGGGACATGGGTCAAATCAACGGACAAAGAGGATTTCTACAGCCACCACCTCACTGTTCTGAAGCTGTTTCTGAAGGCAGTGAGACAGATAAGATATGAAGTATTCCTGCAATTATTTTGTAGAAATATAGTTTCATCTGAGACATAACTGACCAACCCAAACTGGCCATTTTCATTTAACAATAAACAATCATCACACTTTATTCACCTAAGAGCAGGGACAGTGCCATCTAGTGGGCAGAGGCGGGTACTATCACATTATAACGGGACATGAGACACACAGCTTCCATGACTCACATCTCTAGACGGGGCGACACCCAGATTACCAGATTAACTACAAACACATCAATCACATAGTCTGAACAAAACTCCAAGACACAGCTTCAGACTACTTGTCAGACATAGAGAACTGATATTGCATACTGGTCAATAGAATATTTCTAAGGGAGGCGTTTGGAGGGCTCCTCAGGTCTTAATCATTACCAGGTAGGTCATTGGATTTGGGGTTTGAATTCTATTGAATAACATATGAATCCTACAAAATGAAAATGGCCAATTGGGGTGAAATCTAATTATTACAAAAATAATGACGCAAGAACACATCTGATGTGTTTCTAACCACAGAAACCATGTAAGGAACCAGAGATGTGTGTGTTTATGTTTGGTTTGTGTGTGTGTGTGTACAGTATACAGTGTGTATGTGTGTGTGTACAGTATACAGTGTGTGTGTGTGTGTGTGTGTGTGTGTGTACAGTATACAGTGTGTGTGTGTACAGTATACAGTGTGTGTGTGTGTGTGTGTGTACAGTATACAGTGTGTGTGTACAGTATACAGTGTGTGTGTACAGTATACAGTGTGTGTGTGTACAGTATACAGTGTGTGTGTGTGTACAGTATACAGTGTGTGTGTGTACAGTATACAGTGTGTGTACAGTATACAGTGTGTGTGTGTGTGTGTGTGTGTGTACAGTATACAGTGTGTGTGTGTGTACAGTATACAGTGTGTGTGTGTGTGTGTACAGTGTGTGTGTACAGTATACAGTGTGTGTGTGTGTGTGTGTGTGTGTGGGGGGGGGGGGGGTCTGGCAGGCCCCTGACAAGCAGAGAACAGCTGCTGAGCTCCAGATGGATGAGAGAATGAGTCTGTTTAAGAACAGTGACTAACCCCTGACCTCTAACCCTAACCCCTGACCTCTAACCCTAACCCCTGACCTCTAACCCTAACCCCTGACCTCTAACCCCTAACCTCCCCACCACACACCTTCAAACTGCTCCACTGTGCACCCACATGGACTTAACACTTTTCCACTGGGCACTGCTGAAGCACCATGCTAATGTTTCCTGGTGATGTTAGGTCCCCGTAGCTAAGCTAAACTAATGCTACTCACTGCTTCATGGCGATGATCTTGGAGTCGATAGACTCCTGCTTCCCTCTCATGTGCTGCACGTCAGTCAGGATCTTGGACACGTCGTCTGAACCAATCTTCAGATCCTCCTGCTTCAGACTGGACACCTGGACACAGACCTGGTCAGTTAGCCTAGCATAGATGGAGACTGTGGGAGGCTTCTCTAATCCACCGTCACCATCTGCACTGAGGCCTCCAGATACTAACTAGGCACCTATGTTGGTAACTATAGAGACGGTAACTAGGCACCTATGTTGGTAACTATAGAGACGGTAACTAGGCACCTATGTTGGTAACTATAGAGACAGTAACTAGGCACCTATGTTGGTAACTATAGAGACAGTAACTAGGCACCTATGTTGGTAACTATAGAGACGGTAACTAGGCACCTATGTTGGTAACTATAGAGACTGTAACTAGGCACCTATGTTGGTAACTAGAGACGGTAACTAGGCACCTATGTTGGTAACTATAGAGACAGTAACTAGGCACCTATGTTGGTAACTATAGAGACAGTAACTAGGCACCTATGTTGGTAACTATAGAGACGGTAACTAGGCACCTATGTTGGTAACTATAGAGACGGTAACTAGGCACCTATGTTGGTAACTATAGAGACAGTAACTAGGCACCTATGTTGGTAACTATAGAGACGGTAACTAGGCACCTATGTTGGTAACTATAGAGACGGTAACTAGGCACCTATGTTGGTAACTATAGAGACAGTAACTAGGCACCTATGTTGGTAACTATAGAGACAGTAACTAGGCACCTATGTTGGTAACTATAGAGACGGTAACTAGGCACCTATGTTGGTAACTATAGAGACAGTAACTAGGCACCTATGTTGGTAACTATAGAGACAGTAACTAGGCACCTATGTTGGTAACTATAGAGACAGTAACTAAGCACCTATGTTGGTAGCTATAGAGACGGTAACTAGGTACCTACATTGGTAACTATAGAGACGTAACTAGGTACCTACGTTGGTAACTATAGAGACGGTAACTAGACACCTACGTTGGTAACCTTGCGTTTGATGTTGTCCAGCAGGTGCTCCTGGCCTCGGAGGAAGTATGGGTGCTGGAACTCTGTATCATCTCTCTCTGGCTTCACCAGCCCTCCCTGCTCGATGTGGACCACCTTACGAAACCCATCTGGACAACATCAACATCAACAACATCAACATCAACAACAACAACAACATCATCAACATCAACAACAACATCAACATCAACAACAACATCAATTGAGGAGAGGAGGGGTAGGGGGTAGAAGGTAGAGGGGTAGGGGGTAGAGGGTAGGGGTAGAGGGTATCGGGTAGAGGGTAGGGGTGGGGGTAGGGGTAGAGGGTTGGGGGTAGAGGGTAGGGGGTAGAGGGGTATGGGGTAGAGGGTAGGGGGTAGAGGGTATGGGGTAGAGGGTAGGGGTAGAAGGTAGAGGGTAGGGGGTAGAGGGTATGGGGTAGAAGGTAGAGGGTAGGGGTAGGGGGTAGAGGGTAGGGGTGGGGGTAGGGGTAGAGGGTTGGGGGTAGAGGGTAGGGGGTAGAGGGTAGAGGGTAGGGGGTAGAGGATATGGGGTAGAAGGTAGAGGGTAGGGGGTAGGGGTAGAGGGTAGGGGTGGGGGTAGGGGTAGGGGGTAGAAGGTAGAGGGTAGGGGTAGAGGGTATGGGGTAGAGGGTATGGGGTAGAAGGTAGAGGGTAGGGGTGGGGGTAGGTGTAGAGGGTATGGGGTAGAGGGTAGAGGGTAGAGGGTAGAGGGTATGGGGTAGAAGGTAGAGGGTTGGGGGTAGGGGTAGAGGGTTGGGGGTAAGAATTAGGTTTACTACCAATCTTCCGCCGTAGATTGAAGACCCATCTCTTCAGGCTACATCTTAACGGTCCCTCTTAAAGACCTCTTCACCCCCACTACCCCCCCTGTACTAACCCTAAAGACCTCTTCACCCCCACTACCCCCCTGTACTAACCCTAACCCTAGAGACCTCTTCACCCCCACTACCCCCCTGTACTAACCCTAACCCTAGAGACCTCTTCACCCCCACTACCCCCCTGTACTAACCCTAACCCTAGAGACCTCTTCACCCCCACTACCCCCCTGTACTAACCCTAACCCTAGAGACCTCTTCACCCCCACTACCCCCCTGTACTAACCCTAACCCTAACCCTTGAGACCTCTTCACCCCCACTACCCCCCTGTACTAACCCTAACCCTAGAGACCTCTTCACCCCCACTACCCCCCTGTACTAACCCTAACCCTAGAGACCTCTTCACCCCCACTACCCCCCTGTACAAGTTTCTCTACTATTAATTAAAAAATAAATTTAAAAAAAAGAATTCCTACTTCTTCTAGCATTGTGACTGCCTATGGCCCTAACCCTTAACCCCTAACCCTGGTCCTAGCATAGATTACTTTATCTTATGATTGATGTTCAGATGATTCACTTACTTAAACTAATGGATTTGTTGTCACTTTGTCACTTTAGATAAAGGTGTCTGCTAAATGCCATCAATGTAAATGTAATGTAAAGGGTATGGTTTATTGGTTAGGGGGTATGGTTTATTGATTAGGGGGTATGGTTTATTGGTTAGGGGGTATGGTTTATTGATTAGGGGGTATGGTTTATTGGTTAGGGGGTATGGTTTATTGGTTAGGGGGTATGGTTTATTGGTTAGGGGGTATGGTTTATTGGTTAGGGGGTATGGTTTATTGGTTAGGGGGTATGGTTTATTGATTAGGGGGTATGGTTTATTGGTTAGGGGGTATGGTTTATTGGTTAGGGGGTATGGTTTATTGGTTAGGGGGTATGGTTTATTGGTTAGGGGGTATGGTTTATTGGTTAGGGGGTATGGTTTATTGATTAGGGGGTATGGTTTATTGGTTAGGGGGTATGGTTTATTGGTTAGGGGGTATGGTTTATTGGTTAGGGGGTATGGTTTAGGGCACAGGTGTCAAACTCATTCCATGGAGGGCTGAGTGTCTACAGGTTTTTGCTCTTCCCATCTACTTGATTGATGAATTAAGGTCACTAATTAGTATGGAACTCCCCTCACCTCGTTGACGAGGTCTTAATTGAAAGGAAAAACCAAAAGCCTGCTGACACTCGGCCCTCCATGGAATGAGTTTGACACCTGTGGTTTAGGGGTTAGGGGTCAGGGGTTAGAGGTATGGTTTAGGGGTCAGGGGTTAGAGGTATGGTTTAGGGGTACTCACACATGTTGAGCTGCCGTACGAAGCTGGCCATGTTGTTGTGTTTGAAGTACTTTGGCAGAACCTCCTTAGAGAAGCGGCCCTGGTCAAACACATGGAAGCTGGAGCCGTTCTAGAGGACAGAGGTCAAAGGTCAAACCATTACCCTGTTTCTCTAGGCTAGGTGAGTAGGACAGACATACAGCACACTGCTGACATCTCCTCATCAACTATCATCTAGACGGCCATCTTGTCTGTTCAATACACCATTCAATCCTCAAACACCCTCCACTCTCAGCCTGGCAGCCTGTGTGTTCTTGTACTGGTTACGTCTTTGCACTTGGGATTGTTGTGATTATGTGTAACTGGTGGCTACAACATTGTAATCTCCCCTCTGGGATCAATAAAGTAGCCATCAATCTATCTGTCTGTCTATCTATCGTATCTATCTATCTATCGTATCTATCTATCTATGACGTCTGAAGTGCAAAAGGCCCAACTGTGTGAAGAGTGTTTGTGTGACTAATCCGTCTCCTACTGTGTTACTGATTCACTTCCACATCCAAGACTGTCAGGTGTTGACAGACAGACAGACAGACAGACAGACAGACACAGACAGACAGACAGACAGACACAGACAGACAGACAGACAGACAGACAGACAGGCTCTTCTACTGATGAAATGCAAGTTACAACAACTGCCACACCCCCTTTTCATAACTAATCACCCGACCGTTTCATCAAACAGTGAAACTGTGAAACTGTCAGTCTCCACGGTTATTAACTTACTAAGTCACATCAGACATGCTAGCTAGCTAGCGTTAGCTGACAACCAGAAACAGCTGAGAGTGAACGAACTAAGCTGACTTCTGCTGCCACATTCACACATCCATGTCATCCCCTCGATACTTCACCAAATAATCCTTCTGACTGTCAGCTCGGTACTGCAGAACACACTGCGACCTGCCATCAGACAGAGGCTAACCAAGCTACAACCCACCGGGCTCCAGCAGATCAGCGGGTCGGTGTCTGGGTCTTCAACTAACGTCCAAAGTTTGGTGAGGAATGCGGGGACGTTGCTGCCGCTGACCACCACCCCTCCAGACCCCCCAGACCCTCCAGATCCTCCAGACCCTCCAGATCCTCCAGATCCTCCGCCCTGGAAGTCCATGTCGACAGACAGGCGAACGGAGACCCGACAGCGGGGCTCAACTCCCTCCTGACCCGGGCAGAACCGGAGCAGAACAACCCCGACCAGAGCACGGTTCTCCGACAGGCCGGTCTGGGCAGCGACGCCCGGGAACCTGCGGTCGGTAACGCTCCTTATCTTCAACCGGACGACCGAGTGTTGAATCTGATCGTTTCTCTGAGGATCATTTAGAAACTCTTCACAGTGGAAATTTCCGCTCGGAGGAACTGCGTAGGCCAGCGGAGCATGGCGGGCGCACGGTGATGACGTTAGAGCTGCCAATACGAAAAGATACGAAAACACATCAAGAATATCATAAAATCATCCACCCGAAATACACATGTCATTGCTTGTAAATGAATGAATCAAACGAATGAATAATAAAAAATAAAAATAAAACGTTGCGGTATTAAAACTTACAGCTCCGTTGTCCCTCTGAACTTTGACCTCCGACCTCGTGTTCCTCCACATGCTGGTGTTGTAGTGCAGCAGCAGAAGCGTGGCCAGCCTGACGACCCCCAGCAGACGACCCTCCGGACCCCCGGCACCATGGACACAGAAAACAGTGCGATCAAGAGACGTGCCGAGGAGGACGAGGAGCCTGTAAGTCTGAACTTCACAAACAATCAATCCAGAGATGTGGAGCTAGCTTCATCTACCCGGCTAGCACGTTAGCTAGCTGCGCTGTGGAGCCGGTCGGAGAGAGGCGAACCAGCTGGAGCTGGAGCCTGATCTGCCTGATCTGGGGCTAGGACTGTTGTTCTATTTCATGTGGGTGTTGCAGAGAGAACGCTCGTCTCAGACGGGGTTAGGGTTAGCTGTAGCTGGAGCACCAGAAGGGAGACAGTGTTTCATGTGTTCTCGCCACTTCTCGGTTGCTTGCAGGTGGGGGTCAGATCAGGTGGGGGTCAGATCAGCAGACAGCTGCTATCACATTGATTCAGGAGAAGAGTGCATCCTCAAATGTTGAGCTACACCTTTCTCTTCCCTCTCTCTCGGTCTCTCTCTCTCTCTCTTCCAGCTTCCAATATTTGACCAAGATGTCCCCCCCCAGAAGGACAGTGAGGAGGGGGGAGAGGAGCTCTCAGACAGCGAGGAGAGCCTCTTCTCAGGACTGGAGGACTCTGGGAGTGACAGTGATGATGAAGACGATGGTGACGAAGACGATGGTGATGAGGAGGGGTCAGATGAAGAGGAGAGTCTGGAGAGAATCCTGAGTGCTGAAACCTCTGAACAGCCAGACACAGACACACCTCAGGTGAGTGTTGGTTACCCCTAAACCCCCTAACCCTGCCACACACACACACACACAGCCAAACCTCAGGTTACAACTACCCCCCCACCCCCCCACTCTAGTTCCCCGTCCACAAAGCAGCAGTGTACCAGGCAGTACTGAAGGACACCGTATCACAGTTCTATATCTGTATATGTATAACTATCATATATATACAGCTAGGGCCATATACTGTATAATTGGACTCTGACACAATGTTTGTTTTTTTAGCTGTTTACCAGAATATATTCAAGTTACAGTTATATATGAATATGGGCTTAAAGTGCAGACTCTCAGCCATAATTTGAGGGTATTCACATCCAAATTGGAGGAAGGGTTTAGGAATTACAGCTCTTTAATATGTAGCCCCTCCTCCTTTTCAAGGGACCAAAAGTAATTGGACAATTGACTCAAAAGCAGTTTCATGGACGTGTGGGCTATTCCTTTGTTATTTATTTATCAGTTAAGCAGGTAAAAGGTCTGAGTTGATTCTATGTGTGGCATTTGCATTTGGAAGCTGTTGCTGTGAACGCACAACATGCGGTCAAAGGAGCTCTCAGTGCAAGTGAAACAGGCCATCCTTAGGCTGCAAAAACAAACAAATCCATCAGAGACATACCAGCAACATTAGGAGTGGTCAAATCAACAGTTTGATACATTCTGAGAGAAAAAACGCACTGATGAGCTCGGCAACACAAAAAGGCCTGAATGTCCACATAAGACAACAGTGGTGGATGATCGCAGGATCCTTCACATGCATATCATTATCCAAGTCTACCATAAAGAGAGGACTTCACGAGAGCAAATACAGAGGGTTCACCACAAGGTGCAAACCATTCATAAGCCTCAAGAATAGAAAGGCCAGATTAGACTTTGCCAAAAAACATCTAAAATGCCAGCCTTGTTCTGGAACAGCATTCTTTGGATAGATGAAACTAAGATCAACCTGTATCAGAATCAGAATTATTTTATTTGGCCAAGTATATTTGCACAGGAAATTGACTTGGTGAGGTTAGTGCATGGGACATAAAAAACAATAGCAAGTATTGGCAAGAAATTTACAAAATGGCAATAACAAATTACAAATTTACAAAAAAGAGCAGCAGAACAATCCATCTTGTAGGCTGTGTGAGGCTAAGTGGCAATGAGGTTAGAGGTTGTGGAATGTTTGTGGGGCATGTACACTATAAATTAGAATAATTTTAAATAATTATAAATTACACTGTCAGTGCATTGTGTGTGTAACAGGGTGGGGGGGGAGGGGTGGAAGTCCCAGAGTCAGTGAGAGGCGGGGGGCTTGGTTGTGAGCCCCACTGCCATGCGGAAGAAACTGTTCAGGTGGCGCGAGGTTTTAGTCTTGATTGACCGGAACCTTTTGCCGGATGGAAGTCTCTGGAAGAGGTGGTGACCAGGATGGGGAGGATCAGCGATGATCTTTCTTGCTCTCTTACTGGTCCTGGAGTGGAACAGGTCCAGGAGAGATGGCAGGTTGCAACCGATGACCTTCTTGTCTGACCGAATGATCCGCTGCAGTCTGCCTTTGTCCTTGGCAGTGGAGGCAGCGAACCAGACGGTGATCGATGAGCTGAGGATGGACTCAATGATGGCCTTGTAGAACTCAACCATCACTTTCTGCGGCATGTTGAATTTCTTCAGCTGCCGCAGGAAGAACATCCTCTGCTGGGCCTTCATGATGATGGAAGTGATGTTCTCCGCCCATCTGAGGTCCTTTGAAATTATTCTCCCCAGGAATCTGAATGACTCCACAATGTTAACTGGGGAGTCACACATGATGAGGGGGGCGGTTGGGGCTGGGCTTCTCCTGAAGTCTACTACCATCTCTACAGTCTTTAGGGCGTTCAGCTCCAAGTAGTTGTGGCTGCACCAGGAAGCCAGGCTGTCAACTTCCTCTCTGTAGGCGGCCTCATCCCCATTGGAGATTAATCCAATGAGGATTGTGTCATCCCCAAACTTCAGGAGTTTGACAGAAGGGTGGCTAGAGGTGCAGCTGTTGGTGTAGAGGGAGAAGAGTAGAGGAGAGAGCACACAGCCTTGTGGGGCTCCGGTGCTGATGGTCCGGGGCTCCGAGACAAGCTTGCCCAGCCGCACCTGCTGCTTCCTGTCTGTCAGGAAGTCAGTGATCCACCTGCAGGTGGGCTCAGGCACGCTCAGCTGGGATAGCTTGTCCTGGAGAAGAGCTGGGAGATGGAGTTGAATGCGGAGCTGAAGTCCACAAACAGGATCCTGGCGTAGGTGCCGGGGGAGTCTAGGTGCTGGAGGATGAAGTGAAGTCCCATGTTGACTGCGTCGTCTACAGACCTGTTGGCTCTATAGGCAAACTGCAGTGGGTCGAGGTGGGGGTTGGTGATGGCCTTGAGGTGGGTGAGCACGAGGCGCTCAAAGGTCTTCATTACTACAGAGGTCAGGGCGACTGGTCTGTAGTCATTAAGGTCTGTGATCCTCAGCTTTTTGGGAACTGGGATGATGGAGGATGTTTTGAAGCATGCATTCAACCAGTGAAGTACCAGAATGAAGGGAAGAAAAAAGTATGGAGAAGGCTTGGAACTGTTCATGGTCCGAAGCATACCACATCATCTATAAACCACGGTGGAGGCAGTGTGATGGCATGGGCATGCATGGCTTCCAATGGCACTGGGTCACTAGTGGTTATTGATGATGTGACAGAAGACAGAAGCAGCCGGATGAATTCTGAAGTGTTTAGGGATATACTGTCTGCTCAGATTCAGCCAAATTCAGCAAAGTTGATTGGACGGCGCTTCACAGTACAGATGGACAATGACCCAAAACATACTGCAAAAGCAACCCAGGAGCTTTTTAAGGCAAAGAAATGGAATATTCTGCAATGGCCGAGTCAATCACCTGATCGAGCATTTCACTTGAAGAAGACAAAACTAAAGGCAGAAAGACCAACAAACAATAACTGAAGACAGCTGCAGTAAAGCATCACAAAGGAGAAAACCCAGCATTTGGTGTCCATGGGTTCCAGACTTCCGGCAGTCATTGCCTGCAAAGGATTCTCGACAAAGTATTAAAAATGAACATTTTATTTATGATTGTTAATTTGTCCAATTACATTTGAGCCCCTGAAAATAGGGGGCTGTGTATAAAAATGGTTGCAATTCCTAAATGTTTCATACAATATTTTTTAATGAAAATTAAAGCTGAAAGTCTGCCCTTCAATTGCATCTCGATTGTTTAATTTCAAATCCATTGTGGTGGCGTACAATTATGAAAATTGTGTCACTGTCCAAATATTTCCGGACCTAACTGTATATCCTGTCAGAATGTTTGCTTAAAGTCAGTTTCTCTCAGACTGTTGTCTCATAGACAGACACTGTGTGTGTGTGTGTGTGTCTGTGTCTGTCTGTGTGTGCACGCACGCGCTAACGTCTACTACTGCCTATTTGTTGCAGGAAGAAACATCTGCATTAAAGAAGGAGAAGAAGAAAGTAAGGATTGGTAAAGGGTGGACTGGCGGAGGAGAGGATGGAGGGATGACTGTCGGAGGAGAGGATGGAGGGACCAGGGCCCTGCAGGAGGATGAGTACGAGCACGATACGTCAGATGAGGAGGTAAGGACTCTGCGTTCCGCTGTTCCGGTCTGGAGGGCTGGGACAGGCCTCTCTGAGCAGCAGAACCGTGTGAGCCTCTGTCCGTCTCTGACCTTGGGGGGTGGATGTGTGACTCTACTGCCCAGCATATATATAATACAGCAGCATTAACACTGTTTCTCTCCCTGAGTTCTGTGTAGAAAAGAATTCTGTGTAAAATAACCTCCCCCCCTCTCTCTCTCTCTCTGTGTTAGAGTTTAAGGTTAGGGTTTCCTCCTTCAGAGACCTGATGGAAATGGGGCTGAGAGATGACATCTAGACTGCTTTCATACTCTTCCCCCCCCCTCTATATCTCTCTCTGTCTTTGTCTCTCTCTCTCTCAATGATTTTACCATCTGGCTTGTTAGATGAATGAATGAAGACACATTGTGGAATAGGAGGAGAGGGGGAGGGGGGAGAGAGAGGGAAAGGGAGGAGGGAAGGAGGGGTAGAGGGAAGGAGGAGAGAGGCCTTTAGCTCCTGTTTCCTGCCTCTGTGCTGCTACTGTCCAACGGGACCTGAGCACAGCTGAAGTACAGTTCTGCCTCTAGAGGGTGCTGTCTGACCATAGGTCTGCCTCTACAGGGTGCTGTCTGACCATAGTTCTGCCTCTACAGTGTGCTGTCTGACCATAGTTCTAACTCTAGAGGGTGCTGTCTGACCATAGTTCTGCCTCTACAGGGTGCTGTCTGACCATAGTTCTGCCTCTACAGTGTGCTGTCTGACCATAGTTCTGCCTCTACAGTGTGCTGTCTGACCATAGTTCTAACTTTACAGGGTGCTGTCTGACCATAGTTCTGCCTCTAGAGGGTGCTGTCTGACCATAGTTTTGCCTCTACAGTGTGCTGTCTGACCATAGTTCTAACTCTACAGGGTGCTGTCTGACCATAGTTCTGCCTCTAGAGGGTGCTGTCTGACCATAGTTCTAACTCTACAGGGTGCTGTCTGACCATAGTTCTGCCTCTAGAGGGTGCTGTCTGACCATAGTTCTGCCTCTAGAGGGTGCTGTCTGACCATAGTTCTAACTCTAGAGGTCTGTCAGCCCAAACAGCCACCTGTCATTGTGTAGTCTGTCTCTCTCTCTCCCACTCTCCCCCTTTCTCCCTCCCCCTCTCTCTCTCTCTCTCTCCCTCCCTCACTCTCTCTCTCTTCCCCCCCCGTGCCCCCCCCCCACAGTACCAGTAGTCAGATCTGTCTATTTGTCTCATACTGTTTAATTTGTCTGTTTACACATTAATATTATTATTTATTACAAGCATTCATTATTACACATTGTTATTCATTATTATTCATTATGAAACATTATTAAACAACACATTATATAATAGAATTGTGCTGTGGTCTGTAGAAGTTAAACAGGCAGTTCCATCCAGGTATCCAGACAACAGACACACACACACACACAGAGGCACACACACACAGACACGTTGTGGTTGAGTCTCCGCTGAGAGAGAGGGGAGGTCAGGTCTGGAGGTCCAAAGAGAGAATGTTTCAGACTGGGTCAAAGGTTACCCCTTGGATCAGGGGTCAGAGGTCATGGGTTACCCCCTGGATCAGGGGTCAGAGGTTACCTCCTGGATCAGGGTCAGGGGTCAAGTCCTCCAACCTGTCCTTAGTTCTCATTGTTCACATGTTTGTCCCCAGATAGTTTATGTCCTCTCCTCCCTCCCTTCCTCTCCTCCCTTCCTCTCCTCCCTCCTTCTCCAGGTATTAACTCTAAGTCTTTCTGTCTTTACTCTGAAACACAACAGCAGAACAGGATGGTTAGAGATGGTTAGGGTTGGTTAGAGATGGTTAGGGTTGGTTAGAGATGGTTAGGGTTAGACATAGTTAGGGTTAGGATGGTGTGTGGGTGTGGGTGTGTGGGTGTGGGTGTGGGTGTGGGTGTGGGTGTGGGTGTGTGTGTGGGTGTGTGGGTGTGTGTGTGGGTGGGTGTGTGTGTGGGTGTGTGTAACCTGAGCTGTAAGCGACCATTCTTGTGTTTGGGTTATGGAAGACAGCTCCTTCAGCACAGCCATGATGTGTGTTTAACTTTCTCTACTCTGCTCTACTCTGACCCTGCTGACCTGCTCTACTCTGACCCTGCTGACCTGCTCTACTCTGACCCTGCTGACCTGCTCTACTCTGACCTGCTCTACTCAACAGAAGGACTTGGCGTGGGAGGGAGAGGGGCATCTTGGGAGTTGTAGGAATTGACTCAAAGGGGCAGTTTGGAACATCAGGACTGATCAGGGCGTTCAGAGAGAGACATCTGGACTCAGAGGACGTTTTAAAACATGATTGTTTGTGAATGTGTCGACAATTGAAGAATGAAAACAACAAATCTACTGGATTACAGGGTTAGGGTAACCCTAACCCTAACCCTGGATTACAGGGTCACATTCTGCTTTCAGCCCCGTCCTCTGTTTCATGGTCACTTAAAGACCTTCAGTTCTGAATGTGTTGTTTTCCCTGAGCGTTGCTTCCTGTTGCTGACTGGACGCGTGTCAGACTTGGGAGGGTTAGGGTTAGGGTTAGGGTTAGTCCGGCCTGTGGTTAGGGTTAGGGTTAGGGTTAGTCCGGCCTGTGGTGCTGGCTTTCCTCGCTGGTGACCCGGCTGACTGGAATTGCTTTGGGCGTTTGGTTTCTGGTATATTTGAAACCTCTCTGCTCCAGTGAGTTTAAATGTCTCTCCCTCTGCCCTGGGTCTGGGTCTAGGTCTGGGTCTAGGTCTGGTTCTGCTGTTATTGGGTAATTGTGTTCCTCAGGACGGAGGGCGACTGTAACACAGGGTAGTGTTGGATTTCTGACTGGGAGGAGAGATGGAGGGATAGAGATGGAGGGTGTGTGTGCGCGTCTGCGTGTGTGTGTGTGTGTATTACCTCCTCTGGTTTCTGAGGCAGAAGGTGCAGATCTGTTTGGGCTGTTTGGACTGCCCGCCGTCGCGGTCGCCGTGGTGATGATGGTAGAAGGGGGCGGGGCCTCCGCCGTGGCAGGGCTGTCCATCACCGCAGGCCTCGCCTACCAGCAGCACGTTGCCAAGGTGACTGATGTAGCTGCTGGCCAATCGCAGTGTCTCGATCTTGGACAGCTTCCTGTCGGGGGGCTCGGTGGGGATGAGGGTCCGCAGGGCGGAGAAGGCTGAGTTGACACTGGTGGTCCGGTCCCTCTCCCGGGCGTTGGCCTGGTTCCGCTGTTGGGGGCGGCCCCCCGGGGAGAGGGGTGGGGAGAGGGGGGGGTAGGAGGGTCCATCAGAACCAGAGCTCTCGCTGTCCGGGTCATCGTCCTCAGACAACATCGCCACGTCAGAGAACAGGAACTGCCCCGGGGCGGGACGCACCATCGCAAACGACATGCTCACCTCTGCTGGCCCAAGTCTTACCCTCTCTCTGATTGGCTGGCCAGTGTCTTACCCTCTCTCTGATTGGCTGGCTGTAGTCCTACCCTCTGATAGGCTACTACTACTGCTACTAGACTACTAGTCCTCATGTAGTCTCTGAGGGTTCAGTACTTACTGACAGAGACAGTCTCCTCCTCCTCTCTCCTGGTAGGTTCAGTCTGGTAGGTTCAGTCTGGTAGGTTCTGTTGACGTCCCATGTAACTCGGTTCCCCTCAGAGAGAAACTCCAGACCAGGTCGTCTCTCTCTCTGTCTCTCTCTCTCTCTCTCTCTCTCTCTCTCTCTCTCTCTCTCTCTGTCTCTCTCTCTCTCTCTCTCTCTCTCTCTCTCTCTGTCTCTCTCTCTCTCTCTCTGTCTCTCTCTCTCTCTCTCTGTCTCTCTCTCTCTCTCTGTCTCTCTCTCTCTCTCTGTCTCTCTCTCTCTCTCTCTCTGTCTCTCTCTCTCTCTCTGTCTATCTGTCTCTCTCTCTGTCTCTCTGTCTCTGTCTCTCTCTGTCTCTCTCTCTCTCTCTCTCTCTCTCTCTCTCTGTCTCTCTCTCTCTCTCTCTCCACGTGTGGTTTCTGTCTGAGTGTTTCAGTATGGTCAGGCTTTATAGTCAGTGGGAGTGTCTGCTATTCCTCTCTCCCTCCCTCTCCCCTTCTCTCCCTCCCTCCCTCTCCCCTTCTCTCCCTCCCTCCCTCTCCCCTTCTCTCCTTCTCTCCCTCCCTCTCCCCTTCTCTCCTTCTCTCTCTCCCTCCCTCTCTCCTTCTCTCCCTCTCCCCTTCTCTCTCTCCCTCCCTCTCCCCTTCTCTCCCTCCCTCCCTTTCTCCTTCTCTCTCTCCCTCCCTCCCTCTCCCCTTCTCTCCCTCTCTTGTATGTAAATCTTGGAGCCGGTAGAGAAAGTGGTTAACCCTCTCAGGGTTCTGTCCAGGATGGACCTGGACTGCAGAAGTGTTCTCCGGTCTTTCCACTGGTCTGAAAATAGGGACGTTGTGGCCCAGACATGATCC
>NC_139668.1:20916155-20923655 GCF_951799395.1 Argentina silus
ATTTGTACTCATACAGTATTACTCATTGTTGTGCACAGTGGTTATTGTACCTGCCCTCAGTCAGAGGATGTAAACATGTGTCTGGACCACACTGACATATGATGAGATCTCTTCTGGAAAGTAAACATGAGAACAGAGCTAAAACAGCCGTCTGGAGAGCCCTCGGAGGCTCTGTCCCACAGCAGCTGCTTTTGGTCCTCTTCTCATCGACGTGACTCTGAAGAACCTGGGAACCAGACTGCTGCCTCAACCAGGGATATAGATATCCTCAACCAGGGATTGTTCCTCACCTCCTTTGCAAGATCAAGGACTGCTTCGACAACATGTGTCCCCTCTTTGGCACTGGTTTCATAGAATAAAGCGTTCTAAGCCGTGGCCAGCCTCTCTCCTCTGGCCATGGTGACACAACTCCCCTCAGCCAGCTCTGATCTCAGGTCAGCCTTGTTACCAATCACACACATGGGGACTCGTCCCTCCGTCGACTCCTCCTTCATCCATTGGCCGATATTAAGGAAGGTGTCCTCACAGGTTATATCATAGAGCAGCAACATCCCATGTGCATTGCAGAAGTAAGATCTGGTGATGCTGTGAAACCTCTCTTGCCCAGCAGTGTCCCATATCTGCAGGGTTGTCTTCTCACCATCCACCAGCATTCTCTTGGTTTGACAGTCCACCCCCACTGTGGACTGAGGATCTCTTCTGAACTCGTGTACTCAGGCGCAGTTGGAAGCTGGACTTCCCTGAACCAGCATCACCAGCCCAGACTAGTTTGTATGAAGTCTTCACCTTTTTGAACCTTTTCCTTTATTAGTCTCAAGCATCTTCCTGAGACTAATAAACAAATGAACACGCTCCTCTTTAGGAAGTCAACCACACCTCTGTTCATCCTGCAGGCGTAGGACAGGTTGGTGTGTCCCACACGGTCTCCCACAGCCGGGAGAACCGCCTCTACCGGAACAGATGGGTCGGGCGGAACCCGCACTCCATGTCAGATAGAGAGGAAAGGCGTCTCAGAGGACGAAACACGGCTCACCGTCCACCAAAACACCCACCGAACCCTAACCCTAACCCCTAGCCCTAACCCAAGAAACACGGCTCACCATCCACCGAACACACACCTAACTACACTAACAACAACCAGAAACACACACCTAACTACACTAACAACAACCAGAAACACACACCTAACTACACTAACAACAACCAGAAATACACACCTAACTACACTAACAACAACCAGAAATACACACCTAACTACACTAACAACAACCAGAAACACACACCTAACTACACTAACAACAACCAGAAACCACAGTAGAAAAGAAAAATCACAAACTCTCTATCACCAAACTCCCAGCATGCACCAGAGAGAGAGAGAGAGGGAGACAGAGAGAGAGACAGAGAGAGAAAGAGAGCCAGAGACAGAGAGAGAGAAAGAGAGAGAGAGACAGAAACAGAGACAGAGAGAGAGAAAGAGAGAGAGACAGAGAGAGAGAGACAGAGAGAGAGAGAGAGAGAGACAGAGAGAGAGAGAGAGACAGAGAGAGAGACAGAGAGAGAGAGACAGAGAGAGAGACATCACACCTCAGGTTTCTATGAGCCAAGAGAAACAGGAAGTGTGGAGAGCTGCAGGAGTGAAACCAGAGTACTGATGTCTCTCTCTCCTCTCCCTCCCTCTCTTCCTCCATCCACTCTTTCCTTGTCTACCTCCTTCGTTCTTTCAGGAGAGACCCCTGAAGAAGGGGATTAGACCTCCAGGCCTCTCAGTAAACCTGCTGGAAGAGTCTCCTGTTTCACTAGAGAGGGCCCCTAGGTAGAGAGGGGGTAGATAGAATGTGATGATATTATTTAAACTAATTCTCTTCATTAATCTCAGGTGAATAATGATGGTCAGTATTAACCTGCAGTCCTCAACGTGACCACTAGATGGTGTTGTATTAACCTGCAGCCCTCTATGTGATCACTAGATGGTGACAGAGGCTTATAGCTGTCTGCGGATACAAAACTGACATGGTTGGCATTAATCCTCTGTTTCCACCTGGGGGGGAGGGGGAGAGAGAGAGAGAGAGAGAGAGGAGAGAGACCAGCAGCCGATTGGCCGTCAGGAGAGTGAGATTTTCAGTGAGAGGGAAACACATTTTAAGGTATTTGGTGAACTTCAGTGATTTGTACCTGATTATGTATTAAAATGCTCAACAACGACTGGGCAGGGCTAGGCGGGGCCACTGGACAGTGTTCATGATGACGTAGCTAGCTAGTTGACTGACATGTGAGTAGACCAATAGCCTTGCTCCACTGCCTTTGTGGCGGCCGGCAAATAAACAGTTCACACAAGCTTAGTTTGGTTGTCAAGGGAGCATTGTTGCGTTTGACAGCTGTGGTAAGCTGATGTTAGCTGTCCCACCTACCAAGATTACTAAACCTGACAAACCACAAGAGTATGGTTCTCTACATGGAGGAGAGGAGGAGGAGGAGGAGGAGAGGAGGGGAGGACTGGTTCTCTACATGGAGGAGGGGGGGAGGAGGAGGAGGAGAGGAGGGGAGGACTGGTTCTCTACATGGAGGAGGGGGGGAGGAGGAGGAGAAGAGGGGAGGACTGGTTCTCTACATGGAGGAGAGGAGGGGGGGAGGAGGAGGAGGAGGAGAGGAGGGGAGGACTGGTTCTCTACATGGAGGAGAGGAGGGGGGGAGGAGGAGGAGGAGGAGGAGAGGAGGGGAGGACTGGTTCTCTACATGGAGGAGAGGAGGGGGGGAGGAGGAGGAGGAGAGGAGGGGAGGACTGGTTCTCTACATGGAGGAGAGGAGGGGGGAGGAGGAGGAGGAGGAGAGGAGGGGAGGACTGGTTCTCTACATGGAGGAGAGGAGTAGGAGGAGGAGGAGAGTAGGGGAGGACTGGTTCTCTACATGGAGGAGGGGGGGGGAGGAGTAGGAGGAGGAGGAGAGGAGGGGAGGACTGGTTCTCTACATGGAGGAGGGGGGGGGGAGGAGTAGGAGGAGGAGGAGAGGAGGGGAGGACTGGTTCTCTACATGGAGGAGAGGAGGGGGGAGGAGAGGAGGACTGGTTCTCTACATGGATGAGAGGAGGGGGGAGGAGGAGGAGGAGGAGAGGAGAGGAGAGAAGGACTGGTTCTCTACATGGAGGAGAGGAGGGGGGGAGGAGGAGGAGAAGAGGAGGGGAGGACTGGTCCTCTACATGGAGGAGAGGAGGGGGGGAGGAGGAGGAGGAGGAGAGGAGGGGAGGACTGGTTCTCTACATGGAGGAGAGGAGGGGGGGAGGAGGAGGAGGAGGAGAGGAGGGGAGGACTGGTTCTCTACATGGAGGAGAGGAGGGGGGGAGGAGGAGTAGGAGGAGGAGGAGGAGAGGGGAGGACTGGTTCTTTACATGGAGGAGAGGAGGGGGGAGGAGGAGTAGGAGGAGGAGGAGGAGAGGAGGGGAGGACTGGTTCTCTACATGGAGGAGAGGAGGGGGGGAGGAGGAGGAGGAGGAGAGGAGGGGAGGACTGGTTCTCTACATGGAGGAGAGGAGGGGGGGAGGAGGAGGAGGAGGAGGGGAGGGGAGGACTGGTTCTCTACATGGAGGAGAGGAGGAGGAGGAGGAGGAGGAGGAGGAGGAGGAGAGGGGAGGACTGGTTCTCTACATGGAGGAGAGGAGGGGGGAGGGAGAGGAGGAGGAGGAGGAGAGGAGGGGAGGACTGGTTCTCTACATGGAGGAGAGGAGGGGGGGAGGAGGAGGAGGAGAGGAGGGGAGGACTGGTTCTCTACATGGAGGAGAGGAGGGGGGAGGAGGAGGAGGAGGAGGAGAGGAGGGGAGGACTGGTTCTCTACATGGAGGAGAGGAGTAGGAGGAGGAGGAGGGGAGGACTGGTTCTCTACATGGAGGAGAGGAGGGGGGGAGGAGGAGGAGGAGGAGGGGAGGGGAGGACTGGTTCTCTACATGGAGGAGAGGAGGAGGAGGAGGAGAGGAGGGGAGGACTGGTTCTCTACATGGAGGAGAGGAGGGGGGAGGGAGAGGAGGAGGAGGAGGAGAGGAGGGGAGGACTGGTTCTCTACATGGAGGAGAGGAGGGGGGAGGGAGAGGAGGAGGAGGAGGAGAGGAGGGGAGGACTGGTTCTCTACATGGAGGAGAGGAGGGGGGGAGGAGGAGGAGGAGGAGAGGAGGGGAGGACTGGTTCTCTACATGGAGGAGAGGAGGGGGGAGGAGGAGGAGAGGAGGGGAGGACTGGTTCTCTACATGGAGGAGAGGAGTAGGAGGAGGAGGAGAGGAGGGGAGGACTGGTTCTCTACATGGAGGAGGGGGGGAGGAGGAGTAGGAGGAGGAGGAGAGGAGGGGAGGACTGGTTCTCTACATGGAGGAGAGGAGGGGGGGAGGGAGAGGAGGGGGGGAGGAGAGGAGGACTGGTTCTCTACATGGAGGAGAGGAGGGGGGGAGGAGGAGGAGGAGGAGGGGAGGGGAGGACTGGTTCTCTACATGGAGGAGAGGAGGAGGAGGAGGAGAGGAGGGGAGGACTGGTTCTCTACATGGAGGAGAGGAGGGGGGAGGGAGAGGAGGAGGAGGAGGAGAGGAGGGGAGGACTGGTTCTCTACATGGAGGAGAGGAGGAGGAGGAGGAGGAGTAGGATTCAATTTTAATACATTTACTGAAATTTCTAAAAACCTGTTTTCGTTTTGTCATTCTGGGGTATTGTGTGTGGATTGATGGCAAATTCTTATAATTTAATCCATTTTAAATTGAGTTTATAACACAACAAAATGTGGAAAAAGTGAAGGGGTCTGAATACTTTCCAAAGGCCCTGTACAACCTCACCTAGCAGATCTAGACCTATATACCCTCACCTAGCAGATCTAGACTATATACCCTCACCTATATACCCTCATCTAGCAGATATAGACTATATACCCTCACCTAGCAGATATAGACTATATACCCTCACCTATATACCCTCACCTAGCAGATATAGACTATATACCCTCACCTAGCAGATCTAGACCTATATACCCTCACCTATATACCCTCACCTATATACCCTCACCTAGCAGATCTAGACTATATGAACTGGGCTAGTAAGATGTTAGCCGGGGTAGTAGTCTGTCTGCCAGCCCTGCTGATGTTACAGGACACAAAGCCTCTTCAATCACTCAGGAAGTGGAATGACATGAATCATGAAAGTATCACAAGCATCAACATCAGAATATACATCCTGTCACAGTGACAACAGAGGGGCTTTAAACATTCTAATTGTATAGAAACACATTCTTCTGTAGACTACAGCTTTAAACTAGCATATCTCGCTTTGTATAGAAAATAAGAAAATACACTTTTATATCTTAACATTACCTCTATGAACTTACCCTAACCCTCGTATTTATATTTCATTTTAATATTTTGCAAACAACCCATAAAAACAACGAAACTATTGTTATTCATACTTTGGCACATTTGACCTGTTTATCTGTTACATGTTCATTATAAACCTTCTTATTCTCTAAATCCATGGAATGTCGTGTCTTTGAGTCCTGAGAAAAGCGTTAAACAAAATAAACACATTATTATTATTATTAGAATGATTATTCTAGGATCAGTGAGGGAGCAGACATGGATGTTCTGAGGACCTCAGAACCTCAGATCCAGCAGTGGTCCATCATGACATCACCATGACATCATCACCTCAACCTTCTGACCTGGAACTCCATTGTGCTGCGTCATACACGTTGCCATGGTGAAGGTTCCAAACTCACTGCCCCCCCAGCCAGAGTCTCCAGATCTGAGACACACACAACGAAGCACGGATGAAGGGACAGAGAGAAGAAAAGAGAGACGGATGAAAGGACAGAGAGAGGAGGGAGAGTGGGGTGAGGTGTTGGGGATGAGCAGTGTGAGAGAGAGGGAGAGGGAGAGGGAGAGGGAGAGGGGCTCATCCCTCCAGCAGAGGGCGCTGGAGTGTCGAGAGCACGGCTACCTGCTGTCAGCGAAGCGGATCGGGGCAGGGGCCTTCTCCACCGTGTACCTGGGCTACGCCACGCCCAGCAAGATACAACACAACTACAAACTAGCCAACGACCTGCGCCCCAAGAACCACAACATGGTAACCTAGTAACCGATCACTGACCCTGACCCCAACCACAACATGGAAACCTGGTAACCCGAACTATCACTGACACACCTCTCTCCTTCTCTTTCTCCCCCCTCCCCCTCCCTCCACCCCCCCACCCTCCCTCCCCCCGTACCCCTCCCTCCATCCCCCCTCACCCTCCCTCCGTACCCCTCCCTCCCTCGCCCCTCCCCCCCCAGGTGGCCATTAAGATCATCTCCATCAGTGATGCTCCTCCAGAATATTCTAAGAAGTTCCTCCACAGAGAGATCTACGCTCTCAACGCTACCTACAGACATCCCGGGGTGGTGAGACACACACACACACACACACACACACACACACACACACACACACACACACACACACACGTGTGTGTGTGTGTGTGTGTTCCAGATCCAGCTGTATGACATGTTCCGCTGTGCGCGGCGGTTCTACCTGGTTCTGGAGCTGGCGCTGCGTGGTGACCTTCTGGACCACATCAACGCCGTGTCGCAGAGCCGCGGGCGGCCCGGCCTGCCAGAGGAACACGCCCGCCGGCTGTTCACCCAGCTGGTCACCGCTGTCTCCCACTGCCACAACAACCACATAGTCCACAGGTAACCACAACACAACCACAACACCACCACAACAACAACACCACCACCACAACACTACCACAACACAACCACAACACAACCACAACAACAACACCACCACAACACCACCACAACAACACTACCACAACACCACCACAACACAACCACAACACAACCACAACACTACCACAACACTACCACAACACAACCACCAAACACAACACCACCACAACACCACCACAACACCACCACAACAACACCACCACCACAACACAACCACAACACAACCACAACACTACCACAACACAACAACAACACCACCACAACACAACCACAACCACAACCACAACACTACCACAACACAACCACAACACTACCACAACACTACCACAACACAACCACACCACCACCATAACAGGAGCATGTGTTGATGATGTGGTGTGTTGTTGTGTTTGCTGACAGAGACCTGAAGTGTGAGAACGTTCTCCTGGACGAGCAGGGCTTCGTCAAACTCACCGGTAAAACACCCATCATGCTCTCTGATAACACTCATTATTCTCTTATTTATCCACTGGAAGTTGAAGCTTACTCTCTCTATGTGTGTGTGTATGTGTGTATGTGTGTATGTGTCTGTCAGACTTTGGCTTTGCCAACCACTACACAGACAGGTCAGCTCTGATGAACACGTTCTGTGGGTCTGTGGCCTACACAGCGCCTGAGATCCTGTTGTCACGACGTTACCATGGCGACCTGGCCGACCTCTGGAGTCTGTGAGTAGAGGAGGGTAGGGGAGGAAAGGGGAGATGAGGAGAGAGGAGGAAAGGGGAGGGGAG
>NC_139668.1:20926155-20941155 GCF_951799395.1 Argentina silus
GCTGGGGGGGGGGGGGGGGGGAGGTTAATGTACATTATTATCACTACAAGTAGACTCCAGCCTTCTCCTACCAGTAGGACCAGTAGGACTAGGGCCCAATCCCAATCCACCCCTTGCCTCTACCACTTAGCCCTACCCCCCAACCCCTCCGTTTTGCGCGTTCACGTGTTGGGGTCGGGTGTCCCAATTCTTGTTGGGATAGAGGGGTAGGGTGGAGGGGTGGAGGGGTAGGTAGGGTGGAGGGGTAGGTAGGGTGAAGGGGTATGTAGGATGGGGTAGGTAGGGTGGAGGGGTAGGTAGGGTGGTGGGGTAGGTAGGGTGGAGGGGTCTGGAAGGGTGGTCCCATTTCAACCACAACTGTAACTCTGTTCCGAGGGGTCTGGGTAAATCTAAAGTGAGGGGCAGGGGTAAATCTGAGATGGGACTGGGCCCAGGACTCCAGCCTGCTCAGCTGATCAGTACCAGTATCAGAGTCTCCACCAGCATCTTCCTGATGTCAGGATCCTCCTCTCTCTTCTTGTCCTCTGGGAGGTACTGAACATCCACCGGCAACCCTGGAGGAGGGAGGGGGGGGGGGGGGAGGGAGAGAGAGAGGGAGGAGGGAGGGGGGGAGGGGGGGAGGGAGGGAGGGGGGGAGGGAGAGAGGGAGGGAGGGAGATACTTTTCTGTGACTTCATAAGCGATTCAGGGGTGAGAGGTTAGAGGTCAGGGTGTTAGGGGTCAGGGTGTCAGGTGTTAGGGGTCAGGTGTTAGGGGTCAGGGGGTTAGGGTGTTAGGGGTCAGGTGTTAGGGGTCAGGGTGTTAGGGGTCAGGGGGTCAGGGTGTTAGGGGTCGGGTGTTAGGGTGTTAGGGGTCAGGGGGTCAGGTGTTAGGGGTCAGGTGTTAGGGTGTTAGGGGTCAGGTGTTAGGGGTCAGGGGGTCAGGGTGTTAGGGGTCAGGTGTTAGGGTGTTAGGGGTCAGGGTGTTAGGGTGTTAGGGGTCAGGTGTTAGGGTGTTAGGGGTCAGGGGGTCAGGTGTTAGGGGTCAGGTGTAAGGGGTCAGGGGGTTAGGAGTCAGGGAGTCAGGGTGTTAGGAGTCAGGTGTTAGGGGTCAGAGGTCGTACCTTCGTTCTCCTCCTCCGTCAGTTCCTCAGGTCCGGCAAGCGGGAGCAACAGGAAGGGGAGGATATCCACTGCGTCGCTTAGCAACCACTCATGATGAGCTGAGGGAAGTCAGTGACAAACGCCCATATTAGGAACTCACAACTCTGGGGGGTTACGGGGGTTTAGTTCCTTACTGTATATCTAGTACTGGATTGGTGGAGGTTGTCCTTCCTGTATTAGTAGGAGTTGTAGTTCCTGTGTTGGTGGGAGTTGTAGTTCCTGTGTTGGTGGGAGTTGTAGTACTTACCGTGGTCGAAGCAGCAGTTTCGGAGCGTGCCCACAACTCCGCCTCGTCTGACCGTAGACGCCTCGTACCGCGTATACGGGAGGAGCCTCTGCACCACACACCTAGAGCACGCATGCACACACACACGCACACGCACATGCACACACACACACACACACACTTTAGCCTATATTAACATCTGTATGGTGTGACCATGTTAATGACGGAGAGATCTGATTGGTCCACTGTATGAAGAGAGAACCTCAGGGTTTAATTGATTGGTTAACGGAGCTGCAGCTGATCTGGCAACATTAAGACAACATTCCGCTTTCCGTTTTTGCAGCTTCGAAATAAAAGCAAAACACGTTAAAAAAAGTTACAATTTAAAACACAAATGGAAAGTGATGAGATCACAATATTTTCTCTTATCTTTGCCAAAATAAACACAAATTACCCAACAGAAAGTATACAATTTTGAAAAAGTAATTTTGATCTTTAAAATGTACATATTGGTGCAATTATGTAATTTTACATGCCTATTATATTTGTATAAACTGGACTGTACAGAACTATTTTTCAAAGATTTCAATTCATCTGTGGTGAGCTGACCTGTCCTGGTCCAGGATGAAGTGCCGGGCCTCGGGGAGCTGGGTGAGGTTGGACAGGAGGGGGCCCAGGTAGTGGAGGGACGCATTCTGGTTGTAGCCCTCCGTACAGAAGATCTCCACCAGCTTAGCCAGACCCATGCTGGGCTTCTGGGCCTGCTTCGGCTGGTCTCTCTCCTGGTCCTGGTCCTGGGTCTCGGTCTGGTCCGGCCGGGCCTGCATGGCCTGGAGCACCTCCTTGCAGGTCTTCTGGTGCCGGGATAGGTTGGTGAGGATGGTGCTGATCCGGTCTGAGAACATGAACTCCGGGTCCAGAAGGTTCCGGAGCAGTGTGGGAAGGACTCTGGCGTCGTGGACCAGCGGCCGGTGGAGCGTGGGGTCAGCTGACAGGTTGATGAGGGCGTGGTAGCAGTCCTTGGCCACGGCGATGGAGGGATCGGAGGTCAGGAGGAGCAGAGCGCGGAGGAAGGGGGGCTGGGTCCGGAGGTAGTGGCGACCCGCTGTGTCCCCAGACAGGCCCAGGAGGTACTGGGTGGCGTGACCTTTGACATCTGGCCGCGTGCCAGGGGTCAGGAAGGACAGCAGCTCTGCGGCCTCCGCCACACTCAGCATGTTGGCACGGCAACTGTCTCGGTAAACGTTCTGATAGGAAGGTTGGCAGGAGAGGGGACGGAGCTATGACATCACCTGGAGTGACAGAGAGAGGTGAGGTCAGGTGAGTGTGGAGCTGTATGGTTAGCGTTAGGGTTGGGTTAAGAGTTAGGGTTGGGTTAGGGGTGGAGCTGTATGGTTAGGGTTAGGGTTGGGTTAAGAGTTAGGGTTGAGTTAGGGTTGGGTTAGGGGTGGAGCTGTATGGTTAGGGTTAGGGTTGGGTTAAGAGTTAGGGTTGGGTTAGGGTCAGGTGAGGTTAGGGTTGGGTTAAGAGTTAGGGTTGGGTTAGGGGTGGAGCTGTATGGTTAGGGTTAGGGTTGGGTTAAGAGTTAGGGTTGGGTTAGGGTCAGGTGAGGTTAGGGTTAGAGCTGGGTTAAGAGTTAGGGTTGGGTTAGGGTCAGGTGAGGTTAGGGTTAGCTGCTGATGGTCGTGTCAATATAATATGCCTGCCCTCTCCAAGACTTCTCCATCACAATAGAGAACTCTACTGTGACCTCCTCCCAGACAGCCAAGAACCTTGGGGTGATCCTTGACAACCACTTATCCTGTGTGGCGAACAGCACGTTCCTGTAGATTCTTCCTCTACAACATCAGAAAGATACGTCCATTCCTCACCAGAGAAGCAGCACAACTTTTGGTCCAAACACTTGTGATCTCTCGCCTTGACTACTGCAACACACTCTTGGCCGGTCTCCTCGCCTCCACCATTAGGCCTCTGCAGCTCATCCAGAGCCGCCCATCTGGTGTTCAATCTCCCCAAATTCTCCCATGTCACTCCTCTCCTTCGCACCCTCCACTGGCTCCGGGTAGCAGCTCGCATCAGATTCAAGACCCTGGTGCTTGCCTACCAGGCGGCAAAGGGAACAGCCCCTCCCTACTTGCAAGCAATGGTCAGCCCCCAAACCCCTGCATGATCATTCCGCTCGTCCACCTCGGCTGCCCGCCTGGCACTGCCGCCTCTACGTGGATGCAGCAGCCGCACTACTCGGTCACGGCTTTTCACTGTCCTGGCGCCCCGCTGGTGGAACGAGCTTCCCACTGCAGAGTCACTACCAATCATGACTGCAGAGTCACTACCAATCTTCCGCCGTAGATTGAAGACCCATCTCTTCAGACTACATATTAACAGTCCCTCCTAAAGACCTCTTCACCCCCACTACCCCCCTGTACTAACCCTAACCCTAGAGACCTCTTCACCCCCACTACCCTCCTGTACTAACCCTAACCCTAGAGACCTCTTCACCCCCACTACCCTCCTGTACTAACCCTAACCCTAGAGACCTCTTCACCCCCACTACCCTCCTGTACTAACCCTAACCCTAGAGACCTCTTCACCCCCACTACCCTCCTGTACTAACCCTAACCCTAGAGACCTCTTCACCCCCACTACCCCACTGTACTAACCCTAACCCTAGAGACCTCTTCACCCCCACTACCCTCCTGTACTAACCCTAACCCTAGAGACCTCTTCACCCCCACTACAAGTTTCTCTCCTGTTTCTCACCCTAACCTGAAAAAAAAAAACCTTCTTCTAGCATTGATGTCTTATGTCTTATGATGACTGATGTTCAGATGATTCACTTACTTAAACAAATGTATTTGTTGTAAGTCGTTTTGGATAAAGGCGTCTGCTAAATGCCATAAATGTAAATGTAGGGTTAGCTAGGTTTAATGTTGACATGGTTAGTTAAGGTTAGTGTTGACAGGGTTAGTTAGGGGTTAGGGTTAGTGTTGACAGGGTTAGTTAGGGGTTAGTGTTGACAGGGTTAGTTAGGGTTAGTGTTGACAGGGTTAGTTAGGGGTTAGGGTTAGTGTTGACAGGGTTAGTTAGGGGTTAGTGTTGACAGGGTTAGTTAGGGGTTAGGGTTAGTGTTGACAGGGTTAGTTAGGGGTTAGTGTTGACAGGGTTAGTTAGGGGTTAGTGTTGACAGGGTTAGTTAGGGGTTAGGGTTAGTGTTGACAGGGTTAGTTAGGGTTAGTGTTGACAGGGTTAGTTAGGGTTAGTGTTGACAGGGTTAGTTAGGGGTTAGGGTTAGTGTTGACAGGGTTAGTTAGGGTTAGTGTTGACAGGGTTAGTTAGGGGTTAGTGTTGACAGGGTTAGTTAGGGGTTAGGGTTAGTGTTGACAGGGTTAGTTAGGGTTAGTGTTGACAGGGTTAGTTAGGGTTAGTGTTGACAGGGTTAGTTAGGGGTTAGGGTTAGTGTTGACAGGGTTAGTTAGGGGTTAGTGTTGACAGGGTTAGTTAGGGGTTAGGGTTAGTGTTGACAGGGTTAGTTAGGGTTAGTGTTGACAGGGTTAGTTAGGGGTTAGGGTTAGTGTTGACAGGGTTAGTTAGGGTTAGTGTTGACAGGGTTAGTTAGGGGTTAGGGTTAGTGTTGACAGGGTTAGTTAGGGGTTAGTGTTGACAGGGTTAGTTAGGGTTAGTGTTGACAGGGTTAGTTAGGGGTTAGGGTTAGTGTTGACAGGGTTAGTTAGGGGTTAGTGTTGACAGGGTTAGTTAGGGGTTAGGGTTAGTGTTGACAGGGTTAGTTAGGGGTTAGTGTTGACAGGGTTAGTTAGGGTTAGTGTTGACAGGGTTAGTTAGGGGTTAGGGTTAGTGTTGACAGGGTTAGTTAGGGTTAGTGTTGACAGGGTTAGTTAGGGTTAGTGTTGACAGGGTTAGTTAGGGTTAGTGTTGACAGGGTTAGTTAGGGGTTAGGGTTAGTGGATATGAATGGCAGCATCAGTAACAGTCCTGGTGTGTTCATGTTCATCAGCGCCGTCTGACCTGCTCCGCTGTCCACCTCTGGCCTGGCAGCTAAACCTAATCCTGGCAACCCTAACCCTAATCCTGGCAACCCTAACCCTGGCAGCTAACCCTAACCCTGGCAGCTAACCCTAACCCTGGCAGCTAACCCTAACCCTAACAGCTAACCCTAACCCTGGCAACCCTAACCCTAATCCTGGCAACCCTAACCCTGGCAGCTAACCCTAACCCTGGCAGCTAACCCTAACCCTGGCAGCTAACCCTAACCCTGGCAGCTAACCCTAACCCTAACCCTGGCAGCTAACCCTAACCCTGGCAGCTAACCCTAACCCTGGCAGCTAACCCTAACCCTAACCCTGGCAGCTAACCCTAACCCTGGCAGCTAACCCTAACCAGCGAAAGACTGGTAATGACTTTACCTTCCAGGGACTCAGACAGTTTAACTAAATAACATGTTAGTAAACAGTTTAACTAGATAACATGTTAGTAAACAGTTTAACTAGATAACATGTTAGTACACAGTTTAACTAGATAACATGTTAGTACACAGTTTAACTAGATAACATGTTAGTAAACAGTTTAACTAGATAACATGTTAGTACACAGTTTAACTAGATAATAACATGTTAGTAAACAGTTTAACTAGATAATAACATGTTAGTACACAGTTTAACTAGATAACATGTTAGTACACAGTTTAACTAGATAACATGTTAGTACACAGTTTAACTAGATAACATGTTAGTACACAGTTTAACTAGATAACAGGTTAGTAAACAGTTTAACTAGATAATAACATTTTAGTAAACAGTTTAACTAGATAATAACATTGTAAAGCCTCACCTCACCGCCACGCCGCAAAAACGCACTTCCGAAAAAGACTAAACTCGTACTTCCGTATTATGAAATGACGTGTCGTCAGACCAATCGGATTAGAGGTAACAGAAAGAGTTCCGCCGTTACAAATAATGCTTACTTCTAATTGGTTTCTCTTACCGGACGAGAGCTGCTATTGGTAGAATCGTTGACGTCATTTCCCCAGCGCGCTCGCAGCCGGAGCAGCGGGAACAGCGATTCTCCGCCGAACCACGACCACGACCAGGACCAGGACCAGGACCAGGACCACGATCACGACCAGGACCAGGACCACGACCAGGACCAGGACCAGGACCAGGACCAGGATCACGATCACGACCAGGACCACGACCAGGACCAGGACCAGGACCAGGACCAGGACCACGATCACGACCAGGACCAGGACCACGACCACGACCAGGACCAGGATCACGATCACGACCACGACCACGACACGGGCTAAAGTAAGATACTCCTGACTTTACACCAGACTTTATCTGTTTATCTGCCGAAGAGACGCGGTGAAGTCTTTGACCGCAGTTCACAACGCAAATGTCACAGATGGCTTGATGGAGGTTGTTGGTTGATGGTTGTTGTTGGTTGATGGTTGATGTTGTGCTGTCTCTGATGTCAGGTGTCCTTAATTGATTACATGTACCTATTTAGCCGTCATCTGTCACACACATTATATATGTGTATTATATAAATCAATAAATGTGTAATATACAGCTCTGGAAAAAATCAAGAGACCACTGCAAAACGATCAGTTTCTCTGGTTTTACTATTTATAGGTATGTGTTTCAGTAAAAAAACATTTTTGTTTTATTCCATAAACTACTGACATTTCTGCCAAATTTCAAATAAAAATATTGTCATTTAGAGCATTTATTTGCCGAAAATGACAACTCGTCAAAATAACAAAAGATGCAGTGTTTTCAGATCTCGAATAATGCAAAGAAAACAAGTTCATATTAATTTTTAAACAACACAATACTAACGTTTTAACTTAGGAAGTGTTGCACAGAAAGTCTGAGGAACCAAATGACGGCTCACAGAGAGGGTAGGATTCAGCCCGAAGGCGTATTTAATGGTAATAATAATAATAATAAGGAAAAAGGGAAGGGGGAAGAGTGGAGAATCCGGAGAGAGTAGTCCAGGGTCGGTCCAGGGTCAGCAGGAGAGCAGGTAGTCAGACGGGCAGGGGTCAGGCAGGCAGACGGGTAGTCAGACAGGCAGGGGTCGGGCAGGCAGATGGGTAGTCAGACAGGCAGGGTTGATGGAGGCAGATGGGTAGTCAGACAGGCAGGAGTCAGGCAGGCAGGGTGGTCCAAGGTAACAGGTAAGGCGCTAGGTCCATGGAAGGGTCGACGGGGGGAAACCAAGGAAGACGAGGTATCTGGATGGGCACAGGAGAAGGTTACAAGGAGGAAAACAAGACACAAGGAATTCTCAAGGGTTTCTCTGGAGGGCTGAAGCGTCTGTAGGTCACGAGTCTGTTACCATGAGTCACAGTACGATCTGGCACTGGAGTGATGACCAGGCAGGGTTCTTGTAGGTGCTGATTGGGGATGGGTCGCAGGTGTGCTGATAGACGATAGGGCGCAGGTGCGTTGCCGACTGGGAGCTGGACGCAAGGTGGTGCCAGAGGGCTGGTTAGGAGGGGGAACCATAACAGGAAGAGTTCAGAAATCAATATTTGGTGGAATAACCCTGATTTACAATCACAACTTTCATGCGTCTTGGCATGCTCTCCACCAGTCTTTCACATTGCTGTTGGGTGACTTTATGCCACTCCTGTCGCAAAAATTCAAGCAGCTCGGCTTTGTTTGATGGCTTGTGACCATCCATCTTCCTCTTAACCTCTGGAATGTGATCTTCAATGGGGTTCAGGTCCGGAGATTGGGCTGGCCATGACAGGGTCTTGATCTGGTGGTCCTCCATCCACACCTTGATTGACCTGGCTGTGCGGCATGGAGCATTGTCCTGCTGGAAAAAACAATCCTCAGAGTTGGGGAACATTGTTAGAGCAGAAGAAAGCAAGGACAACTTTGTACGTGGCTTGATACATGCGTCCTTCACAAAGACAAATCTGCCAATTCCAGCCTTGCTGAAGCACCCAGAAATCATCACCAGTCCCCCACCAAATATCACAGTAGGTGCGAGACACTGTGGCTTGTAGGCCTCTCCAGGTCTCCGTCTAACCATTAGACGACCAGTTGTTGGGCAAAGCTGAAAATTGGACTCATCAGAGAAGATGATCTTACTCCAGTCCTCTACGGTCCAATCCTTATGGTCTTTTGCAAACCTTAGCCTGGCTCTTCTTTGCTTCTCTTTGATGAAGGGCTTTTTTCTAGCTTTGCACGACTTCAGCCCTGCCCCTTGGAGCCTGTTTCGAACCGTCCTCGCCGTGCACTTCACCCCAGCTGCCGTGTGCCATTCTTTTTGTAGGTCACTTGATGTCATCCTACGGTTGTTGAGTGACATTTGAATGAGTTGCCGGTCATCCCGGTGAGTGGAGAGTAGTTTTCGCCCTCTGCCGGTCTGTGGCTTTGTTGTCCCTAATGTCTGCTGCTTGACCTTGTTCTTATGAACCGCCGTCTTTGAAATTTAAAGGATGGAAGCAACCTGACGCTCACTGTATCCCTCTGCCAGTAAAGCCAGCATTGAACCCTTCTTTTCCTCACTCAAAACATTTCTTTTCAACTCTTTTGGCATGGTCAATAGTTATTTTTTTATTCCATTTACTTTTGAGGTACTACTAGCACTGTTTTTGCCATCCAGCTGGTCCTATTGCAAGAGGATAGTGATGACCACAGCAGTGGTTTTTATACTTTTCCTCATTAAATAAGATTTGGTTCAGGTGATCACCTAATCAGTACCTCATTAAGTAGAATGAGGTGTGCCTGTATTGGAATTCAACAGACACTGGAATGGAATGGCTGCCATACATGTAGAGATGCTGAGCTGTATGTGTATTATATATGTGCCTCATCGATTACCTGTGTGATATTGTTAATGTTTAGTTTGGTAATGTTTCGTTGTTTGGGTCTCAGGAGGACGGATGGATCGTTACAACGAGGTGAAGGTTCTTCTGAAGAGCTGGGAGCAGTCGTTCCTTCAGGAGCACCAGAGGAAGCCCAGCAAGGTCTGAACACACACACACACACACACACACACACACACACACATACATACATACATACATGCATACTAATACATACTACTAATGCTACTACTATATTTATCTCCCCACTCCACTGTTGTGTTTCTGCTGCGGGTTAGGGCCAGGGATAGGGTGAGGGTCAGGGATAGGGTCAGGATGAGGGTCAGGGATGGGATAGGGTCAGGATGAGGGTGAGGGTCAGGGTTAGGGTCAGGGATAGGGTTAGGGTGAGGGTCAGGGATAGGGTGAGGGTCAGGGATAGGGTCAGGATGAGGGTCAGGGATAGGGTGAGGGTCAGGATGAGGGTGAGGGTCAGGATGAGGGTGAGGGTTAGGGTCAGGATGAGGGTCAGGATGAGGGTCAGGGTTAGGGTCAGGATGAGGGTCAGGGTTAGGGTCAGGATGAGGGTCAGGGTTAGGGTCAGGATGAGGGTCAGGGTTAGGGTCAGGATGAGGGTCAGGGATAGGGTCAGGGTGAGGGTCAGGATGAGGGTCAGGGTTAGGGTCAGGATGAGGGTGAGGGTCAGGGATAGGGTCAGGATGAGGGTGAGGGTCAGGGTTAGGGTCAGGATGAGGGTGAGGGTCAGGGATAGGGTCAGGGTGAGGGTCAGGGATAGGGTCAGGATGAGGGTGAGGGTGAGGGTTAGACTTTATCTGACTGGTTTATTGGGACTCGTTGTTGCTGACCGGCTGGATTCTGTTTATGACAAATAAACTTTGATTTGATTTAGTAACACAATGATAATGAGTGGTCTTGACATCTCTCTCTGTCTCTGTTCTCCAGGAGGATGTTGACGGAGCCTCAGAGGACGTCAGAAGTACGTACGGCCAGGGGAGGCTGCTGGAGGTAGAAATCGGAGGACCGGCTCAGTATTATCCATGCGTTACAATGAGCCTGTCCTCCGATTTCTGCCTTCAGCAGCCTCCTCTGCAGCCCACCTGCAAATTATGAATGCTTTATGAAACAAGGCAAGTCCATTTTTGTGTGTGTGTGTGTGTGGTACAGAGCTGTATAAAGAGTATGGACAGCTGAAACAGGTGAAGGAGAGGAGAGGTGACAGACCCCCAGAGCCCCGGCCGGTAGAGAAGGTAGCTAACCCTAACCTTTACCCTAAGCTTTGCCCTAGCCCTAACCCTAGCCTTTACCCTAGCCCCAACCCTACTAGTCATGCTGTTCTGTTAGTATAAATGTCTTATTATACTACAATCTGTCTTTATCCCTTCTCTCTCTACCTCTCTCTCCCCCCTCCCCCTTTAGGAGTCTGACTGCTGGGGGGCCCACCTGAACCGTAGCAGCCTCCCCGTGGCCCCCCCCAGTCTGACCCCCCAGGACAGAGAGTCCCTCCAGGCCTCAGCTCAGTTCTACGCCATGAAGCTGAAGGTCAACATGGGGGCTCTGACTAAGGTCGGACGCTATGCTTCCCACCGGCTTCTCATTATAGTGCCCTTGATAACTTAGCTGCATTTCTATCCTCCTATGTACACTCAGAAGTAGTAAAAATAGGTGATTTTAATCTAGACTGGTTGTCTCAAACCTCAGATAAAATCAACACCTGTGTGATGGTTTGCAGCTATCATAGTTAATCTCAAAACCAACATGGCCTAACTGAAGACTCCAGATAAATCCACCCTGCTACACCTCATCCTAACAAATAGGCCTTATCGTTTTCAGTGATCACTGTCCGAAAAAATCTATATATCTGCTCCCGCTTCCTTACAAAAAGATATTTTAAACATTTTAGTGAGCAAGGTTTTTTTTACATGATCTTTATTGGTTGAATCTTTCCCTTATCAGCTGCATACCTGACCCTAAAATATTATAATATAAATATAAAATATTTCCTATCTATATTTACATCTGGCAGACAAACATGCCCCCTTTAAACGCCTTAGAATTAAGAATAGATATAATCATTGGTATTGCACAGAACTCTCACATCTCCTTCTGTTGAGAAACCGGCCTGGGCCAAAGCTACAAACACAGACTCAGTCGCTGATTGGCTAATTTTCAGACAACTGAGAAATAGATGCACCTCACCATTAAGAAGCTAAATGAAGCTACTTCCTAAGTGCGATCTCAGATTCTGCTGTTGATCCTACAACATTTTGGAAAACAATGAATGTCCTGAAGCATGGAAATTCTCTTCCTCCCTACCTAAAGAAGTTTTATCAGACTCTAGCCGCATTACAGAGAACATTGAGATAAGTAATGTCTTTAGGTTTGGAAGGCAGCCCGATTATTTAACGGACAGAACGCAGTATGTCTTAACTGATGGTGTTAAACCAGGTTTTCTGGACATATCAAAGGATGTTCCACAAGGATCAATTCTTGTTCTGGTTCTTTTGACGATTTACTTGAACAGTATTGGATTCATAATTGTAACCTGCATCTATATTGTTTTTCTTGATAATTGTTTTATTATGTTGTAATTGTGTATGTGTATTATGTATTGTTGTAAACTCTGTGTGTGTGTGTGTGTGTGTGTGTGTGCAGGGCTCCCTGGTAAAAGAGACCTTGGTCTCAATGGGACTCCCTGCTAAAATAAAGATTAAATAAAATTTCACATTGCTTTCCTAAAACTTGTATCTATCTACTATCTATTTATGTATCAGAGACATTGTCTTTAGTCTTTATTTGTAATATAGCGTCATTTGACAAGATTGTATTCTTGTATAAGATATTATTGTTATTGCTATATGTAAGCTATACTAGACTGAGATAGTCTTGATGCAGTTCAGCTTCTCCCCAGGAGGCAGTGTTGCATTATTGTCCTTTGGGGAGAACCCTGCAGTAGATGACCATGTGACCTGTCTGTCCTCTCTCCTGCTCTCTAGGAGAGACCTGTCAGTCTGAAGAAGTCCTTCACTCCTCGTAGAACCACTCTGAGTCAGACCCCCACGCCTGCACCCCCCCCCTCCCCCTCCCCCCTGCCCAGGCCTGCCCACCCCTCTCCCCTCCCCCTGGCCTCACCTTTACAGCCTGAGCAGCCCCTGGAGCCCTTCCAGACCCTCCCAGCTTTGACCCCCTCCAGACCAGCTTCTACCCCCTCCAGACCAGCTTCTACCCCCTCCAGACCAGCCTCTACCCCCTCCAGACCAGCTTCTACCCCCTCCAGACCAGCTTCTACCCCCTCCAGACCAGCCTCTACCCCCTCCAGACCAGCCTCTCCCACCTCCAGACCAGCCTCTCCCCCCAGCCTCTGGTCCCCAGCAGCAGGGCTGTCCTCCAAGGGAGGCAGGGCCCAGCATCACCACAGCAGCCTGACCCAGAGGCTGGCATCGGTGGACAGCAGCTGGCTGGAGAGGTGCCAGGTGTTTGGGGAAGTGGAGGCCAGTGAGAGGCCCGTGGCAGGGAACCAGGCTCCTCCCCCGGCCACGCCCCGGTCCCAGACAGCTGATCAGGCTCCTCCCCCGGCCACACCCCAGTCCCAGACAGCTGACCAGGCTCAGGGCATCCTAACGTCTGCAGTTTCCAGACCTGGCTCTGGAGGAGAGGATGAAAACCAGGAGAGGGGGAGGAGGAGAGGAAGGAGGGATGACATTGGAGGAGAGGATGGGGAAACTAGACGGCGTCTCGCAGGACAGGAAGAGACCGCAGTCGCCACCGGCAACACTACCAAGAAACCTGGAGCGAGGGCCAGGAAGAGAGGGGCAGGGGGGGAGGGAGGGGAGCCTGAAGGTGACAAGGCTGGGCCGGAGAAGAAAGGAGCAAAGAAGAAGAGCAAGAAGAGACAGAGGGACCCTGACATGGATGGAGAGGAAGAAGAGGAGGAAGGAAGGAAAAAGAACAGGAGAGCCAGGAAGGCAGAGCCTATAGAAGGAGGGAGTCCAGGGAGGAAGAGGAGGAGGAAGGCTGGTGATGTCACAGAGAAGGAGGGGGGGAGGGAGGGGAGGAGGGGCCCTGGGGAGAACCTTCTAGGAGAAGTGGACGAGGAGGACATCAGACCTGCCAGGACCAGGAACACTGTCACACCCCGGTACACACACACACACACACACACACACACACACACACACACACACCAGAGATGGCAACCCTGTCAAACCTTGCTAAGTTCAATTCTATTGTATTATAGATGTCTCCACTATTATTGCTAAAAACATAAGTTCTCAAACTGAGGCCCTGCCTCTTTAGTGAGGAGAACTGTGATATGTCTGACCTCTATCATGTGACCTCTATCATATGACCTCTAACTGGCAGCTTTGATGTGTGTGTCTCAGAGCTGGAAACAACTCAGATGGCAACTTTGTGAAGATCAACCTTAAGAAAAAGTCTCACGTGAAAGGCTTCGCTCTGAGGGGGGCCGCGCTCAGGAAACAGGTAGTAATACTCTCTCTGACCTGAGGGGGGCAGCACTGATGTAGTTACACTGTCTGTCCTGAGGGGGGCAGCACTGAGGTAGTTACACTGTCTGTCCTGAGGGGGCAGCACTGAGGTAGTTATACTGTCTCTGACCTGAGGGGGGCAGCACTGAGGTAGTTATGCTCTCTGTTTCAGATGTACGCCCAGAAGTTCCAGTTGAAGGGCGAGAGGTTCGGAGGCGGGTTCGGGCGAGGCAGGGGGGGGTTCGGAAGCGGGTTCAGTCGTCAAGGCGACAGCTGCTTTAAGTGTGGAGGGACGGGACACTGGGCGCGGGACTGCCGGGGCCGAGGTGAGTCACATGACATGACCACATGATATGACCAGTCAACTCCCATTGGACCCTGGTCAAACCAAAAGATGATATTGCTCTGTTAGCTAGCTTAGCATAGTCTTGCCATCTAAACCCAACTGAGTTCAGAATTTCAATCTGCGTCGCCGTGGTTGCGGAGGTCTCGGGTCTGTGGTTGACAGCACATGGAAGTTCAACCTTTATCTCATCTGCAATGTCCTCCAAAAGTCGCCTCCCTCTCCTCTAGGGGGCAGACCCACTGCTTTGTTGGTTTAAGCAGAAATGGAGCTTATTGAACCCTTGCAATGAAGAACTATATACAGTTGTGGTCAGAAGTTTACATACACTTGTAAAGAACATGTATGTCATGGCAGTCTTGAGTTTCCAATCATTTCTACTACTCTTATTTTTCTGTGATGGATTGATTGGAGCACATACGTCTTTGTCACAAAAAACATTCATGAAGTTAGGGTTAGGTTCTTTTATGAATTTATTATGGGTCTTCTGAAAATGTACATATACACTGTATATATACAGTATATACATTAAACCTGTATGTTGTGTGGAGGTTAGGTCCTGACATGTTACTGACCTGTATGTTGTGTGGAGGTTAGGTCCTGACATGTTACTGACCTGTATGTTGTGTGGAGGTTAGGTCCTGACATGTTACTGACCTGTATGTTGTGTGGAGGTTAGGTCCTGACATGTTACTGACCTGTATGTTGTGTGGAGGTTAGGTCCTGACCGTGCCGTGGAGGCGTCTGCGGTGGAAGAGGAGGAGCCTGAACTGCCCACGCTGGAAGACGTCGCCAGGGCAACTGGCACGCTGCGGGCCCCGCCCCCCGGTATGACATCATCATCATTTACGGGGGAAAACGTCTCTGGTTGGTACACACACACACACACACACCACACCACACTCACACCACACACACACACGCACACGCACACACTCTCACAC
>NC_139668.1:20946155-20953655 GCF_951799395.1 Argentina silus
TAGACACGTTTACGGGGCGTCGGTGGACCGGGTCACGGTGAAGAAGCTGCTCCAGAAGGTCTTCCCTCCCTGCAGCTGCCGTCAGATCCACCAGAAACAACTACAACTACTACAGGTAGCACAGCCCTAACCCTAGACCCAGCCCTAACCCTAGACCCAGCCCCAACCCTAGACCCAGCCCTAACCCTAGACCCAGCCCCAACCCTAGACCCAGCCCCAACCCTAGACCCAGCCCCAACCCTAGACCCAGCCCTAACCCTAGCCCCAGCCCTAGACCCAGCCCCAACCCTAGACCCAGCCCCAACCCTAGACCCAACCCTAGACCCAGCCCCAGCCCCAGCCCTAGACCCAGCCCCAACCCTAGACCCAACCCTAGACCCAGCCCTAGACCCAGCCCTAGCCCTAGACCCAGCCCCAGCCCTAGACCCAGCCCTAGACCCAGCCCCAACCCTAACCTTAACCCACTACCACTGCTCTGTACTTCCATCAACAACAAAACAACATTCAGGATTGGTTCAAAGTTTAAACCCTGCCTGCCTGCCTGTCTGTCTGTCTGTCTGTCTGTCTGCTTGCCTGCCTGTCTGCCTGCCTGCCTGCCTGTCTGTCTGTCTGTCTGTCCGTGTCAGGGTCAGGAGGAGGTTGATGACTCAGAGATGTGTGAGCTGATGGACACCTGGGAGAACCCCCCTACAGATAGGATGGACCAGACCGGGGAGAACCCCCCCACAGACAGGATGGACCAGACCGGGGAGAACCCCCCCACAGACAGGATGGACCAGGCCGGGGAGAACCCCCCCACAGACAAGTTGAACCAGGCCGGGGAGAACCCCCCCACAGACAGGTTGAACCAGGCCGGGGAGAACCCCCCCACAGACAGGATGGACCAGACCGGGGTCTCTGCTGTAGACAGGGACGTACCATTGCATGACCAGGCAAAGGGGGGGGGTGGAGGGGAGGAGCAGCCAGAGACGGGCTGTGATTGGTCCACAGCGAGGGTGTGTCACACCCATGAGAGAGCCATCCCCATTCAGGAGACGGTGGAGACCCTCGACATCAGTGAGGAGGGTGAGACACACACACACACACACACACTACACACACTACACACACACTACACACTAAACACATACACTACACACACACACACACTATACACACACACACACTAAACACATACATTACACACAGACACACACACATTACATGACACACCCTACACACATACTTCACTCTTTCCCCCCCCCCCCCCCCCCCCCCCCCAGGTCTGGAGACCCTGCTGTGTTACCTGGAGCTGCACCCCCAGCGCTGGCTGACCCTGCGGACCCCCACCCTGTCCTGCTGCAGGCTGCGCTGCCTGGGGGGGCCGGCCCAGCTCCGCAGACTCACCGCCATGTACGTCCAGCACCTCTGTGTGTGTGTGTGTGTGTGAGTGATAACTGAGTATTGTCAGTGGGTGATGAGTGTGTTGTTGTCATGGCAGCTGTCCGCCTGTTGCCGTGGTGTTGGCGAGGAAGCGGTTGTCGGGGCAGCGCGTGGCGGGCTGTGATTGGGTGGAGTTTGACGTGGTGGAGGTGGCCGACGTGATGGGCTGGGAGCTGAACCTGGTGAAGAGAAACCTGAGACAGCTCCAACACACAGGTGGGGGGCCGGGGGGGGAGGCTGAGACAGCTCCAACACACAGGTGGGGGGCTGGGGGGCCCGGGGGGGGGGGGCTGAGACAGCTCCAACACACAGGTGGGGGGCCGGGGGGGGGGAGGCTGAGACAGCTCCAACACACAGGTGGGGGGCCGGGGGGGGGGGGGGGGGAGGCTGAGACAGTGTTTGTGTGTGTGTGTGTGTGTGTGTGTCCTCAGGTGGTGGTGATGTTGTGGGGGGGGGGTGTCATGATGTGTGTGTGTGTGTGTGTGTGTGTCCTCAGGTGGTGGTGATGTTGTGGTGGAGTTCTCATCTTTGTCGTTCTACCTGCGTTCCTACGGCGACCTGCGTGACGAGGAAGTGGACGGCGTGTGTGACTTCCTGCACGACCGCGTCCGCACGCAGGAGAACACACACCTCTACCAGCTGTCTGCCTGCTTCAACGCCTTCCGCAGGTCTCACACACACTCACACACACACACACACACTTACACTCACTTACACACACACACTTACACACACACACACACACACATCATTTTATGTCTCAACCATGGCATATAGTAGTGTGTATTGATGTGTGTGTGTGTGTGTGTGTGTGTTACAGTGTGGCCTATCGGAATGTGAGCTCCTGTATGGATGAGCTGGAGGAGGGGCGGAGCCTGCAGCTGAAGGGGCTTCTGGGAGATTATTTTGACAAGAGGCGAGACTTAGACCTGAGCAGGAAGTACCAGGAGCACCAAGAGGAAGAGGAGGAGCTGAACAAATTCAAGGTAGATTCTAACCTCAAGCCTGACTGTCACTGGTGGGCCAGGTTGTACTGGTTCTACTGGTTGTACTGGGTTCTGATGGTTGTACTGGGTTCTGATGGTTGTACTGGGTTCTGATGGTTCTACTGACTCTACTGGTTGTACTGGGTTCTACTGGTTCTACTGGTTGTACTGGGTTCTGATGGTTCTACTGGGTTCTAGTTGCAGGACTGGGAGGGTCAGATCAGAGCTGACATCAGGAGCTTCCTGTCCAACCGCAATGATGAGAAGTTCTCCGGCCGCGCCGTCGCCAGAGTCTTCCACGGCATCAGTCAGTTTACCCATCATGCACCACTCCTCCCCCCTTTACCCACCATGCACCACTCCTCCCCCCTTTACCCACCATGCACCACTCCTCCCCCCTTTACCCACAATGCCCTCCTCTGTGTGCAGGCAGCCCGTGTTTCCCCGCCCACGTCTACGGTAGAGACCGACGCTATTGGAGGAAGTACATCCACTTTGACTTCAACCAGATCATCCGATTGGCCACGCAGGAGATCATCCGCTTCAAATGACCAGACACACACACACACACACACACACCCACCCACACCACACACACACATACCACACACACACACACACACCACATACCACACACACACACACACACCCATACCTACACACACACACACGTTGGTTTGTTTGATGATGAAGGACCTTTTTAATGTTGTGTGTTGGTTTGGTGTCATGTGACACATTTAATAAAGTATTTTTCTACGTCATGTTGACATCTGTCAGTTACTGACCTACAGACAGACAGACAGACAGGTAGACACACAGACCTACAGACACACAGACAGATGACTGTTTATTTGGCCATGCAATCAATTCTCATAAATTGTAGGAATGTGGTGTCTGTGTGTGTGTGTCTGTGTGTCTGTGTGTGTCTGTATGTCTCTGTGTGTGTGTGTGTGTGTGTGTCTATGTCTGTGTGTGTGAGAGAGAGAGAGCTGCTGGCTGACAAAGTTCACATTTCCTCAGAGATAATAAACCTTGTCAGATGTTACTGGATAACCACACACACACACACACACACCGCTGGAGCACTGACAACCACAACTATGTACAAGTAAGATACAGTAACCACAGTAACCCTGATTTTACTGTCTAGGTGATCAGATAAAGGTCTTGTGACATTGATCAGGATCTGGTTATATAACTGAACCCATCGACCAGGCTTAGGGTTCGAGGCTGCTGGGTAGAGGCCAGGAGTAGAGGCTGCTATAATAATCTATCATAATTCTCATATCATAATCTGTTAATAAGTTATTGGAGTTTTTATCCTTGAAGGAGGATTCGGATTAGTGAGACTCAGCAGAGGTCAGAGGAAAAAAGTGGTAAAAAACAGGAAAATTGCATCTCAAACAATGTTGTAAATATTAAGTTAATAGAAATTGCAGAAATCTGAAATGTTGTTTTTATTTTCAATAACTAAGAAAGTACACATGGAAAATGTAAATCAAATTCTGTAGGAATTAAAGCGTCTGAGCGTCTGATCACCACTGGGTCGACCTTCTCAAAGTCACAGAATCACAGAATGATACAAAAAAACTTAAATTCTTGATCAGTTTTTCAACATTTCAAAGACAGTTTATCATCAATCCCAATCCAGGTATTCTAATGAGGGACTTCAATCAGGAGGGTTAGGGTTAGGGTTAGGGTTAACCCTAACCCTAACCCTAACCCTAACCCAGGACTCCTTTCAGGGTAGAAATATGCAGATCATAGTCATCAATATTACAGATCTGGAGAAAAACATACATTTAGTTTTGAATAGAGTCAAAACCTGAAGGTCAACAATAAGCTGCAGAACTGAGGGGGGACAGAAGTAGACATCTAACCCTGACCCTGACCCTGACCCTAACCCTGACCCTGACCCTGACCCTAACCTTAACCCTAACCTTAACCCTAACCCTGACCCCAACCCTAGGGGGGACAGAAGTAGACATCTAACCCTAACCCTGACCCTGACCCTAACCCTGACCCTAACCCTGACCCTGACCCTGACCCTGACCCTGACCCTGACCCTAACCCTAACCTTAACCCTAACCCTGACCCCAACCCTAGGGGGGACAGAAGTAGACATCTAACCCTGACCCTGACCCTAACCCTGACCCTGACCCTAACCCTGACCCTGACCCTGACCCTGACCCTAACCCTGACCCTGACCCTAACCCTAACCCTAACCTTAACCCTAACCCTGACCCCAACCCTAGGGGGGACAGAAGTAGACATCTAACCCTGACCCTAACTCTTAACCTTAACCCTAACCCTTAACCCTAACCCTGATTCTAACCCCTAACCCTAACCCTTAACCCTGACCCTTAACCCTTAACCCTTAACCTTGACCCTAACCCTAACCTGTGCAAAGCAAACTAGTTCTGCTCAGACAACTGTCAAGACTAGAAACTAATCTCAAGCCCTTATCTTCGTTGGGGTGGGACTTTATGAATGAACACCCAATATGTTACAGTAAATATTATATACAGTAAACTGTTGGTTCCTAGAAGGTGGTCCTGGGTTCTAGAAGGCAGTCCTGGATTCCAGAAGGCGGTCCTGGATTCTAGAAGGCGGTCCTGGGTTCTAGAAGGCAGTCCTGGGTTCTAGCAGCCTCTAGAACGTGCCTATCTGGTCCTCATAGAGGGAGAGCAGCAGCAGGATGGCCCAGCCACTCAGCAGACCCACGTTCTGGAGCACGAACAACAACCACGGCCGTCTGCTGTTCACATGCACCATGGTGGGCAGCTACACACACACACACACACACACACACACACACACACACACACACACACACACACACACATACATACACACAGGCACGCACACACACACACAGGCACACACAGGCACGTAGGATATCAATGAATATCAGACTCTGCTTTTTCCTGTGCTTCTATATATCTGATTATATACATATATACACACTCACCGGCCACTTTATTAGGTACACCTTGCTAGTACTGGGTTGGACCCCCTTTTGTAGGCCATCTGCTTCAAGATTTGACGTGTTGTGCGTTCAGAGACGGTCTTCTGCATACCTTGGTTGTAACGAGTGGTTATTTGAGTTACTGTTGCCTTTCTATCATCTTGAACCAGTCTGGCCATTCTTCTCTGACCTCTGGCATCAACAAGGCATTTTCGCCCAGAGAACTGCGGCTCACTGGATATTTTCTCTTTTTTGGACCGTTCTCTGTAAACCCTACAGATGGTTGTGCGTGAAAATCCCAGTAGATCAGCAGTTTCTGAGATACTCAGACCAGCCCGTCTGGCACCAACAACCATGGTTCAAAACCAGGTCACTTAAATCACCTTTCTTCCCCATTCTGATGCTCGGTTTGAACTTCAGCAGGTCGTCTTGACCATGTCTACATGCCTAAATGCATTGAGTTGCTGCCATGTGATTGGCTGATTAGATATTTGCGTTACCAAGCAGTTGAACAGGTGTACCTAATAAAGTGGCCGGTGAGTGTATATATCTGAGAGAGAGAGAGAGAGAGAGAGAGAGAGACAGACAGACAGACAGACAGACAGACAGACAGAGAGAGAGAGAGAGAGACAGACAGAGAGAGAGAGAGACAGACAGACAGAGAGAGAGAGAGACAGACAGACAGACTGACCATGTCTGCCAGGCCTACGTAGAGGAAGAGGCCAGCGGTGATGGCAGCGATCCACTGCTGAGTCTGGAGGTGGGTGGAGACAGAGAGGCTGATGTAGAGGCCCAGGAAGGAGGTCAGCGAGCTGAGGAGGTTCAGCAGCAATGCTCTCCTCACTGACACCCCACTGTGGAGCAGGATGGCAAAGTCACCTGGAGGGACGGGGAGGAGGGAGGGAGGGAGGGAGGGGGGGAGGAGGGAGGAGGGAGGAGGTTTGGTTTAATATGAAAAAAGTAACAATAATCAAAAAAAAATGAAGTACCTGAAAAAATGTATCTCTAGAAATAAACCTGGCCTCCACCCCTGGCCTCCACCCCTGGCCTCTACCCCTGGCCTCCACCCCTGGCCTCTACCCCTGGCCTCTACCCCTGGCCTCTACCCCTGGCCTCCACCCCTGGCCTCCACCCCTGGCCTCTACCCCTGGCCTCTACCCCTGGCCTCTACCCCTGGCCTCTACCCCTGGCCTCCACCCCTGGCCTCCACCCCTGGCCTCTACCCCTGGCCTCCACCCCTGGCCTCTACCCCTGGCCTCCACCCCTGGCCTCTACCCCTGGCCTCCACCCCTGACCTCCACCCCTGGCCTCTACCCACCCAGCTCGTGAGGCAGCTCGTGACAGAGCACGGCCAGAGACGTGGCCAGACCAGACTTCCAGGAGACAGAGAACGCAGCGCCAATCGCCAGGCCGTCAGCGAAGTTATGGATCCCATCACCGATGGTGATCATGTAGGGCAAGAGACGCTGTTCTGGAGGAGGAGGACACGTAGAACAATGATGATGCTGAGGTAACAGTGATGATGCTGGGGTAACAGTGATGATGCTGGGGTAACAGTGATGATGCTGGGGTAACAATGATGTTACCTCTGGTTCTTTCCTGTTTCCGTGGGAGCGACTTCTCACTGTCCTCCCCATCCACCTACATGACACACACACATACACCACCAAGGGGTACACACACACACACACACACACACACACACACACACACACACACACACACACACACATACATCCCATCAACCTACATGGTACACAGTAGTGTGTTACTGTAGATGGGATACCTGTAGGGGAGAGGCTGGTCAGACACTCAACAGACACGAAACCTCACTTACCTTCACACCCTGTAGTATGCTATGCTATGCTATGCTATGCTATGCTATGCTATGGTAAGGTAACATGAATCCTACCAGGTCCATCTGTGAGGCCGACTGTCTGCTCTTCTTCTCCTGCTGGTACATCTCCAGGACCTTCCCATGGTCACAGTGGTGGGGATCCGACTCCTCCTACACACACACACACACACATGCACACACGCACGCATGCGCGCACACACACACACACACACACACACACACACACACACACACACACACACACACACACACACACACACACACGT
>NC_139668.1:20961155-20998655 GCF_951799395.1 Argentina silus
GAGAGACAGAGAGAGTTAAGTTGACTGTAGGTGTGTGTGTAGGTAAGGTGTGACCACAGCATTAAGAAGAGTATATACACTCACCGAGCACTTTATTGGAACACTATACTAATACTGGGTAATACTCCCTTTATTACAACACTATACTAATACTGGGTAATACTCCCTTTATTACAACACTATACTAATACTGGTAATACTCCCTTTATTACAACACTATACTAATACTGGGTAATACTCCCTTTATTACAACACTATACTAATACTGGGTAGGGCCTCCCTTTATTACAACACTATACTAATACTGGGTAGGACCTCCCTTTGCTCTCAAAACAGCCTCAATTCTTCATGACATTGATTCCACAAGATGTTAGAAACATTCCTTTGAGATTCTGGTCCATGATGACATGATTGCATCATGTAATTCCTGCAGATTTTTCAGGTGCACTTTCAAGCTGTGAATCTCCCGTTCTACCACATCCCAAAGGTGTTCTATTGGATTCAGATCCGGTGACTGGGAAGAACTGAAGAACACTGAACTCATTGTCATGTTCATGAAACCAGTTTGAGACGACTTTTGCTTTGTTACATGGTGCATTATCATGCTGGAAGGAGCCATTAGAAGATGGGTCAATTGTGGCCATGAAGGGATGCACATGGTCAGCAACAACACTCAAATAGGCTGTGGCATTCAAGAGATGATTGATTGGTATTAACGAGCCCAATGTGTGCCAAGAAAACATTCTCCACACCATTCCACCACCTCCACCATGAGAAGGTGTACAGGTGTTCCTGATAAAGTGCTTAGTGAGTGTGTGTATATACTGTATATATATGATGTTATGACATCTGTGGTGGGTTAGGGTTTGGGTTAGGGGTTAGGGGTTAGGGTTAGTGTCAGGCTCTATTCCAGGTAGTGTAATAGACACTGTGGCCTCTAATCTGGGTCAGTGCTCAACATCGTCCACTAGGGGCGCTGTGGCCTTTTCCAATGGGATGGAAGACTGCCTGTCCTTCTACACACTACACATTACATACTACACACTACATACTACACACTACACACTACTACACACTACCTACTACATACTACACACTACTGCTACACACTACACACTACTACTACACACTACACACTTCACAGTTCTGATGCTAGCTGTAGCTCTCCTGGTGCAGCCCAAGAGCCACAGACCCCCGCCCCAGGAAAACACCAGACCCCCGCCCCAGGAAAACACCAGACCCCCGCCCCAGGAAAACACCAGACCCCCGCCCCAAGAAAACACTACACCCCTGCCCCAGGAAAACACCAGACCCCCGCCCCAGGAAAACACTACACCCCTGCCCCAGGAAAACACCAGACCCCCGCCCCAGGAAAACACCAGACCCCCGCCCCAGGAAAACACTACACCCCCGCCCCAGGAAAACACCAGACCCCCGCCCCAGGAAAACACCAGACCCCCGCCCCAGGATATAAGGAAGACTATATTACTATGGGGTTCACTTCTACTGGGAGTAAGGACTTCCCTCAGCCTCAGTGTGTCATATGTGCCCAGGTTCTGACTAATAACGGTTTGAAACCTTCGCTCTTGCGCAGACATTTAGAAACGATACATGACCATTTGAAAAACAAGCCACGGGAGTTTTTTGAGCGCCAATTGAGACAACTTTCTAACACCAAGAAATGTCTAACAGCGACAGATACTATTAATAAAGCAGGTCTAGAAGCGTCTTACATGGTCAGTTCAGTGGCTAAGTCAGGCAAGCCTCACACTATTGTGGAGGACCTCATTGTCCCCGCTGCTATGGACATGGCTGAGAAGATGTTGGGGGAAAAGGCCAAACGGACTTTTCGAAAGATGCCTTCATCAGACAACACTGTGTCACAACGCATCAGTGACATGTCAGCAGACGTTTTGAAACAACTACTACTTAGCATACAAGCCAGTGAATTCTATGCATTACAGTTGGACGAATCAACTGATGTAGCGGGCCTGGCTCAGCTATTGGTATAGGTCAGGTGTATTCATGGGGGATCTATTCAAGAAGACATCCTCTTCTGCAAACCACTGGAAACCAGGACAACCGGGCAGGACATTTTTGGACTACTAGACAGCTTTATAACATCACATGGACTTACGTGGACCAAATGTGTTGGAATATGTACAGATGGTGCAAAAGCCATGACGGGGGGACACAGCGGAGTAGTTACTCGAGTGCAAGCAGTTGACCCCGATGCCACATGGGTACACTGCAGCATCCACAGAGAAGCGCTTGCTGCCAAGGGAATGCCTGACTGAAGTATTGAATAATACGGTGAAAATGGTGAACTTTGTTAAAGCAAGGCCCCTGAACTCACGCCTTTTTTCCGCCTTATACAACGAAATGGACAGCGATCACTTAACGCTGTTGCTCCATAATGAAGTCCTGTGACTATCAAGGGGGAACGTTTTGGCACGGTTTTCTGAATTGAAAGACGAGCTTAAAATGTTCTTCATTGACCACCTTTTCATTTGTCGGACAGGTTGCATGACGATGAGTGGCTCACAAGGTTGGCCTATTTGGGGATATTTTTACTCGCCTGAATGAACTGAACAGACTGCAGGGCCTCTCAGCGACGATATTCAATATGCGGGACAAAATTGAGACCATGATTAAAAAGCCTGAACTCTGGTCTGACTGTGTCAACAAGAACGACACGCAAGTGTTCCCATCATTGTATGATTTTGTGTGTGCAAACGAACTCAGACTTGCGGACAGTGTCAAATGTGACATAGGGAAACACCTCAGCGAGCTGGCTGCACAATTACGCAGGTACTTCCCCGAAACAGACGACAGAGATAAGTGGATTCGTTATCCCTTTTCTTCCAACAACTCTTCCACCTACCTATGTCTGAGCGAGAGAGCCTCATTGAGATCTCCACCAACGGGGCAATGAAAATTGAGTTCAATCAGAAGGCGCTGCCAGATTTCTGGATTGCCTTGCGCGCAGAGCATCCTCAATTGGCAAATCGCGCCATTAAGACTTTGATGCCCTTTGCAACAACTTCCCTATGTGAGACTGGGTTCTCAGCTCTCACCAGCATGAAGACAAAGTACAGGCACAGACTATGTGTGGAAAACCATCTAAGACTGAAACTGTCTCCAATACAACCCCACATTGCAGCGTTATGTGAGGCCATTCAAGCACATTCCTCACATTAATCTGTGGTGAGGTGAGGCATTATGTGTTCAAGTTCAAGTTTATTTTGCCCAATGTACAAGTACAACTTGCAGCAAAATGCTCTGCTGCCAACTCCTTTAATAACTGTGCAATGTGTGTGTATACAGTGGGTAAAGTAATAGTACTATGTACAGTAAAGTGGGTGTGTCTCTGGATATTTAGGATATTTACAGAATTATTGATACAGGTATACAGGTTGTATTGCATGTGTGTTCATTTTTACAGATTTTACAGTTTTGTAGTCCACTATAGTCCATATAGCCCAGTTCAAATTGGCAGGTACAGTACAGTTTATGGCTATAGGCCAGTTTTGTTGACCTTGTTATGTGTTATGTTGTGTGTGAGTTTAGGTGCTGATCACCAATTTGAAATCCAAATAAAAAGCAGGAATTATTGGTTAGTCTAATATATTTATAATTTATGTGTATTATATATATATGTGTGTTTACTTTTTGTTTATGCAGCAGACAACAAGGAGGTGGCCATCAAGGCTGTGCTCCCTGCGGATCACCAGCCCCTCACTCTATCCCCCACCGACGTGTGTGCGGCACTGAGCAGGACTAACGCACGCAAGGCTGCTGGTCCTGATGGGATCCCCGGACGCGTCCTCAGGGCCTGCGCTGTGCAGCTGACTAAGGTTTGGACTGACATATTCAACCTGTCCCTAGCCCAAGCAGCTGTCCCCGCGTGCTTCAAAACCACCTCCATCGTGCCGGTGCCAAAACACTCCACTGCAACGAGCTTAAATGACTTCCGACCAGTGGCACTCACGCCCATCATCATGAAGTGCTTCGAGAGGCTGGTCTTAGCTCAACTCAAGACCTGCCTACCACCCACACTGGACCCCTTTCAATTCGCCTACCGGCAGAACAGGAGTACAGAGGATGCCATTTCAACGGCACTCCACTCCGCCCTGTCCCACCTCGACAAGACTAACTCTTATGTGAGAATGCTGTTTATTGACTTCAGCTCAGCATTCAACACCATCATCCCCTCCAAACTGATCTCCAAACTCAGGCAACTGGGCATCAACCCCTCCCTCTGCAACTGGATTCTAGACTTCCTGACCAACAGGCCGCAGTCTGTTAGGCTTCACAACCACACCTCCTCAACCCTCACCCTGAACACCGGCGTCCCACAAGGCTGTGTGCTGAGCCCCCTCCTTTACTCCCTCTTCACCTACGACTGCACACCTGTACATGGCTCAAACACCATTGTTAAGTTTGCAGACGACACAACGGTGATCGGTCTCATCAGCAACAACGATGAGTCGGCCTACAGGGAGGAGGTCCAGCACCTAACAGTGTGGTGCAACGACAATAACCTGGCTCTCAACACCAAGAAGACCAAATAACTCATTGTGGACTTCAGGAAGTCTAAAGCTGGCGCACACACCCCCATCCTCATCAACGGGACTGAGGTGGAGCGAGTCACCAGCTTCAAGTTTCTGGGTGTCCACATCTCTGAGGACCTCTCCTGGACCCTCAACACCTCCACCCTGATAAAGAAGGCTCACCAGCGTCTCTTCTTCCTGAGGAGACTAAAGAAGGTCCATCTATCTCCTCAGATCCTGGTGAACTTCTACCGCTGCACCATCGAGAGTATCCTTACCAACTGTGTCACAGTATGGTATGGCAACTGCTCGGCATCGGACCGGAAAGCACTGCAGAGGGTGGTGAAAACTGCCCAACGCATCACCGGTTCCTCACTCCCCTCCATCGAGGCTGTCCAGGGCAAACGATGCTTGCGTAAGGCACGCAGCATCGTCAAGGACATCTCTCACCCCAACCATAGACTTTTCACCCCACTCCCCTCCGGGAGGCGCTACAGGTCTCTCGCACCCGAACCAGTAGGTTCAGAGGCAGCTTCTTCCTGCGGCTGTCACCCTGCTGAACACGAACACTACACCTACCTGACAACCTACTACCCCCGCACCCACCCCCCCCCCCCCCCCCCCCACCCCACCCGGACAATTGCACTATTGCACTATCACTCCTCCTCCCCTGCTCTTACTCAATACCACTGCTCTTCTGTACATACTGTTCATACTGTTCATAATGCACATAATGCACATATCCTATATTTTCTTTAATACTACTGCACATACTGTACATACTTGTTTATACGGCATTCCATATTTATATTTATTCTGCATCTACCTCATGTTACTGTTAATACATATATACTGCTAGACTGCATTACCCATACAGCTCATATGCTGCTACACTGCTCATACTGTAACTATTTATTCTGCTATAATGCTACTGCTACTCACATACTGCTATACTGCACTGCTATATTATACTGCTTATATTATACTGCACTACTACTGATCATATATTGCACTACCTGTAAATACTGTTCATTGCACTTTCTGCTATTTTGCACTTCTGGTTAGACGCTAACTGCATTTCGTTGTCTCTGTACTTGTACTCTGCACAATGACAATAAAGTTGAATCTAATCTAATCTAAACTAAAAGAATTACAAACACAACCATTGTAGTGAGCTGTCTGTGGATGTTGGAGAGGGTCTCAGGGGGTACATGACTGTAACAGACTAACTGACAGACTGAAGCTTCCTGGTGGTGGTCACATGACCAGAGACTTTATTACCAGACACTCTACTAGTGACATCACAGCCAGGGACGGCGTTCTAGTGACATCACTATCAGGGACTTCCAGCCTCCATGTTGTCTCTGGGCGGTAGATCATGTGATCAGTTGGGCTCCTCCCACGTCAGGCACCTTCAAGGTCATGTGATCAGTTGGGCTCCTCCCCCCCAGGTCAGGTCCAGGGCGGCGCCCCCCCCAGAGAGACCCCTCACCACCTTCATGAGCTGGCCGGTCACCTTACAGGAGACTCAAAATAATAACACAGGACAAAACAGCAACAACAAGACATGAACAGCAGAAATACAGAGTAAAAAACAACAAGACAGGGTAGGAAACCGTAGGAGGCAAACAGCAGTAGGACAGCATCCAAACAGGGAATAGTCAGTGGCAGTTTCCAGTCGGGGAGAAGGGTCAGTTGTAGGCCGTGGTGAACAGGTGTGTCTGTGTGTTTGATGTGCTGGGGAGAGAGCTGCAGTCTGGGGCAGCAGAACTGAAGGCTCTGGTAGGGTGGGGGGCGGCAGAACTGAAGGCTCTGGTAGGGTGGGGGGCGGCAGAGCTGAAGGCTCTGGTAGGGTGGGGGGCGGCAGAACTGAAGGCTCTGGTAGGGTGGGGGGCGGCAGAGCTGAAGGCTCTGGTAGGGTGGGGGGCGGCAGAACTGAAGGCTCTGGTAGGGTGGGGGGCGGCAGAGCTGAAGGCTCTGGTAGGGTGGGGGGCGGCAGAACTGAAGGCTCTGGTAGGGTGGGGGGCGGCAGAACTGAAGGCTCTGGTAGGGTGGGGGGCGGCAGAGCTGAAGGCTCTGGTAGGGTGGGGGGCGGCAGAGCTGAAGGCTCTGGTAGGGTGGGGGCCGGCAGAGCTCTGGTAGGGTGGGGGGCGGCAGAGCTCTGGTAGGGTGGGGGGCGGCAGAGCTCTGGTAGGGTGGGGGCCGGCAGAGCTGAAGGCTCTGGTAGGGTGGGGGGCGGCAGAGCTGAAGGCTCTGGTAGGGTGGGGGCCGGCAGAGCTCTGGTAGGGTGGGGGGCGGCAGAGCTCTGGTAGGGTGGGGGGCGGCAGAGCTCTGGTAGGGTGGGGGCCGGCAGAGCTCTGGTAGGGTGGGGGGCGGCAGAGCTCTGGTAGGGTGGGGGGCGGCAGAGCTCTGGTAGGGTGGGGGCCGGCAGAGCTCTGGTAGGGTGGGGGGCGGCAGAGCTCTGGTAGGGTGGGGGGCCGCAGAGCTCTGGTAGGGTGGGGGGCGGCAGAGCTCTGGTAGGGTGGGGGGCGGCAGAGCTCTGGTAGGGTGGGGGTGTATTCATGTAGTAGATGGGAGAGGTAGGAGGGTGAGAGGGAGTGAAGGGTTTGGATGTGAGCAGGAGGATGTTAGACAGGTTAGGGTTAGACAGGTTAGGGTTAGACAGGTTAGGGTTAGACAGGTTAGGGTTAGACAGGTTAGGGTTAGACAGGGTTAGGGTTAGACAGGTTAGGGTTAGACAGGTTAGGGTTAGGGTTAGGGTTAGACAGGTTAGGGTTAGACAGGGTTAGGGTTAGACAGGTTAGGGTTAGACAGGTTAGGGTTAGGGTTAGGGTTAGACAGGTTAGGGTTAGACAGGTTAGGGTTAGGGTTAGGGTTAGACAGGGTTAGGGTTAGGGTTAGACAGGGTTAGGGTTAGGGTTAGACAGTGCAGTATTGGACCAGGAACCAGTGGAGTTGGTGAATGGGAGTGATGTGGTCATTGGACATGCTAGGGTGAGGATTCGTGCTGCTGAGTTTTGGATGATTTGTAGTTTATTGATGAGCTTGGAGGGTAGTCTGTGTGTGTGTGTGTGTGTGTGTGTGTGTGTGTGTGTGTGTGTGTGTGTGTGTGTGTGTGTGTGTGTGTGTGTTTTATTGATGAGCTTGGAGGGTCGTCCTGAGAGTAAACCGTTCCAGTCGTCCAGTCGGGAGGCGACGGGTTAGGGTTAGGGTTATGGTGAAAGTTTCAGCAGTGGAGGGAGAGAGGAGTCGGAGTCGGGAGATGTTAGTTTCTCCACAGGCATGCCTGACCAATCAGCAGTAAGTAGTTGTGACATCATCCTATCAGCCACCAATCAGGAGGTACCTCTGGGGAAGCGTCTCATGGATCTAAACCTGGTGCCTCACCTCCTTACCTGGAACACACACACACACACACACACACACACACATACACACACCTACCTACCTATGTGATCAATCCAATGACTGTCCTAAAACGAATGAATGAGGAAGGTCTTCTCTGTCTGTCGTCAAATCAACAACAACAATACTAAACAATCTAAACAACACATACAATATAGCTAACCCTAACCCACCAAAGACCCCCAACAGTAAGCCAGTGCAGAACTCCCCAGAAGAGAGAAATATCGATTGATGTCAACACACTGAAACTGAAAGGCTGGCAGCTGAGCAGCCAATCATCTATCAGGGATTCCCTAACCCTTAGAAACCCAACTATCCTCTCCTATCCTATCCTATCCTATCCTATCCTATCCTATCCTATCCTATCCTATCCTATCCTCTCCTCTCCTCTCCTCTCCTCTCCTCTCCTCTCCTCTCCTCTCCTCTCCTCTCCTCTCCAGACAGACAGACAGACATGTCCACATGATCTCTGATCAAACGCTGACATCCTCCGTTTCTCGCTGCCTCAGCCGGTCCATCCGTACCTCCGTGTCTCGTCCCCGCCGTAGCCGGTCCGTTCCCCGCCGGTCTCCCGGTCCTCTGCCGTTAAACCTCTTCTTTGACCACAGAAGACCGCTGTAGCTGTGGTGTTCCTGTCAAACGACAACCGAAGTTACTGGTGAGGAACTGAAGGTTTTCCGTTGTCTGATTGGTTAAATTGGTTAATTATATGTAAAAACGAATGTCATTGGGTTTTCCGACTGTCAGTCGTTGTGTGAGGAGGCGGGCCTGTAGGATTTATGTTTTATTCTTCATATTTAAACGTGAAAACAAAGAAACGTCGGACTAAGTCGTTTGAACTGTGCGACGACTCACCTGAAGGAACTACAACTCCCAGAAGTCTGCGCGCAGGTTCAGTTCAGGACGACAGCGCGAGCCCCCTCTAGCCCCGCCCATAAACCCTCGCCCCTCCTCCTGCGTCAGTTGCACACACACACACACACACGCACACACACACGCACACACACTCCACCGTGACTTTCGGACATTCCCTAACCGTCCAGGGATGTCCGCCCGGTAAGGCTTTTTCTACCCGGGTCAGAGGCAGAGGACATGGGGGACAGAGGCGACAGAGGCCCGGTTACCCGCCGGAGGAGAACCACCATCTCTGGGGCCGCCGTATCGACGCCCGCGGCGGGCAACTCGAAACAGGCGACCGGGAGCAGACAGAAGAGCGGCACCGGGGAGAAACCAGCACGGGAACGGGCAACACACAGCAACGGGAAGGTGCCGGAGGAGGAGAAGGCAGCCGCGTCACCACGAAGGGACAGGAGGCATGAAGACGACAGACTCAGGTGAGGATGACCAGCTAACCCGAACCTGAACCTAAACCCTAACCCGAACCCTAACTTTAACCTTAATCCTAACCCGAACCTGTCGGCAGTAGCGGGCTGGCCATCTGGATCACCGGGAGAATTCCCGGTGTGCCGGTCGATCTGTTTGCCGTTTTGTTGTCTGATGTCCTCTTCAGCCGCTGTCACAACATTATCACAACATTAACTCTAACCCTAACCCTAATCCTGATTCTAACTCTAACCCTGACTCCAACTCCAACTCTAACCCTGAACCTAACCCTGACCCTAACTCTGACTCTAACCCTAATCCTCTTTCTACAGGGTCACCCTGTCACAGTAACATACCATTTCCAAACATTAAATATAACACAGTCAAAGACAGAAATCAATACATCATAAAACCACAATATGAACACGTACACTCCATAAACAAGGGTCAGGGTTAACACACACACACACACACACACACACACACACACACACACACACACACTCTAGGGTTAGCTAATCGTATTTGTTGCGAGACGTTTTGCTAGAACACTAAGCTACACCAACATACCTCAGCAGCTCAGCTGTGGACAAGAGGCTGGGTTAGGGTTAGGGTTGGAGGTAGACCACCAGGGGAGGCTGGGGGAGCTAGACCACCAGGGGAGGCTGGTGGAGGTAGAACACCAGGGGAGGCTGGTGGACGTAGAACACCAGGGGAGGCTGGTGGAGGTAGAACACCAGGGGAGGCTGGGGGAGGTAGAACACCAACAACACTAACCCTAACCTTGGGCCTAACCCTGCCAACTAGGCAACATGTCAACACTGTACCTGTCTAACATGTCAACACTGTACCCTAACCCTAACCACGGTACCTGTCTGTCTGTCTGCCTGCCTAACCCTAACCCTGGGCCTAACCCTAACCCTGGGCCTAACCCTAACCCAGGGCCTAACCCTAACTCTAACCCTCACTCGCCGGTCCCAAGTCACAGCAAAGTTGACTGGTTGTTCAACAGCATAATAATCCTGAGGGAAGTTCAGCCTCAGATACAGGAGACATGACGAACTAACGCTCTGCCTGTCTCCCCCCCTCCCCCCCATCTCCCCTCCCCCCTGCCCCCCCTCCACCCTGTCTCCCACTCCCCCCCCGTCTCCCCTTCCCCCCCTCCCCCTCCACTCTGTCTCCCCCCTGTCTCCCCTGTCTCCCCTTCCCCCCCGCCCCCCCTTCCCCTTGTCTCCCCTGTCTCCCCTTCCCCCCCGCCCCTGTCTCCCCTCCACCCCATCTCCCCCTCCCCTCCACCTTGTCTCCCCCCCTGTCTCCCCTCCCCCCTGTCTCCCCTCCCCCCTGTCTCCCTCCCCAGATGTCACATCAGACAGGAGTCTCTCCTCAGCTCCGCCAGTGACTACAGGAACTACAGAGGCGTCCTCAACTGGTGTGTCGTCATGCTGGTGAGTCTCTCTCTCTCTCTCTCTCAGGGGGCAGGGTTAGGGAGGGTTAGGGAGGGTTAGGGCTAGAGGTTGTTGTCGTAGAGAGCGAGGCTCTGGTTGTAATTTCTAGCGCTGGTTTTAATCCAGTTTTAGTTGCCATGACAACCTAATATCCTGTTCCCTGGAACGCATGTCTGGAGCAGGGGGTTCTGGGTAGTCTGGAGCAGGATTCCTTTTGAATTCCATCAACTCAGGAAATGTTTTGAAACTCCAATTCAATTCCAGAACTTTTTATTTTCAATTTGCAGAAGAATGTAGAGAACACACACAACACTCTACCCCCAACACTCTACCTCCAACACCCTACCCCCAACACTCTACCCCCAACACTCTACCCCCAACAGTCTACCAACAGACTCACATGTACATTTGGGATTGAGTGAGTGGTGAAGCCTGTTCTCCAGTCTCAGTAAATTAGTTTAATCTTGTTTAAAGTTAGTGTGCTGTTGGTAGCTTGTGTATTTTGCTGTGGCTATACTGCCTTAAGCTCAGGAACCTAGTTTCTATTGGAAGCCATCTGTTTGAAGCCAATTGCTGTGAAGTGCTGTCAATCTCCAGTGGGAGGGCCTGACACTATCCTGCCAGGTATTTAACTCCTGCTCACCCTGGACCAGGACTGATACATTTGGGATTGAGTGAGTGGTGAAACCTGTCTTGTCGTTAACTGATCGTCAGGTGGGCTTCTACCCTACTAGTCATCAGCAATCACAGAATCTGCAGTTATATTGTGACGATCGCAGACCGACAGCCTCTGCGACAGCCTCCTGACACGAAGACGAAGGAGTCAATCTGTGGACGCCATCGAGGAAGGCCTGAGAGGAAGACCAGACTACTAAGTATTTTTATTCTACGACTTAGTTTTTTCACTACTCTGAGTGTACTCAGTGCTACCTACATCTTGTATTTCCTACAAACCCTCTCTCTCTATACCGGCAAATATCACAATGTGCTTCCTCCCCATTCCTGTTATTTCATCCCTCAGGAGGACACATAGACGCTACACCCCCACTTGCAACCATTCCAATCTAATCTACCCACCATGCTCAACTGACTACGACCTCACTGTCATGGGAGGGCTTTGGAACTGCCAGTTAGCGGTCCAGAAAGCAGAGGCTATCTCAGCCTATGCCTGCGTCATGTCTCTCCACTTCCTTGCTCTCACAGAGACATGGATTACACCGGATAACACAGCTACTCTAGCAGCCCTCTCTGATGCCTACTCCTTTTCTCATTCCCCTAGACGCTCTGGTCAAAGGGGAGGCACAAGACTCCTCATCTCGCCTAAGTGGTCACATAATGTCCTTCCCCTGTCACACCTGTCCATAACCTCCTTTGAATTCCATGCTGTTTCTGTCACCTCCCCAGTCAAACTTCACATTGTCGTTATCTATCGTCCACCAGGTCAGCTTGGCCACTTCTTAGATGAGATAGATGTCCTTCTCAGCTTCTTCCCTGAGGACAGCACACCGCTCTCACTACTGGGTGACTTCAACATCCAGTCGGAGAAGCTTCACTCGTCTGGAGCACTTGACCATCTCTCCTCCTTCGGCCTTACCCTGTCCCACTCTCCTCCGACTCATAAGGCGGGCAATCAGCTCAACCTTGTCTTCACCAGATCCTCCCATACCTCCAACCCTCTTCCGGTTTCTGATCATCATTTTGTATCCTTCTCCCTTCCTCTCAAATCCTCCCCCTCCCAGTCAGTCTCTACCCACACTGTATCCTCTCATCACAACCTGCATACCCACTGTACTCCCTCACCGCTCTCTCTTCCTCTGTCTTATCCTCCCAACCCTCTGTTGAATCCTTCTCCCTTCTATCCACTGATGCAGCTTCCTCCACCCTCCTGTCCTCTCTTTCCTCATCCTTCGACTCTCTCTGTCCACAGATCTCAAGGTCGGCACGATCCACTCCACGCGCTCCTTGGCTGTCTGAAACCCTGTAAGCTTGTAGAATAGGGCTCCGGGCAGCTGAGAGGAAATGGAGAAAAACTGGCCTCTGTGATGATCTGCAAGACATTATCTCTCTCTCCTCCTCAACTACACCTCATCTGCATCAGCTGCTAAAGCTTCTTACTACCATTCCAAAATTCAATCCTCTGCCTCTGACCCAAGAAAACTGTTCACCACATTTTCCTCACTCCTCACTTACTGTTCTCCCTCTATGCCAAATCTCTCGGCTCTGTCATTTCTTCACATGGTTTCTCCTACCACACCTACGCAGATGACACTCAACTCTTTCTCTCTTTTACCCCTTCTGACTCACAGGTGGCAACACGTGTCTCGGCATGTCTTGCAGACATTTCTGCTTGGATGTCAGCCCACCATCTCAAGCTCAACCTTGACAAGACTGAGCTGCTCTTCCTCCCAGGAAAAGCTTGCCCTCTCCAGGACTTCTCCATCACAGTAGAGAACTCTACTGTGACCTCCTCCCATACAGCCAAGAACCTTGGGGTGATCCTTGACAACCACTTATCCCGTGTGATGAACATCACAGCGACAGCACGCTCCTGTATATTCTTCCTCTACAACATCAGAAGGATACGTCCATTCCTCACCAGAGAAGCAGCACAACTTTTGGTACAAACACTTGTGATCTCTCGCCTTGACTACTGCAACGCACTCTTGGTCGGACTCTCCGCCTCCACCATCAGGCCTCTGCAGCTCATCCAGAGCCGCCCGTCTGGTGTTCAATCTCCCCAAATTCTCCCATGTCACTCCTCTCCTCCGCACCCTTCACTGGCTCCCGGTAGCAGCTCGCATCAGATTCAAGACCCTGGTGCTCGCCTACCAGGCGGCAAAGGGAACAGCCCCTCCCTACTTGCAAGCAATGGTCAGCCCCCAAACCCCTGCAAGATCACCCCGCTCTTCCACCTCGGCTGCCCGCCTGGCACCGCCGCCTCTACGTGGATGCAGCAGCCGCGCTACTTGGTCACGGCTTTTCACTGTCCTGGCGCCCCGCTGATGGAACAAGCTTCCCACTGCTGTCATGACTGCAGAGTCACTACCAATCTCCCACCGTAGATGAAGACCCATCTCTTCAGACTACATCTTAACAGTCCCTCCTAAAGACCTCTTCACCCCCACTACCCCCCTGTACAAGTTTTTCTCCTGTTTAAAAAAATAAAATAATAATAATCTTCTTCTAGCATTGTGACTGCCAATGGCCCTAACCCCTAAGCTGGTCTGAGCAATGATTTCTTCATCTTATGATGACTGATGGATAGATGATCCACTTACTTAAACAAATGTATTTGCTGTAAGTCGCTTTGGATAAAGGCGTCTGCTAAATGCCATAAATGTAAATGTAACGTGTTCAGTGTATGTTCATCGTCATTGAATGAAGGAGGCCAGACAAGCAGGCTGGTTTAGTCTGGTGGTGTTGGTGGACCTCAGCCAGACATCCTTGTCCCTTGTCCCAGTAACCTTTGCTCTGCTCTGGCCCCCCCCGCCCCTCCCACACACACACACACACACACACACACACACACTAACTCCTTGGTAGATCTCCAGAGCTTAATAAAATAGAGCTTCAGTTGTTAAAACCAACCCAACCAGTAGAGAGGGACTCCTCAAGGCTGTTAATCCTGAAGAGATATCGCACATTCCAGAAAACAACAGATAAGATGAACTTGTCAGTAACACAGTTGCACAATGGAGGGGCGGGGCGGGGTGGGGCAGGGCGGGACGGGGCGGGCGACACCCCGTCATCTCTTGGATCAGAGACAGAGACCTTAGCAGCATAGTTATAGTTATCCATGAATATGACAGAATTATGAGATATGACGTGTTTGAGTGTCAGTGTTGATCATGGTTAATCATTCCTAGTGTGTGACCTACGACCTACTGCTCGGGTCTGTCAGTCCGCCGCCATCTCCACGCCTCCGCCTCACTGCTATTGTTTCACAATGGAACTGCAGTTACGGAATACCATGAGACCAGGCTGCTGTGTGTGTGTGTGTGTGTGTGTGTGTGTGTGTGTGTGTGTGTGTGTGTGTGTGTGTGTGTGTGTGTGTGTGTGTGTGTGTGTGTGTGTTTTATCTTCAGCTATAGTGCAGTAGGTTGTTGATGTAATCAGCCTCCAGCCCTGCTAGACTTTGACCTGTAGATAGGAGAGCAGGGTGTGTGTGTATATATCTTCATCATCATCTCTTACATGGGGTCATGGAAGTGGCTGCTGGGAAACACAAGATGGCCGCCAGGTTGGAGATGTGGAGGAAGGTTCCGGTGGTTTCTGAGATGGAGTCCTGAGGAGTTTAACACACGTTTAACACACACACACACCCATCTTGACTGTCCCTTCTAAAGACCTCTTCACCCCCCTGTACACTTCCTCTACTGTTAATAGTGTTGGGACGGCCAGCGGCCGCTGGTCCAGCAGAGATTTGTTCTCATGATGTTAGGGTTAGGGTCAGGGTTAGGGTCAGGGTCAGGGTTAAGGTTAGGGTCAGGATTAAGGTTAGGGTCAGGGTCAGGGTTAGGGTTAAGGTTATGTGTTATTATGATGACTTTATGTTCAGATGATTCATTTTCATTAGACAAATGTACTTGTTGTAAGTTGCTTTGGATAAAGACGTCTGCTAAATGTCAAACATGCAAATGATCTCTCCTCTCCTGACCCCTCCTGATATCTCCTGACCCCTCCTGATATCTCCTGACCCCTCCTGACCCTTCCTGACCTCTCCTGACCCCTCCTGACCTCTCCTGACCTTTCCTCTACTGCAGGTGTTGAGCAACGCGCGGCTCTTCCTGGAGAATCTTATTAAGTAAGTACCAGCTGACCTGGAGGACTGATGATTGGATGGTGCATAAAGAGGAACGTCTCTCCACTAGTAGCTGAACACTCTGTCTCCCGTCCTGCCTCTTCCCCCCCTCCCCCCTTCCCTCCCCCTCTTCCCCCCTACCCCCTCCCCCCCATCCTTCTCTTTAACAGGTATGGAATACTGGTGGACCCCATCCAGGTGGTGTCTCTGTTCCTGAAGGACCCCTATAGCTGGCCTGGCCCCTGCCTGGTCATAGGTAAGGACCCCTATCTGTGGAACTCTCCTGGCAGGGAGGCTGGTGGAGATCACGTGTGTTTGATACCAGTTCTACCTCCCCCAGCCTCCCCTGGTGTTCTACCTCCCCCAGCCTCCCCTGGTGTTCTACCTCCCCCAGCCTCCCCTGGTGTTCTACCTCCCCCAGCCTCCCCTGGTGATTGTTGCTAAGCAACACTAGTCATGAGTGTCTCAAACTGGAACGATGTTGTATAAATATGACACATAACGTGTGTGTGTGTTACAGTCTCCAACGTGTTTGTGTTAGCAGCGCTGTACACAGAGAGGAAGCTGGCTGTGGTGAGTCTGATTCATAAAGAGCTGAGCAGAATATGATGTGTGTGTGTTGTGTTTAGATTAGATTCAGATTAGATTCAACTTTATTGTCATTGCGCAGAGTACAAGTACAGAGACAACGAAATGCAGTTAGCGTCTAACCAGAAGTGCAAAAGTGTGTTAGAGTGTGTCGTGGAAATTGTCCACTGTAGTATTTTATTTCAGCAAAGATGAGATTCAAGAGTCAAGGTCTTGTTAAGCCACAATATCAGTTTATTATACCTGCAAGCAGAGAGATCTGAGACGGAGGTCAGCGACCTCTTAAAGAACCCAGCCAAGGACAGAGGTAGGACAGGGTTAGGGTTAGGGTTAGGACAGGGTTAGGGTTAGGACAGGGATGTTGGGTTAGGGTAAGGACAGGGATGTTGACAGAGATAGGACAGGGATGTTGGGTTAGGGTTAGGACAGGGATGTTGACAGAGATAGGACAGGGATGTTGGGTTAGGGTTAGGACAGGGATGTTGGGTTAGGGTTAGGACAGGGATGTTGACAGAGATAGGACAGGGATGTTGGGTTAGGGTTAGGACAGGGATGTTGGGTTAGGGTTAGGACAGGGATGTTGGGTTAGGGTTAGGACAGGGATGTTGGCGGTTTGGAGCTGATTGTGTCAATAACAGTGAACCACAAGGACTGTTTCCCACAGTCACTTCCAACCTTCAAGCCCCTGTTACCATGAGGGCAGACAGGCTTATTACATTGTTAGAAACAATACAGCAGTATTCTGTCTAAAACGTTTCTATCAATAGTATTTCTATCTTGTATGTGTGGTGTGTGTGTGGTGTGTGTGTGGTGTGTGTGTGGTGTGTGTGTGGTGTGTGTGTGGTGTGTGTGTGTGTGTGGTGCGTGTGTGTGTGTGTGTGTGTGTGTGTGTGTGTGTGTGTGTGTTAAACGTCTCCTCAGGGCTCCATCTCAGAAACCACTGGAACCTTCCTCCACATCTCCAACCTGGCGGCCATATTGTGTTTCCCAGCAGCCACTGTGCTTATGGTGACCTCCATGACCCCATGTAAGAGATGATGATGATGATGAAGACACACACACACACACACACACACACACACACAGTTAACAGATTTAATAACCGCTTTCAGTTGAGAACTTGCTAACATGTTGAAGGTGTGTGTGATGGTGCTGTTGCTGTGTTGACCATGGTCAGAGGTCAGGGTTAGGGGTCGGGGTCAGGGGTCAGGGTGTGATGGTGTTGTTCCTGTGTTGACCAGTCGGGGGCGTATTTGCACTGGGCGTCTACACCATCCTCTTCCTCAAGATGGTCTCCTACAGAGATGTCAACCTCTGGAGCAGAGAGATACGCCACGCCCACGCCAGCACCATGCCACGCCCACACTCCTGTACGTACACACACACACACACACACACACACACACACAGATGTTTTAATGGTTCATACAGCAGCTTTATCCCAGTTTAAACGTGCACCTCCTCCTCCTCCTCCCCCCCCCCCTCCTCCTCCTCCTCTGCCTCAGGTCCAGACATTGCCAGGGCCAATGGGAGTGCAGTGCACGCCCATGTGACCTACCCAGGGAACCTCACACACCGAGGTCAGAGGTCTCTGCCGCCCGACAGACCAAAATAATCACCTGTCACTATGACGACCAGACCAGAATAATCACCTGTCACTCACAATATGAAGCTGATAACAGTCAGAATAAACATTTCTATCATCACAGACTCCTCCCCTCCCCTCCCCTCTCCTCCCCCCTTCTCCTCTCCTCCTCCCCTCCCCTCTCTCCTCCTCTCCCTCCCCTCTCCTCTCCCTCCTCTCCTCTCCCCTCCCTCCTCTCCCCTCCCTCCTCTCCTCCCCTCTCCTCCCCTCCCCTCCCCTCTCCTCTCCTCTCCTCCCCTCCCCTCTCCTCTCCTCCCCCCTCCCCTCTCTCCTCCTCTCCCTCTCCTCTCCTCCCCCCTCCCCTCTCCCCTCCCCTCTCTCCTCCTCTCCCTCCCCTCTCCCTCCTCTCCTCTCCTCTCCTCTCCTCTCCTCTCCTCTCCTCTCCTCTCCTCTCCTCTCCCCTCCCTCCTCTCCTCTCCTCTCCTCTCCTCTCCTCTCCTCTCCCCTCCCTCCTCTCCTCTCCTCTCCTCTCCTCTCCTCTCCTCTCCTCTCCTCTCCTCTCCCCTCCCTCCTCTCCTCTCCTCTCCCCTCTCCTCTCCTCTCCTCTCCTCTCCCTCCTCTCCTCCCCCCTCCTCTCCTCTCCTCTCCTCTCCCTCCTCTCCTCCCCCCTCCCTCCTCTCCTCTCCTCTCCCCTCTCCTCCCCTCTCCTCTCCCCTCCCTCCTCTCCTCTCCTCCCCTCTCCTCTCCCCTCCTCCCCTCTCCTCTCCCCTCCCTCCCTCCTCTCCCCTCCCTCCTCTCCTCTCCTCTCCTCTCTTCTTCAGATATCTTCTATTTCATCTTTGCTCCGACTCTCTGCTATGAGCTCAACTTCCCCCGGTCGCCACGGATACGCAAGAGCTTCCTGCTCAGACGACTGTTTGAGATGGTGAGACACACACACACACACACACACACACACACACACACACACACACATACACACACACACACACACACACACACCCTCTCCTCTAACTGTTGTTGTTGATGTTCCAGCTGTTCTTCATGCAGCTGCTGGTGGGGCTGATACAGCAGGTATGACATCATGACCAATCACCATGACAACCACACCATGACCAAGCCTGTACTGCAGCTGTGTGTCTGACTGAAACACCCCTCTGTCTGTCTGCAGTGGATGGTTCCAACCATCCAGAACTCCATGAAGCCCCTCCAGGTAGACCCCCTCCTGGACTGACTCATTTAACTGCTGGGGGGGGTGACTGTGTCTCCTGGACTGACCCATTTAACTCTGCTGGGGGGGGTGACTGTGTGTGTGTGTGTGTGTGTGTGTGTGTGTGTTAGGACATGGACTTCTCCAGGATGGTGGAGCGACTGCTGAAACTGGCCGTGAGTAGAACAACCACACACACACATTCATACGTTCATGTTATTAGACTCTTCTGACTATCCCCTTCATCTCCACACTGCCCTCATAGTACAAGGTTCCCCTCCTCTCCCCCCCCATCCCTCCCCTCAGGTTCCTAACCACCTTATCTGGTTGGTCTTCTTCTATTGGTTCTTTCACTCCTCCATGAACTTTGTGGCCGAGCTGCTGCAGTTTGGAGACCGAGAGTTCTACAGAGACTGGTGGTGAGTGGACCTGGCCCGGTGGGTGGGTGGTGAGTGGACCTGGCCCGGTGTGTGTGTGTGTGGGTTGGTGGTGAGTGGACCTGGCCCGGTGGGTGGGTGGTGAGTGGACCTGGCCCGGTGGGTGGTGAGTGGACCTGGCCCTGTGTGTGTGTGGGTTGGTGGTGAGTGGACCTGGCCCTGTGTGTGTGTGGGTTGGTGGTGAGTGGACCTGGCCCGGTGGGTGGTGAGTGGACCTGGCCCGGTGTGTGGGTGGGTGGTGAGTGGACCTGGCCGTGTGGGGGTGGGGGTGGGTGGACCTGGCCCTGGCCCGGTGGAGGTCTGTCTGTCTGTCTGTCTGTCTGTCTGTCTGTCTCTTGTAGGAACTCTGAGACAGTCACCTACTTCTGGTCCAACTGGAACATTCCTGTACACAAGTGGTGTCTAAGGTGAGTTGGACTGTGAGCCTAGCTTAGCAGTTCACAAGTTAAGCTCTAGTTCATTGTCTAATTCCAGGTTTGTTGTTGTTGTGTCCTCCAGACACTTCTACAAGCCCATCCTGAGGAGGGGCGTCAACAAGATCACCGCTCAGACCGCTGTCTTCCTCGTCTCCGCCTTCTTTCACGAGGTTGACGTGGCAACCATTGTCAAACAACACACCCAATTAATTCAATTCTGATTTTATTGAAGACAAAAACTTTATGAATATTAGATTCAACATTGCAACCCATAGACATAAACAAGTTGGTATGTGTGTGTGTGTGTGAGAGGTCCTAACAGCCTGTTTCTCTGTGGTTCAGTACCTGGTCAGCATTCCTCTGAAGATGTTCCGCTTGTGGGCGTTTGGAGGGATGATGGCTCAGGTCAGACCTCCTCTACACACATCTATCATCCTGTTCTAGAACCCTCTTCTCTTTCTCTTCTAGAACCCTCTTCTCTCTTTCTCTTCTAGAACCCTCTTCTCTCTTTCTGTGTTTCTTCTGTCAAACCGGTGGATTTCTAAACCATGTTCAAGTTGTGGAACGTAGTTCTTCCTGCTTCTTGTTTCCTGTCGTCTGTCCTCAGATTCCTCTGGCCATCTTCGTGGGCCGCTACCTGAGAGGTAACTATGGCAACGCCGCTGTGTGGATCTCGCTGATCATTGGCCAGCCGATCGCTGTGCTGATGTACGTCCACGACTACTACGTCCTCCACTACGAGTCATCAGCATGAGCCACTGGGCCTCCGTGATGTCATCAGCATGAGCCACTGGGCCTCCGTGATGTCATCAGCATGAGCCACTGGGCCACAGCCGAGGAGAGAGACTCTAAACGACCATTACGCTGTTTATTTTGAAAGGGAAATCTAGAAGATACTCTGTTGTTGATGAATCGCTGCTCAGCCAAAGCTACAGAAACACTTCTCGCTCTTTTCTCTGTTGTTTCTTACTTGAAAAGTCCACAATGACCTACTATTATTCTGATTATTATTAGTCTGATTATTATTATTCTGATTATTATTATTAGTGTGCTGTTGTCATGTCTATGATGCCTTCTGAGTCTCACAGCCAGATATGTTGTGTACTGTGGTTACTATGGTAATGTACTGTGTGTGATGTGTGTCTGCAGGTACAATCAGTCACATGACATTCTGTCTTTTTAGTTATTTATGCTGCACTTATGATTTCAACCAAATCTGTTGTTAAAATGCAGATAGTTTTATTATTTCATTGTGTAGTCTCTGTTTGGCATGCTGTTTCCCAGGCAACCACAGTCTGAAACAGATCTTATAAACGTCTGAATCAAGACAGGAAGATGATGTTCATTTGTCAGTTTGACGTCATTAATGTTTCTGTTCGTGGTTTGAGACGACGATCCCAGCAGTAATGACTATGAACCATATTGATTATGTTGGTTAGGGTTAGCCTTAACCCTATGAACTATATTGATTATGTGGGTTATATTGACTGAATTGTGTGTTGTGGTACCAGTAGAGACATCTGACAGAGAAGCTCCTGCTGTCTTTCATTCGCTGAGCAGAAACGTGGGTCCACAGCTCCCCCGCCCAATCACAGGTTGTTTAGGGGAGCGCCCCCTCTAGGGGTGTAAGAACACTGGACAGGAAGGGGCGTGTCATTTAGAAGGTTTGTTTAGATTAGAATGAAGAACTTCACGTCAACTTCACGTCACAGTGTTAAACAAACTTTAAAAAAGGAGAGAAGGGACACCAGTCACAGTGTTAAACCCACAACCATGACTTCAACTCCTCTCCGGCAGCTACTGCACACGTCACATAATAAAGTCCTGGAACTCTGCCGTGTCTCTGTGTCTTATAACAACCCTCCTCTGTGTTACATTTTACATTTACACCTTTATCCAAAGGGGGTTGTGGGATGAGGTCTTTAGGGTTAGTAGTGGGGGTGAAGAGGTCTTTAGGAGGGACAGTTAAGATGTAGCCTAAAGAGATGGAGGTTTTCAATCTATGGTGGAAGATCGGTAGTGACTCTGCAGTCCTGACAGCAGTGGGAGGCCAGGACAGTGAAAAGCCGTGACTGAACAGTGTGACTGCTGCATCCACATAGAGGTGGCAGTGCCAGGCTGCCAGGCGAGGTGGAAGAACAGAGTGATCGTGCAGGGGTTTGGGGGCTAACCATTGCTTGCAAGTAGGGAGGGGCTGTTCCCTTTGCCGCCCGGTAGGCAAGCACCAGGGTCTTGAATCTGATGCGAGCTGCTACCGGGAGCCAGTGGAGGGTGTGGAGGAGGGGCGTGTCATGGGAGAATTTGGGGAGATTGAATACCAGACAGACGGCAGCGTTCTGGATGAGCTGCAGAGCAAGAGTTGTGCTGCTTCTCTGGTGAGGAATGGACGTATCCTTCTGATGTTGTAGAGGAAGAATCTACAGGAGCGTGTTCGCCGCACAGGATAAGTGGTTGTCAAAGATCACCCCAAGGACGGGAGCCCTGGGGGACACCAGTGGTGAGGACATGAAGAGGACAGCGACCCTCTCCAGATAAAAAGGAGAGAAGGGACACCAGTCTGTAGTTATGGACAGCAGACGGGTCAAGAGTTGGTTTCTTGAGAAGAGGCTTGACTCTAGCTGTCTTGAAGGCATCTGAGACAGATCCTGTGGATAGAGAGGAATTGATTATGGTGGTAAGGAACAGAAGAAGGTCTTTGGAAATGAATTGGAGAAAGGGGGAGGGGATAGGATCGAGGGGGCAGGTGTTCGCCCGCTTGGATGTGACCAGTTTTAGAATATCATCAGGGGAGAGGGGGGAAAGAGCTGATAAACCAGAGACCGAGTGTAGCGCAGCGGGTTTGGAAGGAAAGGTAGCAGTATTGGCGAGAGGTAGAGAGAAAGAGCTGCTAATGTCATCAACCTTATTTTCAAAGTAGGTGACAAAGTCATCTGCAGACAGGGAGGAGGGAGAAGGGGGGGAGGTGGGTTGAGGAGTGAGGGAAATGTGGAAAACAGTTTCCTTGGGTCAGAGGCAGAGGATTGGAATGGTAGTAAGAAGCTTTAAGCAGCTGATGCAGAGGAGGTGTACTTGAGGAGGAGAGAGAGTTGAGGTTTTAGGTCATCAGGGAGGCCAGTTTTTCTCCATTTCCTCTCAGCTGCCCAGAGCCCTATTCTACAAGCTTGCAGGGTTTCAGACAGCCAGGGAGTGCGTGAAGAGGACCGTGCTGGCCTTGAGGTCAGTGGACAGAGAGTCGAAGGATGAGGAAAGAGTGGACAGGAGGGTGGAGGAGGCTGCATCAGTGGATCGAAGGGAGAAGAGGGTAGGGAGGATAAGACAGAGGAAGAGAGAGCGGTGAGTGAGAGGGTACACAGGTTGCGACGAGAGGATATAGTGTGGGTAGAGACTGACTGGGAGGGGGAGGATTTGAGGGGAAGGGAGAAGGATACAAAATGATGATCAGAAACCGGAAGAGGGGTAACAGTAAGGTTGGAGGTATGGGAGGATCTGGTGAAGACAAGTTCGAGCTGATTGCCTGTCTTATGAGTCGGAGGAGAGTGGGACAGGGTAAGGCCGAAGGAGGAAAGGAGGTCAAGTACTCCAGACGAGTGAAGCTTCTCCGACTGGATGTTGAAGTCACCCAGTAGTGTGAGCGGTGTACCGTCCTCAGCAAAGAAGCTGAGAAGGACATCCATCTCATCTAAGAAGTTGCCAAGCTGACCTGGGGGACGAGATAGATAGAACAACAATGTGAAGTTTGACAGGGGAGGTGACAGAAACAGCATGGAATTCAAAGGTGGATATGGACAGGTGTGACAGGGGAAGGACATTATGTGACCACTTAGGTGAGATGAGGAGTCCTGTGCCTCCCCCTCAACCAGAGAGTCTAGGGGAATGAGAAAAGGAGTAGGCATCAGAGAGGGCTGCCAGAGTAGTAGAGGGACATGAAGCAGCCGTAAGCTGAGATAGCCTCTGCTTTCCGGAAGCAGTTCCAAAGTCCTCCCGTGACAGTGAGGTTGTGGTCAGTTGAGCATGGTGGGTACATCAGATTGGAAGGGTTGTGAGTGGGGGTGTAGCGTCGATGGGTCCTCCTTAGGGATGAAATAACAGGAATGTGGAGGAAGCACATTGTGATATTTGCCGGTATAGAGAGAGGGTTTGTGGGCAATACAAGATGTAAGTAGCGCAAAATACACTCAGAGTGGTGAAAAAAATAAATAATAATAATACTTAGTATGGCCTTCCTCTCAGGCCTTCCTCGATGGACTCCAAAGATTGACTCCTTCGTCTGTGTCAGGAGGCTGTGGCTCTTAGACCGTCAGGATAGAAGTAGATTCTGTGATTGCTGATGACTTAGCAGGGTTGCAGCCCCTCCCACCTAACGATCAGTTAATGACCTGACAGACTTCACCACTCAGTCCAAATGTACTTAGTTCTAGTCAGAGCTGAGTAGGGACTTAAATACCTTGCAGAGAAGTTTAAGCCCCTCCCACTGGAGATTGACAGCAATTGGCTTCAAGCTGATTTTTTTCTCAACAGAAATGAGCTTCAGGCAGGATAGCCACAACAGTAGCAACTAATAGCAACACACGGAGTTAAACAAGATTACATTATATAACAACCAGTCTAGCCTACTGCTGTACTAGTGCAGAGGAGGCTGGTGGAGGTCGATATCGGAGGACAGACTCATTCTAATGCATGGAACACAATGAGGAATCAAACACGTGTGTTCCATTACAATTACATTACAATGAGGTAATCCCCTGGGCTGGAGTTACCTCTGATGGCCATATGGAAACACACAGAAACACACACACACACACACACACACACACACACACACACACACACACACACCCATGTGGAATGGTGTGTAGAAAAGGTTTATTGTGCAAAGAAAACAATCACATGGTTCCAAAATAACATCAAAGCAAATGAACAAAACAAGCAGAAGAACGTCTCTGGAACAGGGGAGGAGTCTTCTCTACTGCTGCTAGGAGACAGGAGACACATGTCAGTAACAACTCTGCTGATTGGACGTCTAAGAACCAAGCCTACATGAGAACCCCCTAGGTTCCCGACACGTCAGTATCACATCCATCTCAACATGACCTAGCCTCAGCCCACCTTAGCCTTGTTCTGGACAGGGAGGTAGAGTTTAACCCACCTTAGCCTTGTTCTGGACAGGGAGGTAGAGTTTAAACTCAGCCGGTAGCTCATCCTCTGAGTACAGGCGGTCAGAGAAGTAGACTCTTCTAATCCGGCAGTTTGCATGAATCTGAAAAAAAAGTTAATGTGAGTTAATGAGGCTGCAGATATCTGAAATACTTCAAACTACCACTTTATATATATACACACACACGCGCGCACATACGCACACACACACACACACACACACACACACACACACACACACACACACACACACACACACACACACACACACACACACACACACACACACACACACACACACACACACACACACACACACACTGTGACTGACCCCACAGGGGCTGACCCCTGACCTGTACGCGGAGCGTCTCGATGTAGTTGGTCCCATAGGCCCGGCGGGTGAAGTCCGATAGGTTGAACTGGATCTGGTTCCAGCCGTCATCCAGCCTCATGGGCATGGTGCAGATGAAGGGTTTGACCCGCGTGGTGCTCTGGTAGTTACTGGCCCGGAACCGTCTACGGACATTCTTATCATCCAGAACCTGGGAGGGGAGGAGAGGAGAGGAGAGGAGAGGTCAGTACAGCAGGAGCCACACCACTCTGGAGGGAGCTCAGGGATCTCACGTCTGCCTATCCCTAACCCTAACCCTAACCCTAAACATACTGTTTAAACTCCTTCTTTCCCACTGCCATCAGGCTCCTAAACAACCCATAGGAGATTAATATAACCTTACTACCTCATAACTAAAGTTTCCAGTTTGCATAATTGCAACTGCTACGTTTGCACTGTTTTATTATTATTATTGCTGCTATTTTTATTTTATGCCTTAAATTTTGCTGTCTTGTACATTTGTTTAGTATATATTGTATATTCTTTTGTATTGTATATTTTACATTGGTTGGCATTCTGCAGACAGCAAAACAAGAATTTCGTTGTACAGGGAAACATGTTTTCTACTGTGCATATGATAATAAACACTTTGAATCTTGAATTTGAATACTGTTCAGTTTTCACAAAGCCTGTCTTTTCTATGTCTAATAACAGAGATCACCTCTGGTTGTCATTATAAGGGTTAGGGATCTACCTGGACTTCGAAGGTGAAGTACTTCTTCAGGTTCTTGATGATCATCACCAGGAATGGCAGCTTGATGCCCAGTGTCTTCTTAGGGTCGGCTGGACATGTGATATAGGTCGTACTATTGGAGGTGGAGGAGGAAATGATTGGATGAGTTTGACTGATGCACAAATATCGAATCTAGACCAAATCCAGCAGGTCTGGTCTTCACACATGGGACTGGTGTTTGTTAGTTCAGTCATACAGGTTTACCTGACATTAGTTCCTTCCACTTCCAGCACCAGAGATTGGATGTCGTTGTCTGTGATGCGCTTGATGTGGCCGTTCCTGACCTGATGAACACAACAACAATGATTTATGAGGTTAGCAATGTCGCCCTGGACAAGATAAGTAGCTACGTCATTAGCTGGCTATGTAGCTAGCAACAAGGACTATCATGTTGGTAGTGTGAGGAACAAGTTTTACAATAATCATTTCTCATTTCAATGTACTTGTTCTATTTACGTGTTCTGAACATGTTTCAATGTATTATGAGCATCCTCACTGCTAAGAGAGCTGCAGGAAACCCACAAGTCTGGGCCAAAAGGTCAACTTGTTCTATTCTAACGGTTTCAACTCCATACATGGAAATGTGTTCTGTTGACCACTGAGAAATGATACCATATGTTTTCCTTATTGCTGTATTAGTATCAGACAGTCTGATGGGGTTGGGGTTGGGGTTAGGGTTTGTATTAGTATCAGACAGTCTGATGGGGTTGGGGTTGGGGTTAGGGTTTGTATTAGTATCAGACAGTCTGATGGGGTTAGGGTTGGGGTTAGGGTTTGTATTAGTATCAGACAGTCTGATGGGGTTGGGGTTGGGGTTAGGGTTTGTATTAGTATCAGACAGTCTGATGGGGTTAGGGTTGGGGTTAGGGTTTGTATTAGTATCAGACAGTCTGATGGGGTTGGGGTTGGGGTTGGGGTTAGGGTTGGGGTTAGGGTTTGTATTAGTATCAGACAGTCTGATGGGGTTGGGGTTGGGGTTAGGGTTAGGGTTTGTATTAGTATCAGACAGTCTGATGGGGTTGGGGTTGGGGTTAGGGTTAGGGTTGGGGTTAGGGTTTGTATTAGTATCAGACAGTCTGATGGGGTTGGGGTTGGGGTTAGGGTTAGGGTTGGGGTTAGGGTTTGTATTAGTATCAGACAGTCTGATGTACATATCTGTTCATACTGTATTCCATATTTATTCTGCTTATTTACTCTGCTTATAATGTTACTGTTAATACATATACTGCTTATACTGCACTACTTATACTGCTCATATACTGCTTATACTGCACTATTTATACTGCTCATGTACTGCACTATTTATACTGCTCATATACTGCACTATTTATACTGCTCATATACTGCTTATACTGCACTATTTATACTGCTCATATACTGCTTATACTGCACTATTTATACTGCTCATATACTGCACTATTTATACTGCTCATATACTGCACTATTTATACTGCTCATATACTGCTTATACTGCACTACTTATACTGCTCATATACTGCTTATACTGCACTATTTATACTGCTCATATACTGCACTACTTATACTGCTCATATACTGCTTATACTGCACTATTTATACTGCTCATATACTGCTTATACTGCACTACTTATACTGCACTACTTATACTGCTCATATACTGCTTATACTGCACTACTTATACTGCTCATATACTGCTTATACTGCACTACTTATACTGCTCATATACTACTTATACTGCACTACTTATACTGTTCATATACTGCTTATACTGCACTATTTATACTGCTCATATACTGCTTATACTGCACTATTTATACTGCTCATATACTGCACTATTTATACTGCTCATATACTGCACTACTTATACTGCTCATATACTGCTTATACTGCACTATTTATACTGCTCATATACTGCACTACTTATACTGCTCATATACTGCTTATACTGCACTATTTATACTGCTCATATACTGCTTATACTGCACTACTTATACTGCACTACTTATACTGCTCATATACTGCTTATACTGCACTACTTATACTGCTCATATACTACTTATACTGCACTACTTATACTGCTCATATACTGCTTATACTGCACTATTTATACTGCTCATATACTGCACTATTTATACTGCTCATATACTGCTTATACTACACTACTTATACTGCTCATATACTGCACTATTTATACTGCTCATATACTGCACTATTTATACTGCTCATATACTACACTACTTATACTGCTCATATACTGCACTACCTGTATATATTGTTCACACTGCACTTTTCTGCTTTTTTGCACTTCTGGTTAGTTGTCTCTGTACTTGTACTCTGCACAATGACAATGAAGTTAAATCTAGTCTAATCTAATCTAATAATAGTTAATAGTTAGATAATAATTCATAGATAGTTAATAGTTAGATACTAGTTAGATACTAGTTAATAAATAGATAATGAATAGATAATAACTAGTAGAATTAGACAGTAGCTAACAGCTAGCTAGCTAGTAGAAGTAGCCTTGCAACGGCTGGTGGAAATCTTACCTTTTTATCCCAGATCTGAAGAGGTTTGCTGCCGATGCTGTAGAGGATGGATAAGAATCCGCTCTGGAAGGTGTTTTTAAACATCTTCTGCTGGTTTTTAAGCAGCTTTCTGCTCCGGGAGTCGCGTCGCGTTGCTAAGCTCCGTTTGTTTACCTGGTTTAGCTTTTATTGAATTCCGGGTGATACAAAAGTCTGGCTCTTCGTTCCGTTCCTCACGACGACAAATTGACCAAACAAAGTTGAGTTTACTTCTGGAATAATGAGTTTCAGAGCGAACCAAATGTTTTTGTGTTTCGTTGACAGCAGTTTTTGTGTTTTATTGCCCGGGTTAGGGTTAGGGTTAGTGTTAGTGTTAGGGTTAGGGTTAGGTCAGTCTGGCCGGTGTTGCTATGAAACGCAGTTTCCTCGTGTCTCGTCGGACTCCATTGTTGACGCATGTCAGTTACCATGGTAACATGAACCTTTTTTTCTGGCTCTTGCTGTTGTTTATTATTTTAATAATTAACTATTAAATGTGTATTAACTATTAATAACTATTTGCAATATCATGGGCACATTATTATGAAGTTTAAACGTATCCTACTCGAAAAGATTCTCGCAACATTTTAAATAATGTTTCATCACAGTGTTGTGCTTTTGTTGACAGGAAACATTTGAGTTTCTGATGAACACAATTATTTATTCGAATTTTTTGTGACATAATGATGATAATGATAAGATATGTAAGCATCATCATCATCATCATCATCGTCATCATCAACATCATCATCGTCATCATCATCATCGTCATCATCAACATCAACAACCTAAAGTTCCCTCCGGGAAAAATACAATTATTCTATTCTCCGATTTTATTCTATCGTCATCATCACCATCATCATCACCATCATCATCATCATCACCATCATCATCATCATCATCATCACCACCATCATCATCATCTTCTTCATCATCATCATCATCATCATCATCATCATCATCATCATCACCATCATCATCATCATCATCATCATCATCATCACCACCATCATCATCTTCATCATCATCATCATCATCATCATCATCATCAGCCACACCTGTTGGTTTACGACATGTCTTTTGGACTAAACTAACCCTTCGTAAGTCCCCCAGAAGGGGCGCCAGAGGCCTGTTGAGCCTGGATCAAAATGATCGTATCAGCCAGATCATCTGATATAATATATAAAAATCATATAAAAATCTCGCTGATGAGGTGAAATAAGAGTTTAGATAAGAGAGTTTAGATAAGAGAGCTTAGATAAGAGAGTTTAGATAAGAGAGTTTAGATAAGAGAGTTTAGATAAGAGAGTTTAGATAAGAGAGTTTAGATAAGAGAGTTTAGATATGAGAGTTTAGATATGAGAGTTTAGATATGAGAGTTTAGATAAGAGAGTTTAGATAAGAGAGTTTAGATAAGAGAGTTTAGATAAGAGAGCTTAGATAAGAGAGCTTCAACATGTTTATGTTGCATTTAGATGTGCATCTTTGTGTGGGTGGCTGGGAGAAAAGTGATTAATTCAATGAATGGTATATATGGTATTTAATCTATCTATCTATCTATCTATCTATCTATCTATCTATCTATCTATCTATCAGTGACTGAAGTCAGACTAGACAGTAAATACAGCAACAGTAACATGTGTTTCTATGTATTATCAGTGGGGGAGTCTTGGGGGGCATTCTGGCCAATTTAAACCTCAAAACAGTATGTAATGTGATGTCATGTATGTAATGTGATGTCATGTATGTAATGTGATGTCATGTATGTAATGTGATGTCATGTATGTAATGTGATGTCATGTATGTAATGTGATGTCATGTATGTAATGTGATGTCATGTATGTAATGTGTATGGAGTTGATGGTGGATTAAATCTGTTCCTTCAGTTTTCCAGCTACTAAGAGAGAGCAGAAACACGCTGCATGGCGCCATCTGGTGGTCGACTGTCGACAGCACAACACATGAGGCCAATGGAGGAAAGCAGAACCATGTGAGAAGATTTCCTCTTCAGTGGTTGAACCTTTCACACATCTGGCACTCCGGATTGTTTCAGCAGCGTAAAAAAAACAAAATGCATTTTTAAATGTTCCAATGTATTTCTATGGGACTGTTAGGGTTAGGAATGTATTTATTTGAGACTGTTAGGGTTAGGAATGTATTTATTTGAGACTGTTAGGGTTAGGAATGTATTTCTAATAGACTATTCGGATCTTTTTAAAGATACATTCATTCTAAGAGCTCAGAAGAGAACCATAAATTGTCTCCATCTTTTATTCTCAACTTTTTAACTGGAGCATGCTCATCTGCCACAGAAATAAACAGGAACAATGCCAACTCAGCATCAGGAACATAGGAAACACTGGGTAGATCACATTGACACAGTTCATGTAGAAAACCTTGTGTATCAAAGTTTCTTTTTGAAATCATACTGGGATTAGACATCTCTGCCACACTGGGCGATCGATGAATATGTATTTCTGCTGTCCATTTGTCAAGGAAATGGGTTAGATATGGGTAGATTTCCCAGGGTTTTTCAAATTAGGCCGTGTGGGTTTGGATTTTAGGGTTAGGGTGAGGATAGGGTTAGGGTTAGGGTTAGGATTAGGGTGAGGATAGACCCCATCACTGTCAAACTGGTGGCATTTCTGAGACAGACACACTTATTACAGGGCATTCAAATTGCTTGGGTACAATAGTGGAATTCAATCCAGACAAAGACAGCAAACACCGCCACCGCCACGAATGTGACGCATGCGCACTAATATCAATGGGGCGGCAGGTAGCCTGGAGGTTAAAGAGGCCGGCCAGCAATCGGAAGGTTGCTGGTTCGATCCCCGCTCCAGGAGGGATCTGGATGTGAGTTAGTGACTGGAGGGTTGCTGGCAGCATATCCAGGTCCCTACCACTGCCGTTGTGCCCTTGAGCAAGGCACTTAACCCCGAATTGCTCCAGGGGCGCTGACTTGGCTGACCCTGTGCCCAGAGCCCAGCGCTCTGTTCTCCCTGGGTGGGTGTGCACGTGTATTGTCTCGGAGGGGGGGTGTGCAGTGCGTGTGTGTTGTCTCGGGGGGGGTGTGTGCAAAAAGACCCATTCCAACAATTGATGTGAATTGATTGCATGGCAAATAAACAGTCTTTCTTTTTCTTTCTTTCTCTTCTCACCCCATCAGATGTGAAGACATTGTAGCATCAAGCGTCCGACACTGGTTTGGTTGGCCTCGTCACTCAACATGAAACAAAGAGCACCAAACAGTTCAACAGCTTCTCTAAATTCAGCGCCTTGCAATCAGCTCCAGCTGTGTTAGTCAACCACTTCATTATCAGCCAATCAGCTGGTTTCAGGATGACACTGATCATCTGTGCTGGTTATGGAGCTGGTGCTGTGTGGAGAGGGTCTGACTGGGCGCGTTACTGGGAGGGAGAGTGGAGTGGGGAAGGGGCTGCTATAGGAGTGACATATAAAGGAATCAGCAGGAGAGGGAGGGACTGTGTGATGGGAGCCAATGACAAGTCCTGGTGTCTGTGGTGACAGTTACTCTGCCTGGCACAATAGTAAGAAAAGTCAACTACCTGTCCCCTCCTCTGGCTCCCACAGAGTAGGAGTGGATCTGGACTGGCTGGCCGGCACTCTGTCCTTCTACAGCATCTCCTCTGACACACGGACCCTCCTGCACACATTCCACTCCACATTCACTGGGCCCCTCTCCACAGGGTTTGGGGTTGGGGGGTCTCACTCCTCAGTGACCCTGTGTCAGATATAGATCTCAAAAGATCAAAAGAAACTTCTAAAGAATAGTGAGCCATGAAATGGTTTCACATGTTATTTCAGAACTATAAAACAATGATAGAAAATAAATCATGTCAAAGATCATGTCACACATCACAATCATGTCATCATGGACCAGAATCTAAAAGGAATGTTTCCAACATCTTCTGACTGTTAGCCCACCACCAAACCAAAAGTGGAGATACACTAGAAAAATTTAAAAAATGGATGTATTTACATCATGAGGAGTGCGTGTCAAAACTTTTTCTTCTTTTAATTCAGTCAAATATTGAACAAAGCCCTGGTGGAAGGCCGTGGTGATGGCGCCCTCCCGTGTTTACCATCTGGTATTGCAGTGCATTTCAGCTGAATGTGACGCATGCGCACTAATATCAAGTATTATAGTCTTTGAGTCGGTTTGTTTCAGCAGCCTAACCCTAACCCTAACCCTAACCCTAACCCTAACCCTAACCCTAACAAACAAACGATTTAACATTTTCAAATGTATTTATGTGAGACTGTTGGAGTCAGGAATGTATTTATTTGAGACTGTTGGAGTTAGGAATGTATTTATTTCAGACTGTTCAGTGACAACATCTTTGACAACATGGTAAGTTTGCGTCTTTCGTTTCTTGTTTGTATCCATAAGGAAAATAACTTGAGTGTAATAGAACGTTAGTAGCAGTAGCTAACCCTGACCCTAACGTTAGTAGCAGTAGCTAACCCTGACCCTAACGTTAGTAGCAGTAGCTAACCCTGACCCTAACGTTAGCAGTAGCTAACCCTGACCCTAACGTTAGTAGCAGTAGCTAACCCTGACCCTAACGTTAGTAGCAGTAGCTAACCCTGACCCTAACGTTAGCAGTAGCTAACCCTGACCCTAACGTTAGTAGCAGTAGCTAACCCTGACCCTAACGTTAGTAGCAGTAGCTAACCCTGACCCTAACGTTAGCAGTAGCTAACCCTGACCCTAACGTTAGCAGTAGCTAACCCTGACCCTAACGTTAGCAGTAGCTAACCCTGACCCTAACGTTAGCAGTAGCTAACCCTAACCCTAACGTTAGTAGCAGTAGCTAACCCTAACCCTAACGTTAGTAGCAGTAGCTAACCCTGACCCTAACGTTAGTAGCAGTAGCTAACCCTGACCCTAACGTTAGTAGCAGTAGCTAACCCTAACCCTAACGTTAGCAGTAGCTAACCCTAACGTTAGCAGTAGCTAACCCTAACGTTAGTAGCAGTAGCTAACCCTGACCCTAACGTTAGTAGCAGTAGCTAACCCTGACCCTAACGTCAGCAGTAGCTAACCCTGACCCTAACGTTAGTAGCAGTAGCTAACCCTGACCCTAACGTTAGTAGCAGTAGCTAACCCTGACCCTAACGTTAGCAGTAGCTAACCCTAACCCTAACGTTAGCAGTAGCTAACCCTGACCCTAACGTTAGTAGCAGTAGCTAACCCTGACCCTAACGTTAGCAGTAGCTAACCCTAACCCTAACGTCAGCAGTAGCTAACCCTAACGTTAGTAGCAGTAGCTAACCCTAACCTTAACCCTTTTAATTCAGTCGAGTATTCAACAAAGCCCTGGTAGAAGGCCGTGGTGATGAGAAAGAAACTTCTAAAGAATAGTGAGCCATGAAATGGTTTCACATGTTATTTCAGAACTATAAAACAATGATAGAAAATAAATCATGTCAAAGATCATGTCACACATCACAATCATGTCATCATGGACCAGAATCTAAAAGGAATGTTTCCAACATCTTCTGACTGTTAGCCCACCACCAAACCAAAAGTGGAGATACACTAGAAAAATTTAAAAAATGGATGTATTTACATCATGAGGAGTGCGTGTCAAAACTTTTTCTTCTTTTAATTCAGTCAAATATTGAACAAAGCCCTGGTGGAAGGCCGTGGTGATGGCGCCCTCCCGTGTTTACCATCTGGTATTGCAGTGCATTTCAGCTGAATGTGACGCATGCGCACTAATATCAAGTATTATAGTCTTTGAGTCGGTTTGTTTCAGCAGCCTAACCCTAACCCTAACCCTAACCCTAACCCTAACCCTAACAAACAAACGATTTAACATTTTCAAATGTATTTATGTGAGACTGTTGGAGTCAGGAATGTATTTATTTGAGACTGTTGGAGTTAGGAATGTATTTATTTCAGACTGTTCAGTGACAACATCTTTGACAACATGGTAAGTTTGCGTCTTTCGTTTCTTGTTTGTATCCATAAGGAAAATAACTTGAGTGTAATAGAACGTTAGTAGCAGTAGCTAACCCTAACCCTAACGTTAGCAGTAGCTAACCCTGACCCTAACGTTAGTAGCAGTAGCTAACCCTGACCCTAACGTTAGCAGTAGCTAACCCTGACCCTAACGTTAGCAGTAGCTAACCCTGACCCTAACGTTAGCAGTAGCTAACCCTGACCCTAACGTTAGCAGTAGCTAACCCTGACCCTAACGTTAGTAGCAGTAGCTAACCCTGACCCTAACGTTAGTAGCAGTAGCTAACCCTGACCCTAACGTTAGCAGTAGCTAACCCTGACCCTAACGTTAGTAGCAGTAGCTAACCCTGACCCTAACGTTAGTAGCAGTAGCTAACCCTAACCCTAACGTTAGCAGTAGCTAACCCTGACCCTAACGTTAGTAGCAGTAGCTAACCCTGACCCTAACGTTAGCAGTAGCTAACCCTAACCCTAACGTCAGCAGTAGCTAACCCTAACGTTAGTAGCAGTAGCTAACCCTAACCTTAACCCTTTTAATTCAGTCGAGTATTCAACAAAGCCCTGGTAGAAGGCCGTGGTGATGGCGCCCTCCCGTGGTTACCAACTGCTATTGCAGTGCATTTCAGCTGAATGTGACGCATGCGCACTAAGGTTTATGGGTTAGGGTTTAGGGTTAAGGGTTGGGTTAGGGTTAGGGTCAGGGTCAGGGTTAGAGGGTTAGTGTTAGAGGGTTAGAGGGTTAGGGTCAGGGTTAGAGGGTCAGGGTTAGAGGGTTAGTGTTAGAGGGTTAGGGTCAGGGTCAGGGTTAGAGGGTTAGGGTTAGGGGTTAGTGTTAGAGGGTTAGGGTCAGGGTTAGAGGGTCAGGGTTAGAGGGTTAGTGTTAGAGGGTTAGAGGGTCAGGGTTAGAGGGTTGGGGTTAGGGTAGGGTTAGGTTAGGGGGTTAGGGTAAGGGTTTAGGGTTAGGGTTTAGGGCTAGGGTTAGAGGGTTAGGGTTAGGGAAGTTTATAGCTAGATTTACAATGACTGCTTAGTCTGTATTGCACTGGCCTATAGTATACCCTCCCTTCTATTTCAATAAATCAAGGAGAATGTATACATTGTGTTTGTCCTTTTCTTTGTGTCTGAACATCCACACACACACACACACACACACACACACCCCTAACCCTAACCCTAACCCATACATAATGACATAATATTTCATACCAAAAGTGCTGATGTAAAAGGAAAAAGTGCTTAAATCCATCCTGAAGACACACTGTAAAACACACAAAATCTCTTATAAGTGCTAATTTTCAAAGTGCTAAAATACACCAATCACACACGTGATAATGAAAAGGAGAAAGAGTAATCTCTTTCTCTATATAGTATAATAAAATAATAAATCATCACATACATTCTGATATAAAAAGTGCTGATGTAAAGGGAGTATAAATAAATAAGGTGTATCACCTCTATAAATTAACACATATATATATTTACATATACATATACAACAATTGAAACCCACAATCACTCACACTGACACGTGATCTGTTAAAATCTTTTATTTAGCCCTGTGGGTTCAATGGTTCGTAATAAATGTATCCATCTCCTTTCATTTGCTCTCCGCTGCTCAACGGTCCATAAACTGTTTGATTGGAGTCCTGATATGCTGAGGTGAGTGATGGAGTGCTCTTGGAAGTGTGTGACTATGTGTGTTTGTAGTTGACCTTTTTTAATGTTGTACAGGTGCTGTTTTAATCGTGTTTCTATGGTGTGTGCTGTTTCCCCTATGTAGTGTTTGTGACAAAGTGTGCATGTGATAATATAAATGACGTTGGTGGATGTTAAAGTGAATGAGTCTAAAATAGGGGATGAGGTGCGACTGTGGGGATTACTAATGTATTTTCTCTGTCTAAAGTGAGTGGTATGAGGGTGAAGGGGTTGTGTCAATGTCCTGCTGAATCTTGAGTGAACCAAAATGTCTAGTAGATTTTTATTTTTACGGTAAGCTGAAATGATCTTGTATGATTGTAGAGGTGCAAAGGTTTGTTGGCTGGTGACAAAGTTGTGTTTGAGAGTCTGATGTAAGATTTTTGTTCTATGTGAAAATGTGGTTACTAAGGGAATCAAGATGCTAGGTTGGGTCGGGGGAACCAAAGGGGGGGAAAGAGAGTGGGGAATAGGAGTAGGGTTAAGGTTAGGGGGGGAAAGAGAGTAGGGAATAGAAGTAGAGTTAAGGTTGGAGGGAGGAAGAGAGTGGGGAATAGAAGTGTAGGCTGGGTTGAGGCCAGTGTTAAGATTAGGATCAGGGCATGGGTTGGGGTAGGGGTTAGGGTTAGGGTTGTGGTTAGGGTTGGGGTTAGAGTTGGGGTTAGGGTCAGGGTTATTGTTAGGGTTAAGGTTAGGGTTAGGGTTAAGGATAGGGTTAAGGTAAGGGTTGGGGTTAGGGTTAGAAGGGTTAGGATTAGAATCAGGGCCTAGGTTGGGGTTGGGGTTAAGGTTAGGGTTAGAGTTGGGATTAGGAATAGGGTTAGGGTTAGGGTTAAAATTAAGGTTAGGGATAGGGTTAAGGTTAGGGTTAGGGTTAGGGTTAGGGTTAGGGTTAGGGGTTAGGGTTAGGGTTAGGGTTAGGTGAGGGGAATCATAAAACATCTGCCTAAGCAGGAATGCACTGGCACACAAACCTTCTGTTTACCTTAGGGTTAGGGTTAGGGTTAGGGTTAGGGTTAGGTTAGGGTTAGGGTTAGGGTTAGGTTAGGGTTAGGGTTAGGGTTAGGGTTGGGGTTAGGGTTAGGGTTGGGGTTGGGGTTAGGGTTAGGGTTAGGGTTAGGTTAGGGTTAGAGGGTTAGGGTTAGGGTCAGGGTCAGGGTCAGGGTCAGGGTCAGGGTCAGGGTTAGGGTTAGGGAAGTTTATATCTAGATTTACAATGACTGCTTAGT